>NC_085137.1:88205024-88805024 GCF_035046485.1 Aedes albopictus | reverse complement strand
ATCCTGGAGAAAATGCTGACATAATTTCCGAAGGATGTACATTAGCAACTCCTAGATCAATTCCTAGAAAAATTCCTGAAGAAATTCTTGGGGTTATTCCTGGAGAATTTCCTGGAGGAGTTCCAGAAGAAATTCGTGGATGAAATCTTGGAGAAATGTCTGGAGAAAATCCAGACGGTTTTCCTTTGGCAATTGCTGGAGGAATCCTTGAAGGAATTCCTGGAGGAATCTCTGGAGGAATTCTTACAACAATTACTGGATAAATTTCTGGGGAAATCTTAGATCTAAGGGTTAGAGAAATCCTAAGAGAAATATCTGAAAAAACCCTGAGAAATTCCTGGAAGAATTGCTAGAGAAATTTCTGGAGAAATTCCTGGAGAAATTCTTGAAGGAATTTATGAAGGAAACCTTGGGAAATCATTGGAGAAATTCGGGGAGAAATCCATGGAAAAATCCCTGAAGAAGTTCTTGGAGGAATTTTTAGCGGAATTCCTGGTAAAATCCTTGCAGCGATTCCTGGAGGAAGATCTGAAAAAATTCTTGGAGGAATTTCGGGAAAAGTTTCAGAAAGTATTCCAAGAAAAAATCCTGGAAATAATTTCTGAAGGAATTCCTGACGGCTTTCCCGGAGAAATTCCTGGACGAATTGCTGACATAATTTATAATGGAATTCCTCGATCAATTCCTGGAAGAATCCCTGAAGGAATTCCTGTAGCATTTTCTGGAGGAATTCCTCGCGGAGATCTTGGAGAAATTTCTGGATGAAATTCTCGAGAAATGCCTGCATGAATTTCGGGAGGAATCCCAGGAAGAATTCCTGCAGCAATTCCAGAAGTCCCTGAAGCCATTCCTAGTGGAATATCTGGTGGAATTCCTGGAGGAATCACTGAAAAAAACCTAGACAAATATCTGCAGGAATCCAAGGAGGAATCCCTGGAAAATTTATTGGAAAAATGCCTTAGAGAATTCATGATGGAATTATTGGAGGATTCCCTGAAGAAAAGCCTGGAGAAATCTTGAGATGAATTCCTGTAGGAGTCCCTAAAAAATATCTATGGAAGAATCCCTTGAAAAATTCCTGAATCAATTTCTGTAGGAATTCCTGGTGAAATTCTTGGAAAAAATCCTGGAAGCAATTACTGAAGGAATCTTTGGGGGAATGTCTGGAGGAATTCATGAAGGAATACATGGAGGAAATCCTGGAGGATTTCTTGGAAGAGTCTCTGAAAAAAAATGTAGGAATTCTTGGAGGGATCCATGGAGGATATCCTAGAGGAACGCCTGTATGAATTTCTGAAGGAATCTCCAGAGGAACTCCTGGAGAAATCTCTAGTGGAATTTCTGGCGAAAATTCTGGTGGAATCTCTAAATGAATTCCTGGAGGAATTTTTATAGAAATCCCCGCTGGAATTCCCAGAATTCCCTGGAAAAAATCCTGGAGGGATTCCAGAAAAAAAAATCGTGGATAAATCTTTTAAGGAATTTGTAGAGGAATACCAGGAATAATTCCTGAAGAAATCGCAGATGAGATTTTATGGAGAAATTCTGAAGAAATCCTAAAAAGAGTTCCTGGGAGAATCTTTGGATGAATTTTTAAAATAAGTTGTTCCAGAAAGAATCACAGAAGCAATTCCCGAGTTAAACCCTGTAATTCTTGGAGGAACCCCCAAAGGATATCCTAGAGGAATGCCTGTAGGGATTAACGGAGGACTCTATAGAAACACTCCTGGAGGAATCTCTAGAGGCATTTCTGAAGGAATCCCTAGATTAATTTTAAGGGGGAATCCCTGTAGTCATTCCCAGAGGAATCCCTGGAATAATTCCTGGAGAAATCTCTGAAGAAATTCGTGGAAGAATCCCTTGAGAAATTCCTGGAAGAATTCCAGTAAGAGTTCATGAAGAAGTTGCAGATGGAATCCTTAGAGAAATCCTGAAGGAATTCTACGAAGACTTCGTGGAGGAACTCCTTGAGGAATCTCTGCAGGAGTTCCTAAATCACGGAAGCAATCCAATGAGGAATTCCTTAGGAAATCCCAGGAAAGCTTTCTCAACAAATTCCTGGAAAAATTTCTGTAGGAAAAAAATATGAAGGAATCCATGTCTACAATATTTTTTTGGAGGAACTCCTGGATTTTTCTGTAAGGGTTTCTGGGAGATATTGCTGCTGAAATACCTCGAATTATTCCAGATTGAATTATTTTAGCAATCTCTAGTGGAATTCATAAAGGAATATATGGAGAAGAAACCGCAGAAATCTCTGAAAGAACACTTGCAGAAATACCCCAAAGAATTTCTGTTGACATTCCTTTGGGAATCCCTAAAGAAATTCTTGGAGGAATCCTTGAAAAAAGCCCTGGAACAATCACTGGAAGAACCTCTAATAATATACCATGAGAAATTCCCGGAGGAATGACTGGTGAAACTCATAGAAGAATTCTTGAAACAATCTCTGATGCAATCTATGAAGGAAAAAAATCTGGAAAAAAAATCCTGGAGAAGTCCCTTGAGGAATTTTTGAAACAATCCCTGGAGAAGTTCTTGAATAAATGCCTCAAGGAGTTTCTGAAGGTGTCCTCGAAAAAATTCGTAAGGAAATCCCAGGTATTTAGCTCTTAGCATGACGTTTGTTTGAATTGAATACAAGTGAAAATTCGTGTATCAGTAGCACATAACTGCACTCTATAGGAGCAAAGTCCTTCTTTTCTCTACCAGAACCAGTTCCGGCATATCTGGAAAATTTGGCATGCTGTTTTTGTATTCCATGAATAAGCATCACAAAATTTAGCCATTCAACCAAGCTAATTATTTGGTAAAATTCAATCATAAGATTGAAGTGGTTCTCTTGGAGAAATACTTGGTGAAATTTCCTGAGGTTCTCGTGTAAAAAAGGTTTGATAATTATGGATAAAAACTTTAATCATTAAAATTTTTTTTTAAGTTTTTTTTTCTGGAATTCTGAATTATCGATAATCTTTGAGTTGGCTCAAATTAAAAAAAAAATCTGGCGCCCAGGGGGGGGGGGGCACGGCCCCCCTGCCCCCCTCTGGCTACGCCCATGGCGTCCTCAACTGGCACTCTGTTCAGCCACAGTCATCCAAATAGAAAAGAATCGTCAGTTTTATTTGAGAATTATTTATGAGCCACTGGCTAACGGTACACTCGATGAAAATGTACGAACGAGCATATCCCCAAGCAGAAGACAACATGCAAATTTGCTATCAATGACCACACGACTATGTCTGCCTGTACGGTACGAGGAGTGAGGCTAACGAGCTGTGCAATACTTGAGCTGCGTTTATTGGAAGATACCCGGGCACCTCAAACGGTATTCAAACTTTCCTAACAAGGTTCAACTCTTAGTGCTCAGTTGGTGGTTTGGTTACGCATGTGTTGTGCTAAGCTATCAACTTTCAAAAAAGGTGCCGCAATCGTCGTGACTAGAATGAGCAATTGGTTTGTAGAGCCACGGTTATGTAAGCGGTTCAGCTGGTGTCATGAGCTGAGCTTGATTTGACTATTTTTTTGCAAATACTATTGAACATAAGATAGGTGTGACCTTGTTTTGGCTGTGCCCACAAAGCTTATGCACTAAACGCGTGGGCCCAGGATTTTTTTTTAAATCTCGGGTTCCACGCTTTACTTCTCTTCCGAAGAAAGAACTCAAAATTGTGTGAGTTTTTTGGGAGTGGGATTCGATTCCAGATCCTCGGCGTGATAGTCACGTGTTTTTACCGTCACAGCAGGTCCAATAATTTCTCCAAGGATGCTCTTAGAAATTTGTCCAAAAACATGTCCTAGAAATTTATGTGGAAATTCCTTTAGAAATGTTTCAAAGTTTGCTTCCAGGGCTTTTGAATTTGTTAATCTATGCGTTTCCCCACATATTCAATTTTTTCAGAAATTCAATCACAGATTCCTCCAAAAATACTTCCACAAAACCCTCTAAAAATTTTATTATTTTTTTCCAGGATTTTTTATATAATTTCCTCTTGTTTTTTCAAGAAATTTCAACATTAATCTACCGAGAAGTTTCTCCAGGAAGTTCTTTGGAAGATCTTCCTTGGATTTCTCCAAGAGCTTCGCGCAGATTTCTACGGATATTACTCCAGAAATTCATTCAAAAGTACTTACAAAGATTTCTACAGGGATTTTACTGAAGATTTCTTCACTACCAAAAATCCTTGGAGTGATTCAAGGGAGAGTCCACCTTACAGCTGACGGAACTTCTCAGTTTTTTTTTTGAAATTTATGCTGGAAATTCTTTTCGAATTTCTTTGAGTAGATATTTTTATCCCCAGACACTTCTTCAGCATTTTAGGGACTTCATCAGAAATTTCAGCAAGGTATTTCTTCAAAACTTCTTCCGAGGTTTTTTTTTTAGAAATTCTTCAACAATTTTCTTCGGAAACTTTCCCCGAAGTTTCTTCAAGAACTTTTTGGGAAATTTCTTCAGTGATTTGTGTAGAAATTCCTACAATGGTTTTTGATTATCGGTTCCATCAGAAATATCTCCTGAAATGTCTCTAGAGATCCCTACATAAATTGTTTGGATGTTTCTCAAGGGATTACAATTGAATATTGGCTTTTCTCGGTGAACTTAATACTACTCAAAGAAGGAAGGAGTAACGAAGTTAATGAGCATCAACATCATCGAACTACTAGTACCTAGCCGTTCAAAGCCAGGACATTAGGCAAAGAGTTCGTTGATGTGATTGTGTTGTTCAATTTTCAACTTCTATTCAATTTATCTCGTCGCACACTTGCGATTCTATCCATCATTTCTTTCATTACTTTTGTTACTCCCTCCTTCTTTGAGAAGTTTTAAGTTTTAAGTTTTAAGAAAAGCCAACAAAATTCAATTATCATAAAGTCATGCGGTGATTGAACCTAGAATGTAAAAGTTTCTCCAGAGATTTTCAGAAGTTCTTCCAGCAATCCCACAATTTTTTTTTTTTTTTGAGGAATCTATAAAGGAGTTTTTAAGAAATCCCTGGAAGATTGTTGAAAAAATCTCTTGAAAATATTTTTTTTCTTTTTAAGGAATTCGTGGAAAAAATCCTGAAGCAGTTTCTTGAGCAATTATCTTGATAGCAATTGCTGGATGAATGTCGAGGAAAATACCTAAGAAAATATTTGAATAAACACCTTAAAAATAAATAATTGGCTACTTTTGCAGTGTTTCGAAAATTCCAAGAAAAACGTGCTTGAAAACTCTCTGCAGCGTGTGAAGAATCTATATATATAAAAATGCAGTGGCATACGTGGGACCGCGCATAACTTGCGAACGGAAGGTCCGATTTTGATCGTCTTAGTTTTGTTCTGTTAGTTTTCACCCAAGGAAGGTTTATGAGGCAAAAAACATGGAAAAATTGAGAGTTTTTGAAAATCGATCTTCCATGCGATTTGTGACCGGGGACTTGGTCTTGGATAGAAACTTGAAACGTCAAAAACGCAGTAGGCAAGACAAAGTTTGCCGGGTACAGCTAGTTATATTTAAAGTGAAAACTCAAGATTACATATAAAGAAATTATAAAAGACTTGTAGAAGCATTCTTGGAAAAATCCGCAGAAAAAAAGTCAAAAGAGATCTTAAAAAATGTCTGCAGAAATCGCAGGCAAAGGTACTGATGAAATCTTTGAAACAATACCTGGAATAACTAAAAAACTTGAAAATTTTAATGGAAAACGCTAACGATTAGATTTTTGAGGTTCCAAAGCAATACCTGGAGGAATACCCGAAGAAACAAATGGAGAAACCTTTAGAGGAACTTCTAAAGAATCTTTTGAGAATTTGCTACAGGAATTTCAAAAAAAATAACAGAGAAAATCTCTGAAAAAATGGAATCCACAGAAATCCCAGGAGTAATTTTTGAAAAAGTTTCTGGAATAAAAATATTAATTTCTTGAGTAAATCTTTTGAATCTTTTGAAGAAACGTTTGTAGGCTTTCCTACAGGAGTCCCTGGAGTAATTCCTACAAGAATTTTTTGGCAATTTTAAAAGAAAACCCAAATGAATACTCGTGGAAAAGATTTGGATAATATTTCTGGGGTAATTCCTTCAGAAATATTTGAAGAAATTCATACTTTCGTAGTAATTCTTGAAATTCATATAGAATCCTTCAAAGAATTTTGGAAGACATTTTTGAGAAAACCCGTGGACGAGCAGTGCCGGATTTAGGCCTCGGGGGGCCCGAGGCAAACCCTATAAAGTGGGCCCCCAGAATCAAAATTTCGAAAAAATGAACCATATAATTACGTTTTTTTTTCTTAATCTTATGTAATGTTTTAGGCCTAATATTGAAAGCTTCTGATTTCTGAACTTCTCCAAAATTCCGATAAATTGAAAATTATTCGAACATTTAATTTGATATTTGACTCAAATGTCAAAATGCTAGCTTAAATGACATCTTGTTCAGATAGTACATATATTTTAAACTTTCATCCGAATTGAAAACTTTTATACAAGTTTAAGAACTTCACGTTCAGTTAAAAATCTACATGCATTTACATCAACATGCAGCAACTTTATTTGAGATTGCACGAGACCGACGAGTATTTCAAGATTCAGATTATACAAAGATTAGTCTCTTGGGAGCAACTGTAGCAATAAATCTTAATACCTTCAGTAAAACCAAACATAAAGATATGGAAAGTTACAGTTTCCAGGACACTCGGTTTTCAAAACTAGCCTTAACTCCCAAACATCTCCAGAATTCATCATCTTCTCTTTTTCATGATAGCAGCGAACTGATGCAAAGAAGTTGTTTTCAAAATATAATCATAATGAACAGACGTATGTATAATTGTATAATCATTGTGAAATCATAGATAAATTTGTGAAACTATTGAAATATATACTGATGTACAATTACTCAGAAGCTTAATATTTCTCGCACTCTGCTTAGAGACACTTTTTGTAGCAACTTGAAGTCACGGAAAATTGTTTCCACTCGATAAGAACTTTCAGGGGTTTTTAGAGAAAATTGCATATTTTTAAATACTGCACCAAAAATTATGAAACTTTTGATTTCGAATTATTCTTAAGAGAAAATCCAGATAAATGGCCAAACATAGTTTAGATACCTTTAGGAACCCAATGGATCACTAAAATAACTAAAACGGCCGCTATGAAATGAGCAGATAGCGCCACCGTAGCCTCAACTGACGTAACTCAACTGCTGTCACTGTGTTATCGTCCATATACGGTGGCGCTTTTGTTTTGATGCGGTGAGTAGCGGAAAAGTCGGCTTCAATGATCCATTATAAGTTCTTTTTTTAGTGTGACGTCCTCACTGGGACACTGCTTCTTACCTTAGTGTTTCATGAGCACTTCCACAGTAACTATGGAACTGTTATTAACAAAGAGTTTCCTTTGTCAATGACCATTTCGTATCTGTATACGGTGTGGCAGACACGAAGACACTCTTTTCCTAAGGAAGTCAAGGATTTTCCTTTACGAAAAGTTCTTGGAACGACCGGGAATTGAACGCGTCACCCTTAGTATGGTCATGCTGAATATCCACACCTTAACAGCTGTGGCTAGGGGAACTGCGGCCATAACGCCCATAGGGGGCAAGTTGCGCCACCCTTGTTTTAGGCAAACCACGTTATTTTCAGTACTTTTTTCAATTGCAATCGCTAAAATAAGAATAAAAATGCTTCTTTACATTTGAGTTTACATATTTTTACTAAAAAAATTGTACAAAAACATCGAAAAATGATTTTGGTTACTTTTGATGTAATTTTAGCCTGTCAAATGTATGCACTTTTTTACATCATTTAAAAGGTTTTTTTTCTCGCTATCCCCACAAACTGTTTTGCACACTCCCATTATTTGTGTACCAAGCGGAAAAAGTATCTAATTTGACCCTTGCAACTTTTTTACAAGGATCCAAACTTCTGAGTCATGTGTGGGGTAAAATGCCCACCCTTAGTTATTTACATTAAAATAGCCATTTGGATCCAAATTCTGGCACAAATTATGTAGAACACAAGTTGGAACCAAGCAACAGCACATTTTTACTATAAATAAGTTCACTAATCACACAGCCATGCGTCATTTTGTAGTAATTATTGATAAAACAGCTCACTATGACGTTTACATGGAATTGACCTATAATTACAGGTGATCCAAAATTATGTAATGACTGTATACCATTCACGAACAATAACAGTTGACAATAAACCAGGCGCGCAAGTATACGTACACAATTTGGCATCCTGGCATTAGCTGTGGCTAGTGGCGCGTTTTACCCCGCATTAAAACTAAAATTCTGAAAATCAAACTTTTTTTCAAATTTGAATTTTTCAGTAATAAAACATAAAACTGGTTTATGGTTGCTTCCATTTGGAAGGAAACATGTTGGTGCTTCATGTTAGTGACAAAAAAATGTGTATTATAAAGTGTTTCGTGGTTAAAACCGGACTCTTCCTTAACGTGGGCGTCTTACCCCCAGTTCCCCTATAGGGGCTTTGTTTAAAATATGAACGCCCATTCACGTGAATTTTTAATGGTTTCGTTGAAAAAATAGAAATTGTATTTCGGATTCTTGGGGGGGCCCTTCATCGGGGGGCCCGGGGCACTTGCCATCTTTGCCCCCCCCCCCCTTATATCCGAGCCTGTGGACGAGGTTTCAAGATTAATCATTTGAGAAGTTTATTAACCCTCTAATACCCAAATTTTTTATTTTGATCTAAATATCATTTTTCGTCATCTAAAATCAATTTAAATATGTTTTGGAAGATGATTCTTTTTAATTCTAGATTTCGTGAATTTCAGTTTTTGATTTTTCTAATTTTTATTATTGAACATCCCCACATTTTTATATTTTTCCTGGAAGCCAATTTGGGGAACGGATTTGTTTAGATGAAAACATTTTGAGATTTTGTGATTATTGTTGTAATATTATTATTTTGAATTTTATTTTTTCACAGAAAATTTTATTTTCCGTGTAATTTTAAGGAAAATAATTTTAAAGTGTATTCGATTCCCTTAAACTATTGAACAAGGATAGAATGATTTGGGAAAATTTTAAAATATGTTAATTGTAGCGATTCAACACAAAATAAACAATGACTTCTAAGAAGTGACTAAACATCAATTTTTCAATGATTTAAAAAAAAAATGTAAATACGCTTTAAAATACACCAAAAACCATTTTGAGATATACAGAACAGTCCCAAATATCAGCCAAAAATATAAAAAAAATGATTTCCCACGAAACAAAAATTACAAAAATGCTCAAACAATACTCCGTTTAACCCTAAAAGGGATACCTTCATGGCCTCAGTTTCGTCACCTCGCTGAGTGTGTTCCATCAAAGACGAGCTCTGAAAGGCGCCTGGGGTCCAATGGACCCCAGGTATCCCTTTTAGGGTTAAAGGTGGGATTGGGTATTAGAGGGTTAATATACTCATGAGGAAGTGCCAAGGAAAATGTACAAAACCCTAAAAAAATATCTGGAGGAATTCCTGAATAAATTTTCGAAGAAATCCAAGCACAGGGATGCAGTTCGAAAGGATACTAAGAGGAATTATAATAAATCCTGCGAAAATCTTCTTTATGTACACATAGTCTGGGACACAGCTTATGGAAAAAAATTGAAAATATTTGAAAAACCCTCTATAAAAAGTTTCTAGAATAAAAATTTTAATTTCTTAAGATTGGGTAACTTCTGAAAGAATCTTCAAATCCTTATGAAAAAAAGAAATCTGCTAGGATTTGCATCTTTTTGAAGAAATGTTTGCTGGAATTCCTACAGTAACTCCTGGAGAAATTTTCGGAAGAGTTTCTTGAGAGTTTACGGTGAAATCACAAAGAAAAACTCCTGGAAAACATCGGAGAATATTTCTGGTGGGATTCCTTAAGAAAAATACAAGCATGTACTTTTGCAGTAATCCTTGATTTAATTTCCTATGGAATTTCTCAACGAATTTCAGGAGAAACTTTTGGAAGAAATTTCTGAGGAAACCCGTGGACCATTTTCAAGATTAATCTTTTGAAATTTTCCAATAAACTCATGCAAAAGTGTCAAAGTAAATTATTGTAGAATTTTCAAAAAAAAATACATCTGGAGGAATTCCTGACGTTATTTTCATAGAAACCCATTGATAAGATTGCAGTTTGAAGAGATACTAAGAAGAATTTTGAGAAATACTGCGAGTATCTGCTTTCTGTGAACTGAACATACCAGATTATTTTTATAAACACTCAACGACTCCCCAAAGGTATTTTTGGCGATGTCTCTGGAAGTAATCCTTGAGCATTTCCTTGAAATTTCAAGAAGAATTCGACGACTTGCAACACTCTTATAAAACGCTCCAGCAAGGATGTGATTATTACGTATTAAAAGACAATTCACACCGTCTTCAGCCAGAGGCTGCACAGACTGAACACATTACTTACACTAGACAACGGACAATACACAGAACACCCAGTGGCCCAGTGATGAATTTTTCGTTTGACGAAAAGTTTCCACTGACTGGAGCGGGAATCGAACCCACACTCCGAGGCATACGATACGCTTAGACGACTGCCGCCGCTAACCGCACGGCTGCGAAGCCCACTATTAAAGGGTTTTCCCGGAATAATGCATAATTAGGCACAATTTTTAAGCTATTCCCATGGATCGTATCAGTATAGGGGGCGCTGAAATTTTGGAAACCCTTAGTAACCAGCTCTGATTTTACATTGAAAGCACTGCTACATATGCACAAGTTCATGCGAATGTCGGAGTGTTGTTAGGATACAGTTTTTAGCAGAGGGCTCACACATCGGTGCGTGGATGCTTCGCGTAAGGTGATAGATTGTGTGTTGGTAACGGCACAGTTCCCTTGATTGCATAACTGCAAAGGGACGAGCCAGGTATTGAACCCAGGACCTTCTGAGTATGAATCAGAAGCAGTAGCCACTAGAGCATGAAGACCGGTGAGGAGAAAAGTAAACTTTATTTCAGCAAAAATGCAAAATAACATAAAGTTTATGATAAAACATTAGATTCCATATAGAGCGGTTCCTCAAGGACTTTCTTCTAGAACTCCTCCATTTTGAGGAATACACATGAGCTCGAGCTTTTTTTTGTAGGAATCCTCCAGGAGTTCTGGGATTCATCCAGCATTTTTTTGAGATTGACCTGGAGTTCCATCTGGAACTCCTCAATGAGTTTGTTCTGTCATTCGTCTCTCTAGAAGTTCCTTCTGGGAGTTCTGCTTTTGAAAATTCCTTATTCTGTGATTCCTTAAGGAGCTACATCTGGTACTCCTACAGATTTTCTTAATGACTGCTCCAGGATTCATGAAAAGGCTTTCCTGGATGAATAATGGAACTCATGGAGGAATCCTGGAGCTCCTGGAGGAATTCCAGGAAGAATTCCTTCAGGAATCTCAAAAGTAATTCCTGAAGGATCATCGGCTCGAATTCTTGGAGGAATGTATGAAGTAAATTCTGAAGTTCAGGATGTGCTAGAAGATAATCTTGATAAAGCAAAAAAAAGTCATTGAATATCTTAAGAAAATCGATATGTATGATAAAATTTGAGTTAAATGTGTAATAGTTAAATACGCTTAAGGACAGACTTGTTAGAATCCCAAAATGGCCGCCACAATGGCCGACTTTGGTATCTACTCACGATTTCGGGAGCACAAATCTCTTCGTAAACAAAACCAGCGTACCTGTTATTTTTATTTGAAGCTTATTACAAGTGAGCAAGAGCAGAATAATGAAATGCCCTGTTGTTTGAAGCTTGTTTCTTGACATTTGTGCGTCTGACGATCTGATGCACTGTTGAAGCGGGATTTCAAGACGATTGTCCTTAATATCGCACTTTAGTGGATCCGAATGACAATGGTTAAAAGATCCACTTTAATAAATAAAAAAAATCTGAAGGAGCCTTGGCAGGAATTCCTCAAGGAATCTCGGATTTATTTTAAAATCTCAGAAAACACTCTTTTAGGAATCTCGGAATAAACTCTTAGAGGAAAACTGGAGCGATTTTTTTGGAGGAATCCGCGAATAAATTCTTGAAAGAATATCGTGACTATTTCTTAAATTAGTCTTCGAAGGTTTTTTTTTTTTGGGAAATCCTGGAATTCCCGAAAAGTTTTCAGAAGGAGTTCTTTGAGAGATCTGTGAAGAAATCCCAGATGGAACCTCAGTACAAATCTCATAAGACATTCCTGGACGAATCCCGAAAATTGCTCTCCGACGAATCCCAGGAAGAATTCTCGCAGGAATCTCGAAACAAAACTTGTAGAAATCCCGATAGGAATATCAAGACCAATCTCTGAAAGAGTATTAAGAGGAATCCCAGATATAATTTCTGGAAAATTCCCAGGTGTAACCTCTTTGGGAATCGCAGCAGCAAATTCTGGAAGAATCCCAGATCGAATTTCTAAAAGATTCCTAAAAATTCGAAGTATCTCCGTCTATTGTGACATTACTACCAAGATGGATCCGATCATGCTCGGTATGATCCACCATGTACTTTGTTTTTGATGCTTCGCGTTTCAGGCGGGTGTACAGTTCGGCCACCGTTCCAAATTTTCTGACGATAATGTTCATTTCATCCGTAAGGCACACATATTGACCGGATATCGTGAAAACGTACCCCAGCTGTTGAACTAAACTCATCGCATCGCACCTTCTAGAACAATGTTGCAGTGTAGGCATGAGAGTCCGTCACCTTGTCGCAGTCCCCGGCGAGATTCGAATGAACTGGATAGTACACCCGAATCCCTTACGCCGTTCTGCACACCGCCGTATTCGATCATGACTTTCCACATCTCTGTGCGGCCGATACTGTCGTAGGCCGCTTTGAAGTCAATGAACAGGTGATGCGTTGAGACCTGGTATTCACGGTATTTTTGGAGGATTTACCGTACGGTGAAGATCTGGTCCATTGACGACCGGCTGTCGATGAAGCCGGCTTGGTAACTTCCCACGAACTCATTCGTTTTAGGTGACAGGCGACGGAAGATGATCTGGAATAGCACTTTATCGGAAGAATTCGAAATGGTGATCGCTGCCATATGGCCACTTTCTTGTAAATGGGCAGAGTACCCCGTCCTTCCACTCCTCTGGTAGATGTTTGGTTTCCCAGATCCAGACTAACAACCAATACAGACAGGTGGCTAACTTTTCTAGGCCCATCTTTGTATTTGTATATTGACTCAAACACCCTTAGAAAAAAATAGGTGGTGGCCGTTTCTGCATCATCTTTATGGACCATAGCATCCCGTATCAGTTAATCTTTTCCTGCTTCAAATGTCAAAGTGACTTCGTCAAGGACAGTTGACAGTGCTTATCTTCTTACCTCAGTTGGAATTTTTCGCATTTTGAAACCAGTTCCGAACTGTGCCAATATAAATTCAAACCGTCTCCTTCGGTCCAGACGCATTCCAATTCGATCACCATGGCTAATCGAAAACTCACTTGCAAGACTTGCAGTTTTGCTGGGATGCTGTTGCAGCAGCAGCAGCGATCTCTCAAGACTCTACTTTAGTGCCCAATTCAACCAAACAGTTAGGGGGATGTGAGTCAGACCGCCCGAAGAGGTTTTACTTTCACTTTTGCGTACGATGCCTAAAGTGGTGATTTGCTGCCGTTGCTGCAGTCAGAAACAGTTTCGCGCGACTCGCAAAAACCGGTAATGGGCACACGATTGCATTGCATCATCGCACAATATTATGATGCAGCCTCGGCTTGGCATCTTAGCGCGGATGGTTCTCATCGTCGTCAAACCCCCGCCGCCGCCTCGCAAGTGAAGTCCGGTTTGGATTTTACTATTGGAAAAGAAAAAGATGTTTCCAGGCGAGAAGCAAAAATTGTGACATTTTTACGGATTGCAGACCACGAGGTGGAGGACCATTAATACTTAATGCCTCTCAATTACCCTGCGTAATGCGAGCACCGCACCAAGAGGAAGGAAGTACCAACCATCACAGAAAAATGAGTCTCCTCTGCTTGGTGGGACCATCATTCCGGCGTGGCTTGAGCGATGGGTTGTGTCGTACGTCTACGCCTCTTCTGGGATTTCAACCAGCCTCGGTTCAGAAGCGAAGATGTTCAGCTGTCATACGACCGACACCGGAGTTTATTCCAAACCGACATGGTAGCCGTCGTCAGTGCATATTGCGCGATAAATTTGTCTCCTGTTCTATTGCCGGGTTCTCTCGTGTCGAGCTACTTGAACTCCTATGCCAAGCAGTGAGCGTCCCCAATCCGCCAGTCGGGGAGTCTTGGTCCACGTCCTTGGGGTAAGGAATGATGCTCGGTACAAAATAAACAAATTATTGTGTAAGACAGGATAATACCGTGCGGTGCGGCGTGGGATCAAGTGTGAGAAAAGAGCAAACGAATGATGCTACTTTTGCGCCTCCCGGTAGCAGAAGAATATGTTTGCAGTTGAGTAAGGGTATGCGATAAGTGTCCTGCTCGTTCTTCTGTACACTGACAAGTACATTCCATAGAACGCGTCGCTCAAATACTACAGCATGACTACCACTGACAATGCCCTAATTTTTCACGATTTTGATTCACCTCCATAGAGCATTACCTGCTTAACGAACGAATCGCGAAGACTCTACCTTTTCCAATTCAAATTAATATTTGCTCATGCATAGAAGCTCAAGCTTTTCATGTTAGGGAAGCGAACCACTTGGGCAGCGGCCGATATTTTGGGCACTCTTCGATATAACTCAGCCAAATCCAAACCAATTGACTTGAAATTTTGTACACGGCTAGATACTATACGTATCTCATCACGTTCCAAAAATTGTGTCAATGGGGAACGTTCGGTGTAGTACTAGATTTGTAGTAATGAGCTGAATTTTAGTATGGTGAGAAGGTCCATTTTCCGTTTTTGCAATGAAATGGTGCAAAAAGCGTGGGTATTATGATTCCTTGCCTAATTTGATGCTGTTTGAGCAAAACTTTGGATAACTATGTTGTTTATGTTGCAAGAAATGGAGAAAACAACAACACTGTTGCCCAAAGTTTTGCTCAAACAGCATTAAATTAGGCAAGGAATCATAATTCCCACGCTTTTTTCACCATTTCATTGCAGAAACGGAGAATTGAACTTCTCACCATACTAAAATTCAGCTCATTACTACAAATCTAGTACTTCACCGATCTGTCCTATTGGTTCAGAATTGGCTGAGTTATAGCAGAAAAGTGCCCAAAATTGGACCGCTGCCGAGATGGTTCCACTTCCGAATCTGTTTTGCAATATTTTTCATTTAACTTTTAGAAAGGACGCTGTTCTTAACAAATGTATATAGGGTCTGGGACCATTTGGGCAGGAGCACCTATTTTGGGCACTTGTTTCTATAACTCAGTCAATTTTGAACCGATTGATTTGAGTTTTGAGACACGATCAGATACGCACAGTATCTAGCCATGTGCAACAATTCAAGTCAATCGGTTAAGAATTTACTGAGTTATAGCAGCAATCATGACACAGTACAACATATAAAATGTAAACAAAATGTTTACTTCAGTTTCTGAAAGTACCCATATTGTATTGCAAAACACATTGCGTACACATTCAAGTTGAGGTCTTATGATTATACTTTCTATCCATGCGCTCTTCAGACGAAATCTTCATAATTTTATCATTTGGGTGATTTTTAAAATGTTGCAAAAAATGGCAATACGTGTTCCCTCCTTCATTCAAATTACATAAAAGAGAAACCTTCAAGTTTGAGCCAGCAAATAATATATTTCTAAAAGAACGTAATAAGGGAACTTACGTATTTTCGGCAGTTTTGTTCTCTGCCTCATGGGGGTTTTTTGAAACCTGTAGGTCTCAGAAGTGGCCTCAAATGCTTCCCAACAAAGCTGAGTTGTATGCCCAAATTTCAGGCAATTCGGCCCACAAAAACCCCCCATGACGAAGAGAACAAGCCTGCCGATAATACCCTTCGTCACCCTAAATGAGTTTTTTCCAATTTTTTTTCTTTGTTGTACACAACATTTTAACATCAAGGCACTAAAACCGTTCACTAGCTTGAACAATATAAAATAGTTAAACACGACTCGAAGATATTTTGCTGCCTAAAAATGTTGTGCAAAAACTGTACCTTTGAAAAATTGTTTAAACATTAATATGTCTCTAAAAAAATCTTGTACCTCGCAATAAAAAAAGAAGTTCCAGAAGACTCATGAATACATCTCAAGGTAAATCCTAAAAGGAAGGAGTAAATTCTAAAAAGGACTTCTGGGCAAATACTGGAAGAGATCACGATTGAAATTCCCAGAAAGAGGCAGTTTCAAAGGAACTCTTTACCCAATTTCTTATCAATCTTGGGAACTATTGAAGGAATCACAGAAGAAACTCCAGCAGGTATCCGTAAAGGAACTGCTAAGTTAATCCTCGAAGGACCTTCTGGAGGGATCCAAGAAAGACACCAAGAAACTCCTTGAGGAATCGCAAAAAGAACTCCTTGAAAAAATACTGAAGAAACTTTTGAGAATTCCTGGCATTTTGAAGAACTTTTGCCGGAAAAATTCCTAAAAAGTCTTCTGGAGAATCGACTGAGGATTTTAATCTACGATTTAAACGGCTACGCAGTCTGTATCCGTAAATTGTATCAAATTAGTACATGTATTGAATTTTAGTACCCCAGTGACACAAAACCCCAGTGTCGAAACGTCGGGCAAATAATAAACCTCGTTTTTCCAAATTAAAAGACTGCGTAGCCGTTTAAATCGTAGATTCTTAAAAAGGGAAATCCCAGGAGGAATTTCTTGACGAATCCATGAATAAACTTCTTGAGGTCTCCCAGAACACCAGAAGTATCTGTTGGAGAAATTTCAGTAGGAGCTCCTGGGGGTCCCTCGAAGGAACCTCTGGAAAAATCTTAGAAAGAACTTTAAAATCATTCTCTGAAGGCACTTCTAGAGGAATTCCAATAAGAGCTACGAAATTAATCACAGAAAGAACTCTAGTAGGAATCTGAGAAGAAATTTTCTTAACCCGGGTACCCACCGCCCATTGAAAAAGCACGGTCTAGAAAAAAAAACAAAAAGTTTGTCGGACACATAACGGTTAATTAAATCAGAAGGAATTCACGGAGGAGCTCAGAAGGGACTTGCAGGAATCCATGAAGAATTATAAGTTTGCAAGAAGTGAATTCGATGGTATGTTATCACTAACTGGAGTATTATTGTTTTTTATACTTATACGTTTATTTGGAAGGCTCGGTCTAACTGAAGTTAAATAAATCAATAATAAATAAAATAAACAACTATTTCAAAGTGATTGAGTCGCATGGTCATTCCATACGTATATGAACAAAAAACTTTCAAAAATCAAATACCGCAAAACTGGATGTATAACAATATGAAAGCTTAAATCGTTCATTTATGGAGTTTTGTAATTTAAAAAATCAAGTTATAAACAAGGCATTTTTTTTGTTCACTGTGTACCATAACACTAAATATGATATTGATGCTGATCTGATTTTGCGTGCAAACTGCCAAACAATCCTCAACTCTAATTGTATTTGCTAAAACATGGTTTATAGGCATGTTTCGATAGTTTTTTTTGTTGAACAATTCATAGAAAGGATACGTTAATAAAAACTTGCTTTGGACATATTAGAATACAAAAATATCTGCAAAAGCGTGCTGTTAAATTTGAAATTAGTCAAGATACAAAAAACAGTGAAAAAAAAAAGAAATCAAAATCATACTTTTCGCAGTTTTTGGAACTGTAGCGTGGACCTGAAGAAAACGGGAAAATCACTCCGAGGACCTGGAATCAAACCGCACTCAATTAAAGTGACCATTTTTTATTACTCGAAAAAATTTAACTTCGACGCGTTTCTAGGTCTAAATGTTTTTTCATTCAAGTTAAGGGGTTTTACTGTCCATGAACGCTTTAATAAAGACAAATCAATCAATCAATCAATGTCCATGAACTTTTGAAAAACAAGGCACTAAAATTAGCAACTTACTTAAACATGTTGAGATCAAGTCTTTTTGCTTTGCATGATGTTTGTACTGTGGAATATTTTTTTTTTTTCAATTTTTGGTTTTACATTTTAGCATGGCAATTTTCTAGGCAAATCTTCTTTGCATCAACACGAACATCTTTTTCGAATACTGTAATAACCCACAACTAATGTGTATTGTGTACGAGTTTATTTTTTCAGAAATAGTCTATTACTATTTTTGATAAGTAGGTACTCCGATAAAAGTAGTTGAAAAAACTTTCGAGTAGTAATTTTAGGAGCTTAACGAATCTTATACAATATCAATTGAACTCCCTAAGCTCTCCATACAAACTTTGGTCATAAACTGTGAAGTTCAGTTCCAATTGTTTTCAAAAATTCTTTCGCTTTTCGTTTTTTTTTTTCATCCAGCAGCACGATTTTTTTTAATACTGTCGAGCAGTGTTATTTCCGAATCTTCTCCAATTCCTTCAGCAATTCATCCAGGAAATTCTTTTTAGGAACTTTAGGAACAGGATTTTTTTCTGCGATTCCTTCGGGAGTTCCTCCTGGATTTTAGCCAGAAATTTCCCTTGGTATTCTTTGAAGAATTGTTAGTGGGATTCCTTCGGAAGTTCCTCCTTGGGTTTTTTTCAAGAATTCTTGCGGGGACCTTTTAATAAAAGTTTAACAGTGACAAATTTTAATAGGAATTGGGACAAACATTATTCCAAGAATTGCTCCAAGCATTTGCCCGAAGAAACAATCTACAAAGATTACTCCTGGAATTAATGTAGGGCTTTATAAATCAATTCCTCCGGATTTTTTTTATAGATTTCTTCAGGGATTTCGCCTTTTCCAGAGATTCTTTATTGAATTTCCACAGGAGATGCTCTACGGATTTCTTCGGAGGTTATTCTGGTGATAGCTCCTGGAATTTCTTCGGGTAATACTCTAGGTATTCCTTCAGGGATTCCTCTAGAAATTCCTCCAGTAATTATTGCAATGTGAATCATCCAAGCTTACGATTGCTCTCTAGATATTTCTTTAGAGTTTTCTATTGTTCCCTTTATGAATGTTTCCATGGATTCTTCAGGAGCTACTCCAAGGATATATCCAAACATTTCTCTATGGGTTTTTCCAGGGATTCATCTTAAGATTCCTACTATAAATGATCAAAACATTACTCAATGAATTTATCCATTAATTTCCTAAAGAATCAATTAGCTTTTTGTGAATTTGGTAATTATGTATTTACTTTTTAAACGGGCTTTGATAAATTTGTTTGCTTTAAGTTTTTGCAATCTTTCTAATATATTTCAAAATCAGATCGCAGGCCGCACTTAACCTTCGTAAGGGCCGCATGCGGCCCGCGGACCGCAGTTTGGCGACCACTGGTATAAGGCCTAACATTGCTATTGCATTGTTTTTCTACGAAATGATAGAAGAACATCACAATAACTGAAGAACAAGTTTTGGGATTACATCATAGAGTTATCGATTGAAGATGTAATTGAATTATAAGAAATGTTATTATTTTGTTATTCAATACCTACTGGATAACAAATACAGCATTTCAAATTTTCAGGTATGTTATCATCACTGAAATAACAAGACTTGATATTTTCGAGGTGTTATTTACACGAAATTATGTTATTTGTTTTTGTTATTTTGCCTCTTATTACCACCTAACGAAGTGGATATCGAGGTATAGTGGTATTCAGGATTAATACCTTGATGTGTTATTCAGTAGTTAAACTTTTCTGCTCGAGAATCGGCATTCATTTGCGAAAATCGGCATTTTTTTTTAACGCCCTTCCTTCCTTCGCAACACTTTTTGCAAAGCAAAGCAAAGCCAGCATAGCAAAGCAAAAATAACCGTACATATCGTACTTGCTACCCCGTGATTGACCAGAACAATCGAAGTTGTGCAGAGATCGAATGAATGGTGCTTGGGACTAGCTACACACTCTCAATGTGCACAATTCTGAACTCTCGAATTTTTTAAAGTCAATAACGGTCACGTCCTTACGGTCATCGGCAAAGGGGAAGGAATGTTAGTTCGACAACCGTTATTACTAGAAACCGTGGAATCCACAGCATCCCCACAGTTGTCTCGGGAAGGAGTATTTGTTAGTAGGGTAGGGTAAGGTGTGGATCTTGGAGCCACCTTTGGTAAGTGATATAATCCACTAGTTATATGACAATACACGACACGGTCTTCATCCCGATTATGATTTATTTGGTCGCAATAGTAAGGGCAATGCACATACGTCAACGATCGTATCATATTGAACGCGTCACCGCATTGGTTCGTTTACACTACCGTGAAAACCGATTTTCCCACGAAAGTAATCGCGCGCTTCCGATTTGGCATTCAATATTGGCGTCCCCATCTCCCTACAGATAAAACCGACCGACTAACGGAAATAGTCGCGCGTTTCCCACAGTATTGAACTTAGAGTATACGGAAATGGCACAAATTTCCCAAATGGAGGAGAACGTGCCTCTGGAGCCGATCTACTGATAGAGAATACGGAGAAAAAACAGCTAAGCTAAGATAGCTATTTTAGAATTATGTATTTTACTAAGAGTAGTCTCATGTGTTACCTGTGATCGACAGTCGTTAAGGTAATTAAGCCAATCATTTTAAATTTGCTCAATGATTGTTGTGAACTGCAATCACTTTCTTCTAACATTATTATTACTTCAATATTACGCCAGCACCAGAGCAACAATATTAATTACAGACTCCAGGAGTCGCATGACGCATTGGCGAAATTACCCGTACTTCTTCTAGTATGTAAAAAAAAAAAACAAAAAACTCGGAATGATCTCACCCAGTTCCATGTCATCGGATGACCGCAACCACTCCTTAACTCCTTCAATTTTCTGCAATACTGTTTGCTACCAAGTGTGCATCCATTTTTATCATTTCACGGGGAAGGACAATGTGCAACTGCCCCAAACACGCGCCATTTAATACTTTTTCCTTCGAAAAATCTCCTTCCTTCGCAACACTTTTTGTATGGAAAAGTTTATATTGATTTATGGCCCGTAACACTAGATCAAACTCCGAATCGCTCTACAACATTTCATAATTTGTGTATATCACATATTTGAAAATATCTATGAAATAATTGAAAAGCGCATATTAGACGCTGGGAATTTATAGTGAAGCTCCTGATTGAAAAAAAAAAAACTGTGGCAATATTAATCTGCTTAGAATGTCAAATAAAATATTTATATCTGACATTGCATTATATCGAAATTTAGGAAAAAATTCTTGAATGAATTGCTAGAAAACTATGGATAATAACTGAAACAGTTTAAAAACAGGAATTTTCTAGATCACGGTGTAAATGATCATTGGTACGAATATGATTTGAAGCGAATCGACGATATCGCATGATATATCACATACCTTTACGTTTTAGTGCTCGGCAGGAATCGAGGTGGAAGACAATTGCTGAAATCTTGAGCCTCGCATCCGTGGTCTTTGAGTATGGTAGAGAATATGATATGCCTGGACTAGCAGAGCACTAGAGTGTACCTGATTGATGGCGAGACATATTTCAGGACTTAGATAGAAAATTCCATACTTTCTTTTTGATCCCAAGAGAGTGCGAACAAATGCCATGTTCATTTATGAAATTTAACAAAATCAAACAACACCCTAATGAACCCACGACAGGATGCCCTAAGTATATGTTGATGGTTTCCCACTTGAGGGAATACGAGACAAGTGCAACAATTTTTCATGTTCAACCGAGCGCGCGATTGTTAACTCTGACTGATGAGAATTTCCTACATCTTCGGTCGACATCCTTCGCTTCTCCACCTCCACTTCCGCCCCCATTTCCGGAAATGACGTATGGAAAATTTTTCAAATTTTCCAACGCTTCAAATCACCACACTTTAAGGCGCATCCCATGTGTTAATATTTGTCTTTAATTAAAAAATAATAACTCAAGGATTTTCACACCCCAAACCATTCCTCCCGGTTTCCTTCCCCCAGCAATATGTCTACTGAGGCAAAATTGAATTCCGGAAACAAACACGAATCTCTCAGTTTGCCAGTCAGCCTGGCTGGCTGGACTGGCTGGTTGCTGCACCTCTCAGGCAAACTTTCTCCTTCACGGCGGTGATGCCCCTTTTTCTCGCATGTGAATCACCGGAGCACATTTCAAGCACGACTAACAACAACGTCGTCGGTGACGACGACGATTTGGGGAAAGGCAGGAACGATGCTCTCATTTCTATTAGTTTTACATTTATAGAATATTTGCAAGCGAATTAGAGAGGGAGGATGGTCATGGTCCACATTTCGTTCGGCTGTGCGGACCATTTTAATTTGAGACTCTCGTTTGTTGAAGGCAAGCACCCGGACCGAATTCAATTTTTCACACACAATGAAATTACGGCAATCTAATGTATAATTTCCTCATTTTCGTTTCAGCTTTGATCGCGATCAGCCATTCACCTTCCAGCTGGGAGCCGGACAGGTCATCAAGGGATGGGACCAGGGATTGACCGATATGTGCGTCGGTGAGTAATCAAGCGTACATTATACACACTTGAATTGTTGTTTTGAAATTGTTCCTTCATGTTAAAGGTGAAAAGCGTAAGCTGACCATCCCACCAGAGTTGGGCTACGGAGACCGTGGAGCTGGAAACGTGATCCCCGGCGGAGCCACCCTGGTGTTCGATGTGGAGCTGATCAACATCGGTGACACCGCGCCGACCACCAATGTGTTCAAGGAGATCGACGAGAACAAGGACATGCAGCTGAGCCGGGAGGAGGTGAGAAAATTGATTGTACGATATACAAAAGGGTATAATATCTGTCGTTAAACTAAACTTTTGCTTCCGTTTTTAATTTATTACATCGTCAACTGGTTTCCTGTGGCATTGTACAGGTCAACCTCGATTTAGTGGACCCTCGACTAAATGTACTTCGACTTTATGTACATTTCATCTCGATACTATCAATAAGTTGTTTCGTGGAACACCCATAATAACGCCAAAGTATACCTCATGAGTCATGATATATCGTCGTTGGGGGTGAGAATGGGTCAAAAATGCATACTTCCACATTCATTGCTCAATAACTTATGCTTCTTTGCATGAAAAAATCCTTTGATCACTGAAATGTGATCTTTAGTAATGCATGAACAAATAATGAAAAAACATTTGGAATTCGACAATTTTCCTTAAAACTACTAGTGTATGAAAATTGACCCATTCTCATCCCTTCGAAGGGGTGAGAATTGGTCAAGGAACCGAATTTGTTCAGCATTTGAAATAAAGCAAGCCAATAAAGTTCTGTTCAAGGTTAATACTTCTTACCAATAATGTATTATATGATGGATACGAGTTTGAGATTCTAAAAAGTATCTGTCCACCTAAAAGTGTGATGTTTCATCGAGCCTTAAAAGTGGCATTTGAAAAAGGTCTTATTTTCAATCTTTCTCGATGATTCATCATAAAATAACTAATTGCTCAAGAAGCCTTATTTTTCGACAGAAACTGCTGGCAACTACGAGGATGACACCATGAAATGTTTGATTCAATATTCACAATATTTGATGAAATATTTCAGATAATGTTTGACCCAATCTCATCCTTCTGACCCATTGTCACCCCCAACGACGGTACTTAGTTTTATATATTTACCTTAATCTCTACTTCCGTTTCTGACTTCATTTTCATAAATATCTTACGCTTTGTCGATGATCACGATGAGTGCAGTATATGGGGTGATTCTATGGCGATATTTTTACAGATCCCTTAGCAATGACAATATTTTTGGCGGATACAGAAAAACTGCCCATTCACCAGCTCAAAGCTTTCTAACAAACTTCTTCCAAGATTTCTTATGACTTCCTCACCAATATTTGTAATATATTCCCGATATTTTTGGTAGATGCCTTATACTATCTTGGCGCGTATTCGGTTGATTGAATTCCAAGTTGTGTGGCAAGTTCCATAAAAAGGTCTTTGTAATGCTTCGGCAGATTACTGAAAAGATGTGTGATAAATAATTTCCAGTACTGTCATGGTAAAATCAGAGCTAGTTATTCAAGGTTCCCCGATTTCAGCGTCCTTTCTTCTTCACTGGTACATTCTCATGATGAATTCTTCGAGGAATCTCTGAAGGAACCGTTTGAGCAATTCCGGAAGGAACTGCTGGATCAACTTCTGAAAGAACCAATAGGACAATTTTTAAAGAAATCCCTGCTAAAATTTCTGAAATAATTCTAGGAATATTGAAGAAGTCTTCAGAAGGAGTTAAAAAACTGAAGAAGATTCCAAATGAACTCCAGAAAGAATTTCTGAAAAAAAACAGGAATGTTTTAAGAATCCATACATGGATTTTCTTAAGAAATTCCTAGAGGAATAACTGAAGAAACACCTTGAAAGCCCTGACAAAACATCTTGAGATATTTTTGAAAAAAAAAAAAATCCTGGAGAAATCCCCTAATAAAAATCCTAAACAATTTTATAATGAAATCTTGGAGGAATACATAGAAAAATCCAGAGAGTAATTTCTGAGAAAATACGTATAGGAATACCCGGCGGAATGTCTGATGAAATCGCTGTGTAAATTTCTGCAGGAATCTCTACAAGAATGTCTTCCAGCCTCTCCGTAAGAATCCTTTTAAGAAGCTCTGAAAGAATCTGTAGAAAGTAATGAAGGAATCCTTGAAGGATTTTCTAAGACTTTCTTAAGAAAAATTCTTGGAGCAATTCTGGAAGAGAATTGTCTTTGGGGAATATCTAAAGCAATGTGAAGTTATCTTGGGAATTCCCCTAAGATATTCTAGTAGAATTTCTAAAGCAATCCTTGGAGAAAATTCTTTAGAATGCTTTTGAGAAAATTTTGAACGTTTTTTTGAATTTCTGATTCTTAATGTATCCGTGAATCCTTTCCTAACAAACAATTTCATGGAGTTTTTTTTTTTGAAAAAGTTCATGGAAGGTTTTCTAGATGAAGGCTTTGCAACTTTTTGGGGGAATCTCTATGGATTTTTTGTTTGGGAAAGTCGTAGATGAATTACTGGTAGATTGCAGGGTATACAAACTTTTTAGAAGTATTTTGTGAAGGAATCCATGCATCAGTTTTGGACGCTATCCTTGCAAGACTTTCTTAAGGAGTTCTTCGTAAAATTTCTGGATGACATTCAAAAAAAAAAATCTTGAAAATTTCTGACTGAATTTCTTAAGGATTCTCTGAATTTTTAAAAGTAAATCTACGAGGAGTTTCCAAATGAATCCCTGAAAGAGTTTCTTTAAGAATCCCTGGGAGGTTTTTTTTCCAGGAACTCGTAAAAGATTTTTTAAATGAATACTAGGATGAATTTCAGCAAGAGTCCATGAAAGAATTATTGAATCTGGGGGAATTTTTCAAAGTTTTCCATGGAGAAATTTGTAGAAAAATCTCTGGAGGAAAGTTTGGAGATATTTCCAAAGAAATTATTAGTTGAATTTATAATAAAAGTCATGGATAATTTATAATAAAGTCGAAAATTTTTGGAAGGAATCCCTAGGGAAGTTTCTATGCCAATCTCTGGAGAAAATTCCCGAATGAATCTTTAATTTTTTTTTAACAGTCCCTGCAGCAATTTTAAAAAAATCTCAGGAAGATTTTCTGACAGAAATTCAGATTTTCAAAGAAAAAAATCACTAGAGCAGTTTCCCAAGCACACCCCCGAGAAAGTTTTTGAATAAATCCTTGGAAGATGATTTGAGGGAATGCTTAAAGAAATTCCCGAAGGATTTTTCGAAAAAAAAAAAATTCTAGAAATGTCCCGAAAAATAGGGTAATCCTCTGAAACATTTTCTTAAGAAATCTCTGCAGGAATAATCATGCTCGGATTGCTTTTCGGAAGAAGGCCGGGGAGTTAACTTTGCTCCAATCTTAAGCAAGAATACCAAAAGCACAAATGTCATTATTACCGGCCACGCCCATCTTTACCGTAACTTGGGATAGGGGAAGAAAATGTTGATGTAGCACTTACTTAAGAGGCCTCCGATTCAGTGACACTCTAATAAGTACTACGGAGTGGATGGTTGGGAGTTGTATTAGGTCAAGGATTCGCCTGAAAAGCTGGTGATGGACCCAGGGCAGTTGTTATTTACTTCCCTAATGTTTAATCTTTTGAAAGCCAGCGGCAATCAAAAAAGTTTTTTTTCTGTTTATTTGATAAATAATTATGGTTCTGCTCAGTGAGAGGCACAAGCAAAACCGATCTCTCCAGGGTCATCGGAAATTTGCAACAAATGTTTAAAACGAGCAAAAAAAATCGGCGATCCGAGAAAAAAATAAAATAAAATAAAATAAAAAGGAAGCCGCGTAGAACAACAAAAAAAAAACAACTTATCTAAAAAAACAAAATAAAAAAAATCGCGTAAAACAAGTTACACAATAATAAGATCAAACGAGTTTTTTTTTTATTTATTGTATAAATTATGTTTCTGCTCAGTGAGAGGCACAAGCAAATATAGCGCAACTAAAAGGACATGGTAACCTTACCTCTTCAAAATAAAAAGGATGTTTCGTTATCTTTCTTGCAGGATTTCTTGCTTGTACATCTGGAATAGAAAACTGTATTAAATGGTGATACGCTCTTGAAAATAATTACCTGAATCCTCCTGAAACAAACGGTATATTAGCTGTTAAAAACCAAATACGAAAAAAAAAACATTCTGATCTTGGAATTTTTCTGCATTTAAATTAACCCAGCTGAAAAATTACCAGATCAAGTTGTGGTAGATCTTACACCGTAACACACCATTATAAGGTGACCCACCCACGTTACGGGGTTCTTAAAAAATCTCTGGAGGAATTTCTGCAGAAACTAATACCCAACTTTCTTACACATCCCTAGTGGAATTTCTGGAGAAATTGGATGTTTTTGTTGGAATTTCTGGTGAAATTCCTGGAAGAAGTCACGCCGGTACAAATTGTTCAAGGAACTTCTAAAACATTTTCCAAAAATAACTCTGGAATAGTTCCTGAAGGCATCGCTGTAGGAATCTCTGGGAAAATTTCTGAATTAATGTCTAAAAAAGTTTCTGAAGGAGTCTTTGAAAGAAAGCTGTGCTGTGCATACTGTGTAACTGTGTCGTACAGAAAGATCGTTCGGCAAGTACAGCACAATCAGTAGTAACCACGCTCTATCTTGTTACGAATCTCTAAATTTTCGCCAGAACTCCTGAAGGAATTTCAGAAGGGATCCATGGAGGAATTTCTGAAGCAATTCGTGATGGATTTTTTTTAGCGATTCGTAAAGGAATTCCAGCGTAAATCCTCGGAGACATTTTCAAAGGAATTCCTGAATAAATTTCTGATCTTTTTGAATTGTTTTGGACATTTATGCAACGTTATTGTGTATGTTCATTGCACAAAATATTAGCTTTCGAATTAACCATACATATTTTTTGAGACAAAAGTTTTGTTCGAACCAAGCTAAAGGGATAGTGGTTTATTCATTATTTAACGAGAATTACTAATATATACCAAAAACTCCTTGCCATTTATCGAAAACTCAGTTTTCATGCTGTATTTATCTGTTTTGGTACATTTTGGTATACTTTTTTTTTTTTTTTTTTTTTTTTTTTTTTTTTTTTTTTTTTTTTTTTTTTTTTCTAGCATATACACCGTGTCATTTGACTATCGTGGAAAATTCAGAAAATATATTGTTGACGGATTCCTGGAAAATTCTGACCAGGGATGGGAAATGTCATTAAAATGTCATTTTTTATTCACCAATTTCTCTGTCCTTAGCATGAAATGTTTATCGACGAAATAATAAATTTCCCATAACCAATCGCCATTATGGATTCGTGATGCATACGAATAGGAATTTACACCGGAAGTGGTGTAAATTGAAAAAATATCGTGACATTTTTTTTCATGAAATTTAGTAACATTTTCCATCTGTGATCCTGACACTCCAGGGAGTATTTTTATTAAAAAAAAAATCAAAAAAATAAAAATAAAAAAAATGATGATAGAAAGGTATTTGAGTGGATTTTTATTTGATTATTTGATCAGTTTTGTTTAGAATTGTGAATGCAGAATTCCGTGCCGTGTCCCCCTCTGGCCACCTTCATTTTTTTTATTTTTAACCAACACAAGGTTATCAATAATTCAGAATTTCGGATAAATTCTCCCAAGAAATGAACAATTTCTACAATTTAGGATTTTATCCATAATTATCATTTTTTTCCCCAAAACTTACGAGAAATTTCGTCAAGTATTTCATCAAGAGCACCCCTTCAATCATATCATAGATTTTTACCAAATAACAATCTTGGTTGAACGGCTAAATTTTGTAGTTTAAATTCGTCGAACACAAAAACAACATGGCAATTTTTTCGGATATGCCGAAACCGCTTCCGCTAGGGAAAGAGAAGGACTTTCTAGCACCATATGCTGATATAAAGTGTAGTTACTCAAAATTCATGACTCCTGAATGTTCCCTAGAACTCAATTCAGACAAACGTCGTGCAAAGAGTAAAAATCCGGAATTTCTTTATAAAAATCTTCTGAAACGTATTTTTTCAAGAACTTCTTCACAAATTACTCAAGTGACGTCTCCAGAAATTTCTCCCTCCTGAATTCCGCCATGGACGTCTTACGGGGTTCCGATAGGGATTGTTCCAGGACTTGTTTCAAGGAATGTTTCGGAAACTCCCCCCAGGTTTTGTTTTCACATTTTTTTTACAAATAGGGTCTGGGACCATTTGGGCAGGGGGACCTATTTCGGGCACTTGCTGCTATAACTCAGTAGCAGCAAGTGCCCAAAATAGGTACCCCTGCCCAAATAGTCACAGACCCTATTTCTGCAAGGGTGTATTAAATAATTCCTCCAGTAATTTTCCCATAGTTTCTTGCAGTGGCTTCATCATGGATTTATCCAGAGATACCTTCAAGAATTCCTCTAAGGATTTCACCACACATTCCTCATGGAATTTCTTCTGAAACATCTTTAGAGGTTCTTCCAGTGGTTGTTTCAATTTTTTAATATACTTTCAGGATTTTCTCAAGAGATTCCCAAAGAAATTGCACCATAGATACTTTTGGGTATTTCTGCAGGTATTGCTTCAGAGATTTTTTTCAGGGATTTATCCATATTTTTCTTTAAGTATTTCGCTAGATATTGTTCCCAATAACTTAATCTGGAATTATTCAAAGTATATATGGAGCAATTTCTTCCAGGAATTCTTTCAGAAAATTTTACCAGGGATTGTTAAAAATAATCCAGAAATTCTTTCTAAGTTTCCTTTAGGAGTCTCTTTAAAGATTTTTTCAATAATTCATCCAGACTGCAGACATAGATTCGTTCAGATTTTTTCCAGGACTTCTTAAGGAACTTCTTCCAGGAATTTGTTTAGAAAAGCGTCCAAGGATTTCCTTAAAAAAATCTATGGGATTGCTTCCGGGACTATTCTAAGGATTTCTTCAGGAAGTCCTCCAGGTATTCCTCCAAGACATGTTTTTGGGATTCCGTCAAGAAATCCTCCAGGAACTGCCTCACGTTTTGTTTCAGAGATTTAATCGGAACATTTTTCTGTTATTCTTTCAGGAACAATACCAGGAATTATTTTAAAAATTTTTCCAAGGATTCTTCCTGGAACTCTTCTTGAAATTACTACAGGAATTCCTCCTGTAACTCTTTCAGAATTCCTCCATCAATTCTTCCAGGAATTTCTACAGGAAATATAAAGGGATTTCTTTAGGAATTCCTCTTGAGATTGCTTTCAAGATGCATCATGGGGTTTCTTCAGCAATTCCTTCAGGGATTCCTTCAAGAACTGCGACAGGGTAACCTCCAGAAGTTCCCCCATGAACTCTTCTTTGGATACCTTCAGGATTTTTCCAAGAAATCCTTCTGCGATTTCTTCACTACTTCCTCCTGGGAATTCTTCAGACAATCCTAATGAGAATTCCTTCAGGAACTCCTCCTGGGATTCTTCCAAGGACTTCTCCAGGAATTCCTCCAGGAATTTCTCAAGGGGTTCTTCCAGGAATTCCTTCAGAGATTCCTCCAGACATTCGTCAACGAATTCCTCTAGAAATTCTATTCTATTATTGTCCTGCAATTCCTCTAGAGATTCCTTCGGAAGATCCTCTTGTTATTCCTCCAGAGATTCCTCCAGCATTGCGCCAAGGATTTCTTCTGGAAATGTTCCAGGTATTCCTCCTTGGATTCCCCGAGGAATTCTTCCAGGAATTCCTCTAGAGATTTCTTCAGGAATTCCTCTATAGATTCCTCCAGGAATTCCTCTAGAGATTCCTCCAGGAATTGCAACTGGCATGTCTTCAGGTATTCCTCCAGGTATTCCTCCAGAAATTGCTCCAAATGTTCGTGCAGGGATTCCTACTGGTATTCCAACACGAAGTTCTCTATGAATTCCTCCAAGTATTACTCTATACAATCCTCCAGGCATTCGTACAGCCATTCCTCCAGGATTTCATCCAAGAATGCCTCCAGGAATTCCTCTAAGGATTCCTCCAAGCATTCCTCTAAGAATTCCTTCATGCATTCCTCCAGAAATCTCTTCAAGATTTTTCCATAAATTCCTTTTGCGATTTCTTCAGTATTTCCTTAGATGATTTATTCTGAAAATCATCTTTGTATCTCAGGTCCTCGACGTGATAGTTACGAGCTTTAGCCATCACTCCGGGTTCGCTCCACGGTTATGAATTTTCCTAAAATATCAAAAATTCTTGCAAAAAAAATGTTGCTAAACACAATGAATTTACTGGAAACAATATTTTTTATTTTCTGCGATAATTCTTTGGAAATTTAACACCGCAAAAAATCAACGTGAAACAAAATCATGATCAAATCTCTTTTTATTCATTGAAAAAAAAATATAACAAATTTTTCCTTAACTTTTCGCAGGTCAGCGAATACCTGAAGAAGCAGATGGTCGCCGCCGACGGTGGTCAGGAATCCGAGGACATCAAGAACATGATCGCCGAGCACGACAAACTGGTGGAGGAAATCTTCCAGCACGAGGACAAGGACAAGAACGGATATATCTCACACGACGAGTTCTCCGGACCGAAGCACGACGAGCTGTAAAATTCGCCCTGCCTTGGTGGCGTTCACTCCAGTTTTAGTTCATAGTTCGTAGTCTCACCCAACCAACAAAGCGGCGAAAACAACAACCACAATGTTCTTCCTTTTGAGATTGATCGAAGGGAAACGGCGAAGCGTCGTTTTCCCCGGAATTAGTTTTCTTTTATCGTTTTGAACAACTTTTTAGGTACTCGTTAATCGTTTCGGCAGCCGTCACAGCCTTTTTTATGGCGCGAATAGGTGCTGTTGTAAAGTTTTATTTTCCTAAACCTGTTAACTATCGTTGGAATTTTTTAATGACATGAAAGTACACACTATTTATTTTAAAGGTAGTTTAATTTTTGTCCGGATATGTACTTGATTGCGTTCAAGTAGGGAAAGAAATGTTGTCTATAGATTTGTAATTTTACACATAGTAGAAAAAAGGAATGTTTTTGGGAGCGTATAGTCAAATCGTGGTTTCTGTTTATGTACATACGTTGAATTTACGGAATAAGGCAGAAAATTTATTGTCTATTGAGTTTTTACATTCCATTGGAGATAGGGTAACCAAAATTTAAAATGAAATTAGTCAAACAAATAAAAACCCATGTATGGTAAGCCAGTTCGACCATGATTGAATTTCAGACAAAACGCGTAAATAATGAAACCCATTCCAGTTTTGAGCGCAGCACAAGCATACACATGAAATACACACAAGAAAAAGACATATCACTTAAAAAAAATGGAAAATAAAGACTTTTTTGTACAGAATGCGTCTATGAGTTTTGAAGTCTATAGAACTATCCGAATGCTAGATTTGTCATGGTAAACGTGACTCCGATTCTTAAGAAAAACAACTGCAATGAGACAAAGCTGCTTTTCAGAGTTCTGAAATTACTAATTGAGACCTTTCTTTGCCAATTGGCTATTTTGAACTTGCAAGTCATTTTGTGTCATTATTATCCAAGCCAATAGTGCTTCATGACGCTGGAATTGATATTTGGATAATTTTGCTAATCATGTGGTCTCGCACCGACGACAGATCTTCCTCGAATACCTTTGTCGTGCTCGTTTTCATCGTCAGTTTTTCAAATCAGGCGCACGAGTATTCAACAAGACCATGCTGTGAGTGGCGGGTTCGATTCCCGGTCGGTTCAAGACCTTTTCGTAGCGAAATTTTCCTTGATTTCCTTGCGTAAATTTCATACCTGCCACAATCAGAATATTCATTGGCCAAAGAAGTTCTCAGTTCAGGTGTATATTTTTGTTTGGAAGGGTGAAAATTTACTTCGTTACATGCACTCATTTTCGTAACTCCAGACGAAAAATAGCCAATCATTACATATATTCCAACTTACTTTTGCCAATGCTCCGTAGAGGAAAACAACAATGTGTAGGCTATCGATAACCAGTCTCTATATCACTGGAAATCGAACAACTACACTTTATTCCATGCTTCAACATCACTGCACTTACGAGATGCCATTTTACTTCATTTTGCGTATGACGAAGGAAACCGCACCAAAGCAGCAGCTAGCCGAAATTTTCTTCATCACCGGTCAATTTTTATTTCGAAAAGACAATCAAGCTGCATCCCGCAAAACTTCTGCGGCACTTCAAAGTTGGATTTCACTGCTGCAGAATGCAGCAAAAGCAGCTCAATCAATCCCAATAGTAAATATATCCCGTCGATAAAATGTAAACACATTATTTTTCTTCGTCTATGGGAGGATGCAAGCAAATGTGTGCGTGCATTTTATGCATACGAAACATCGTATTTAACAACTACTGAGAACGATTTCTTTATTGTACTGCAATGGTGTATTACGATCTGGTGGGGAAAACAATAACTAAAATATTTTATTTTTTTATATCGCTATCTCTATTTCAATCTACGAGCTTATGCTAAATAGTACTGTGAATTCATAATTTGATTTGGATTCAGATTTGACCGACTTTTCGAATATATATACAACTACGGTCGAGTTATCATTTTTGATCATCCTACGTACCATAGTGTCACGTAGAAGGCGTGACAGAAATTGAATTGTTATCGCGACTGAAATAGATATACAGAAGACGAAAATAGAATTCGAGTTCCAATCCTGATAATATTCTATGTTGTGTTACAACATTCTTTTACTCGATATGAATGCAACCCAGCCAAAAACATATCGTAAATCATTGCGTGGAAAAAATCGTATATTTTCATATACTGAATCAGAACTGTATAATAATATGTATATTTGTTGACAATGATTGCGTAAAATCGCATTTTCATGCCATATTAAATTTCAATTGCGATTTTATATCATATAGTCGTCTCCGATCATGTAAGATGCGAGATACTATCGGTAGGATCGCACAGAATCAGGTAGAATCGTGAAAAAACATTCTTAGTTCTCAGTTCAAGCTGCAAGTTTGCTAGCATCGTATATATGATTTCTTTGAATCGTGGAAATCAACGCTTCACATCATATAACAAATCTGCTAAATCGAGCTTGCTACCGAAAGGTATGATGAAAATTGGTGAAATCGTATACAACTATAACAATGTTGTATATTGATCGTTTGCGTCACACTTGCGTCGTATACGAAGTGAATGAAATCGTAGAAATCGTATTTTTACAGTCGCATATGATTTTTACTGCACTTTTAATAGTCGAATCTTAATCTCGGATATCGTAAATGGTTTTGTTTACATATTTGTATGATGGAGAAAAAAAATGGTATTCATCACAAATTTATACTTTTGTTGTTGTTGACACATACCAACCGTGGTAGCAATAATCTCAACCAAATATGTAGATTTTCATACTATTTATATACAGCAGATGACTTACAATAAGTGATGTATAGATTCCAACAACGATGTCAATTCGGGGTCTCTTGTACTGCACTACTTTTGGTGCCACTCAATACACAACAACAACGCTCCCACCACAAGTCTCGCAGAGTATCACGCTAATTTTTATTCGTTTCTGCCATTCACTTTGAACTCTCTATTTCCAAATTGGCAATATAGCCAATAGAGATAACGTGCAGTTCTCAATCAAAGGATTCGATTTCCACTGCACACCAATTGTTGTTTTTTTTAATTTGAAAATCTTGAGTTGTATATCGATGCACTCAATCGTAATAAGATCATGCATAATCGTATATTTAGACGGAGAAAATTAACGAAATCGTAGATTTTTTTTCGAGAAATCGTAAATTATGTTGGATGGAATCGCAGTCATCGGATATATGTTTAGATATGGCCTCCACTTTAGTGTGTATATGTCTTTTTCGTGCATTGAATACTAATTCTTTGGTGCTATATATGTGTAACTATATTAGTTGCAATTTCGATATAGCAACCGAATTGCTGGCTGGGTTATCCTGTCACATCCTGCGAAATCAAGTGACTTGCAATTCCATGTTCCAAGTTTCCAGTCGTAGTCCTTATCTCGTCGCGTGGGTCTTTGCCGATTGTATCGAGTCGTATTTTCTCCTATGTTATTCACAATGGGGATTTTTACGGGTGGCTTATTGGGCCTACGCCAACATTCCTGTCTCGCCGGAGGGCCATCGGAACGATGTTAAGTTCTGTTTAACGTCCCAACCAACACTAGGACGACCACGCTGATGGGGCTACCACCTTGGATCTAGCTGGGCGTGGTGCAGCATTTCTTACTCAGCCGCTGGATGCCAGAACAGACGCTGTTTGAGCCGCACCTCCTTGGTGATCAGACGCTTTGGTCGTACCTCCTCAATCTAGCTGAAGTCAGAAGGACAACAGTGCCCAGGATGCACTACCAGCTTTGCACACAACTATTAGCTGGCAGTCATTGTCATCGCTTGACCCGTGGAAGCATAAGGTAGGAACTTTAGAGGACCAGTGCTAAGTTGGACGCTCTCCTTATCGACTCACCGTTTTGCAGCCCCCATTTATGTATCATTCACCTTCTATTAAATGGCCGAGAGGTTAGGCATAGGCATATGCTTCGCAATCAACGGATCTGTGTACGAATCCATGCATTTTTTTAAATTATATATGATTCATCTATCAATCCGGTTCTATCAATTGTTAAATCCACTTTCAAGCTGCAGCGGCTTATTTGCTGCGTGAAAAGGATGTAATTTGTACATCACTTTTACGACGCGACTTTTGTGCAGCGAAAAGTATGTGATATCACAAGATTTTTTTTGCTGTGTTCTTAATATATGGCTATAACTTTTTAACAATTAAATCAAATGTAATGATTTGGCAATTTTTTTTACATACATACTTGAAGTACAGAAAAAAAATCATTGCAATCCGTTTTGTATTTTTGGCACTACCGTTTTAGGTGAAAAAAGTGATATTTATCAAAGTGTTTGTTTGCCCAAGGTTCTCAAATCGTTAGTCTCTAGTTTCGTTGATATCTCCACCAGAGATGCCAGATATACAGATTATTCTGTATTATACAGATTTTTGACCTCCTATACAGACAAGATAAAGAGTACAGAAAATACAGATTTTTAACATGTGATACAGATTTCTCTAGAAAACATAAAATTGGAAGTAATTTTCAATAAATTCAATGAAAACTTTATAAATTGTTGCTTAAGCTTGAAAGAATTTATGAAAATTAATGCATTTTCACACACGTTTAAAAAAAATAAATAAAAATAAAAATTAAACACCGTCAAAAAGTTAAACATTTTCATTATTTTCTATTGAAGTCTAGGACTCTCGGTGTCTGCTATACCCTCAAATACGGCGATACAGAAAAATCTGTATTGATACAGATTTTTGATAAAAATAATCTGGCATCTTTGTCCACCAACACTTAACCGATATTGATTAAATTTTTATGATGTAAGCTACACATAATGTACTACGATCAAATAATCAGATTTTTTTGTACACACAGTCAAAAGTTAAACATTGTTTTGTGTCTATTTTTTTTTTCGAATCCAGTCCTTATAGCACCCGACGTAATATTTGGCGCATAGAAAAAGCAATGGAAGTCTATCTTTTTTTCTGTTCCTGTGAGCAACTGCGACCAGTATTTAGATCTTTTGTGGTATTACCAGTATCCTTAGTATTTAGTGCATGTCGTACTACTCCATTGTCATTGAGAGGCAATGGAGCATCGATTTCTGTACAGTTCCTATTTTGTTATCTCAGAGGAGCAAGAAATCGATTGCGATGAAAAGGTCCCGTTATCATAGAGATTTAAATCCCAGTGAAAGAGCGCCTCCCATTCAAACACAATCTATTTGAATTCTGAGAAAAACAAAACGGTGGTACTGATATTTTTTGATCTTGCTTCTAGTTTAGTTCCAGGACAACAAAGAAAAACCCGGGACTTTAGGCTAGTTGCAAAACTCTGTCAAATTAGAGAATGTGTTCTACAATAAGAATGCATGTAAGTCCATGAATTACTAGAACTTAACAGTCCTTGATAGGTTAGTACGCAGTTGATACGTAAAGCATGTTTATTTTCCTAACTTCAAGTGTAGTCTCGGGTGGGCAAAGTCCGATTCTTTAACTATCAGCAAGGCAGAATAAATGCAATTTTAGGAACTGTCACCAGTAACAAGGACTTTGTACCATGAATCCTTATTACACATTACCCCAACTTGACGAACCCTATGTCACTAGGGTTTGGTTTGGTAGATCTTGAACCGTAACGCAACACAGGCGATCTACCTACGTTACGGGCTCCGTTAAAGATCGAGCATATTTTAAACCCCCTCAACCATTCATCCATCAGCACGGGTCGCCTGACACCTTGGATTGGGGTTCCCTGTTTGGTGGACTTTTACCCCCGGAACAGGTGGTCCGTAGTGTTATTCTTAGCCAATTGAGACAACCGCTACCGACACTACACAGCTATCTAGGCTGATCGGGAAAAGAAGTTAACATTGACGGTTAACTTCATATGGACCCGAACAGCCGGCAAGTCTATCTAGTTATTTCTTTTTTAAAAGACAACTACACCGTCTTCGGTGTATTTCGGAAACCAATTTAGTGAAAATCCACAATATATACAACAATCGAATTTTCAGGAGTAAAAAAATCTAATTTTTCTTTCACAATGCAACGGGAAAGGTAGGGTCTGGGACCATTTGGGCAGGAGCACCTATTTTGGGCACTTGCTGCTTTAACTCAGTCGATTTCATACCAATTGATATGAAATTTTGTGCATGGTTAGATACTATGCGTATCTTATCGTATTCCAAAAATTAAATCAATCGGCTGAAAATTGACTGAGCTACAGCAGCAAGTGCCCAAAATAGGTGCTCCTGCCCAAATGGTCCCAGACCCTATGCCTTTCAATTGCCCACCGGTATAAAATTTATCAGTTATTCTGTATGCATGCACCGGAGTGGTGAAATTGAGAAGAGGGCGAAATCAATTGTTGTTTCCATTTTCGCTCACCCATGGCACAAACCACTCGGCTTTCGCCTCCAAACAATTTATAGCAGTGGGAGATGGCGAAAAATGGAATCACACCACCATATGCAACGTAGAACAAGCTGAACACGTTTGATTTTATACCACGAGAAGAATAAATTGACTGGTGTGTAGAATGAGTGGTGGAAAATTGGTTTCCTGTGCAATTCAAACTTTTATATCTTGGCTGATGGTTAAGACTGTTCGGTACCTATTTCCTTAAATGGTTTTTGGTGTCTTTCGAAGCTATTTTTTTTTTAATCATTGAAAATAAATGATGAATTAGTCACCTGAGAGGTGTCATTGCTTCTTATGTATTGAAGCGCATCAATTAACATATTCTAAATTGTTCTTCAATCATCCTATTATAGAAAAAGAGTTCAAGAGTGCTAAATACACTTAAAATAAAAATTTTCATGAAAAAAATAATAATAAAAATATTTTTACAATATAGCATAGCATAGCATGAATACTTGCACAAATCTTGGATGGAGTTGCATTGCTAATGTCGCTACTATCTACAATGTCATAAACCCACTCAGCTCAACACACCTGGCCAAGTCTTTGCAAGCATTTATAAATCTTTTCATCAACTTAGAAAGAGCCCAGAACTGAAGCAGCTTCCAATAGATGAAAGTATGTTGAAAATAGCGAATTTTCAATTTATATGTGGTTATATAACAAAAAGTGTAATTAGAAAGATCTCACCTAGTTCCAGCGTAGCGTAGTCCGCTTATTCTGTTGTGCGCTGCACTTGTATTGATCTGCTTGTGATAACCCATTTACTACGGATCACTGTTCACTTTTTCAAAGTTCTGCCGAGATGATGGACTTGTATTTCACTCTTTTTTGCCACAAATGGTTACTTTCCAGCCGGATAACCCTCATACTTCTTCTAAGGTACATATCTAAATCTAATCAATATTCATCTTTGTGCCCACCCGGACAAAATATTCGAGAAGAACCGGCATCTCCCACTTTGTCTCCAACTGCCTGGCATAATACAACAGAATCTCACTAAGCATGTTTTTCTCTACATACACGCACGAAACGACGTAACACGACAAAACCAAGACGCGAACTCAAAGTTGTGGAAAAAATATGCAGCGAGGAATTACTTCTTGCAACTGTTTCCGGATCCCGCACACGCGCCCCCATTATGATCCGATAAATGCAAATGCAAACGCAAAGAATCACTTTCCAATACTCGATCAACAATAATCTCTGGATTTCTCAAACACAATATAAAAATATCAGCTATCAAGCGAAATTTTAGTTGGATTCTACGCACATTAAAAAACTTCTCCAAACTATATATGTAAACACGTTAGACAATTTGTTTTTTCCAATTGTAAAAATCACTATTTACTGAATCTTAACTGCCGGATGGCATAGCACTACTGCCGTGACTACCAGCCGTTTCACATTTTCACCGGCCGAATTGCAATCAACGCAGAACGAGAAAAAAACGTGACAGATACTCCTTGATCCTTCATAATATTAACCCTAAAATGGTTACCTTCATGGCCTCAGTTTCGTCACCTCGCTGAGTATGTTCCATCGAAGACGAGCTCTGAAAGGCGCCTGGGGTCCAATGGACCCCAGGTAACCCTTTTAGGGTTAAACACGCACAAATGTTTGTTTACATTCGCCCGTGAACCCGTCAGATCAAAATAATTCCACTGTTTGGTTCAGCGAGAGAAGATTTCGCTTGGAGCAGACGGATTTGTGGATTTTCTCCTCCAGCTTTGGGCCGCTATTGATCCCGCACATTCCCCGAACCGTCGTCAATCACCAGAAACATCTCAACGAATCTCGTCAGTTATCCTAAGTATCCCGCACTCGCTGGAAGGCATCATACTGCCGCAACGCTTCACTTCCTTCTTCTTCTCAATAATTTTTTTTTACAATATAATCATAAAATCTCAAAATGCTTTTGTCTTAAAAAAAACTTCTAGACAAAATATAAAAATGCAGGGAAAAAATAAAAAAAAATCAGAAACTAAAACTCTCAAAATCGCGAAATAGAAAGAATAACCTTCTAAAACTTGTTTAAAGCGATTTTAAGGAACAAAAGTTGCAATAAGATAAAAAAAGAAATGTACTATCTTTAAAAAAAGCACCTATTTTGAAATATTACAATTATCTGGGCGATGCAGATTTATATTCTGCCATGAATAAGCTATCAAGAACCAACGGCGAAACGAAAAAAGCTCTAAAGGTCTGTATCCCACTACGGTCATGAGCTCTATAATATGTGAAACTGTTATAAGTCTAACAATATAACAAAAACATATGTTATATAAAAGGCCATCCACAAAAAAGAAACTCCAATAAGGTGATAGTTTGTTTGTCAAACATTCCAACAATATATATTGCAACTTTGCTTTTGACATCAATACTCTATCTTCACAGAAATGAAACAATTGTCAAACCACCATAACTTGGCAAGACAAACTTTTCCGGGACAGCTAGTTGAAAATATTGTTTCACGTTTCCATAGTTTGAAATAGATATGTTTTTTTTTTGGAAATTTTCCACCGAGTACCTGGGATTGAACCCCACTTCCGACAAACTCGCAAAAAAAAAATTTGTTTTTTTTTTATGTGAGTTTTTCCTTCGATAGGGAAGTAAGGCGTGGGTCCCAAGATGAACTAGCCTAGGGCTAAAAATCTCGTTTATACAGATAAAAAAATGAAATTTTCAGCTAAAAAAAATAATTATTGGGCAACCTTATCTTCAAACTGATCGAAATAAAATAAAAAAATATGGTTCTAATAATGTTCGATTAACCTTAAACTCACGAAATACCGCGACATTTGGAGATCTGCTCTATCGATTTTTTATGACTGTACCAAACATTCTTTCGAAAATTTGTGTAGAAATGTAAAATGCTTATTTTGCAAACGTGATAATTAATTTATTTAAAATAAATGCTGAAGTGATATTGTTAATGAGATAAAGATTCTAGTGGATTTATAGAGACCTTCGATGCAAAATTGCATCAATTTTGTTAACTCCTTGGAACCCCCTGAAACTCTCTATTCTACTCTGGGTTAAAAAGCTTGATAGAATCCATGGGTGCGCTTAGTCTAACGTGGAAATTCAGCAATGATCAGCAGCATCACTGGTTTGCTGATATTGGTAGTAAATAACTTCCACCAGAAGTTTGTATTCCGCACAGCTACAGAGTATAAAGAAAATTATTTGAGTTGGTCAGTAATATCCAATTTTCATATCTTGTTCTACACAACCGCGTCCCAAAGTCATCAATATCATTTCAAGTGAGCTCTTCTTCAAAGATAACAAAGAACACTGAAGCATGTTCGAAATTCCATTTCCCCTCGGCACGACGATAAGTGTGTTGATTGATGCGCCAACGTGCAGTACACTTCAGTGATAACAGTAGACCAATTTACGCCGCTGCACCTTCGCGAATCAAAACAATTCGAACAGCTTTCCGCAATCACTCAATTTCATTCCATGATTAGAGGGGTGGCAACGCTTTACTGCCACTGAGATTTCCGAAGATTGAGCAAATTGATTCGCTCATTTGAAGCCAGTAGTTTTAAATTGAGCTTGATTGAGCTGCTCCAATCGCAACACCACCACGCCAACGATATATTGTTCACGAAGGTCCAAAACATGGGAGCAATTTCTTTCGGTTGTTGCAGATTTACCGATCGGTAATGATTGATAATTTGCAGTATGTTTCGAGCGATTCGAATTTGGGCCAAAAAGTGTGGCAAAATCCAATCCTCACCGATGCAATTGCGCAATTACCTATCAGTTTTGCTTCATTTCTCTTGGCACAATCGTATCAAAACATTCCGTAGACCAAGACCACACACAGCCACACGTACGTTTCGGATGCCCAGTTACCTCATCGTCGACGTACCTACCCAGGTTGCGGCGGAGGAATATCCCCTCGCCGGTTCGCGTGTGTGGTCCATTGTAGTGTGAAATGAAAAGTGCCGGACCGGCCACTGGCTGCCTTATTGCCGAAGTCTTTGCAGGTCTGATGCATTCGAAACCGTTTGAGATTAATTAGTTTGGTTTTACTTGTTTTCAGTGGACTATTTAATTTGCTTCAGTCCACAGTAAACTTTATAAACCATATTTTATAGTGATTCCTGTGCTTCCAGTAGGGTACAGGAGGGTAATTTGCCAATTGTTGCACGGCTAAAAATTCGCCAATTATTGCACACCCCATAAGAAAAGCATGGAGTGTGCAACAATTGGCAAATTACCCTACTTATATCTGGTGATGTTGCTTAACTCAAACTACCAAACAATTTGTTATTGTAAATGAAGATCTCAAGTTCTGAATTGCAGAACAGTTTGGGTATTCCTGAATCACACAAAAATATTTAATAGCCTCTCTTAAAATTCTATGAGTTCCAAAAAGTCTATTGGTCGATGTATTACACGACCAAACCAATGTAAACAAGAATAAACTCTTGCCGCTGCAGGCCCTATATATAAACTCAATAGTAGTTTGGATGCTGTCGCCGAAGCCCCTCGGCATCGATACCACCTTAACAATACCGACCTTGCCAGTCGACAACTGTTTGTATGACAGCGCGTCACGGATCGGCTGCCAGGGCAGATGAGATGGCAAAACAAGTTGAGGATAAAAGTGAATTGAAAAAGTGATATGCAATCCATGAAAATCACATTAATCGCTACTTAAAAGCTAATGTTCTACTCTATTATTATTACTATTTATCTTTATTATCGAGACTTTCAGCCCGAGGCTGGTTCGTCTCCGCTTCTACTCTAATGTTATAAACCTAATTACTATTTTTCATTTAAAAGTGAATTCCAAGGTAGTACCTACCTTACCTTGATACCTAGGTGGCTACAACGTAACTTTATTCCATCGCCGAGCGTATCTTCGTCGGTCTTGGGCGATGCTCCTCCAGTTTCCCCGAACGTGTAAGGATCGTAGATCTTCTTCAACCGCGTGCTGCCAGCGAGTTCGCGGCCGCCCACGAAGTCGCCTACCTCTACCGGGTTCTCTGCTGAATATTGTTTTTGCTATTATTTCTTCCGACATTAGCACTACGTGTCCAGCCCACTAGAGTCTGCAGTATTTTTTACGTTTCAAAATATTCGCATCTTCGTGCCCTTGGTACAACTCGTGATTCATGCGTCTGCGCCACACTCCATTTTCTTGTTTCCCACCGAGAATTGTCCGCAGAACTTTGCGCTCAAAAACTCCAAAAGCTTTTCGGTCTACCTCCTTTAACGTCCACGCTTCGTGACCTTAGAGGGCAACCGGAAGAATCAGCGTCTTATACAGAGCGAATTTTGTTTGCGTTTGCAAGTTACGGGACCTAAGCTGGCTACGCAATCCGTAAAAGGCCCTATTCGCAGCTGCAATACGCCTTTTCACTTCACGGGAAACCTTATTGTCACATGTCACAAGTGCTCCAAGATAAACAAATTCTTCAACAACTTCAAACACTTCCCCATCAATCACTACCTCAGCACTAACACCACTAGACCTGCTTCTGTCTCTACCCGCTATCATGTACTTCGTCTTCGTAGAGTTAATCGTCAAGCCTAATCTCGCTGTCTCTCTCTTCAGAGGAGCATAAGCTTCCTCCACTGCCCTACGATCGATGCCGATGAGATCAATATCATCCGCAAAACCGAGGAGCATGTGCGACCGTGTGATGATAGAGCCATTCCTCTGCACGCCTGACCTCCTAATCGTTCCTTCGAGTGCAATGTTGAACAATAAATTTGAAAGAGCATCCCCCTACTTCAATCCATCCAAGGTCACAAACGACGTAAACACTTCGTCCGCGATCCGATTACTTGATTTTGATCCATCCAGCGTTGCGCGTATCAGTCTAATTAGTTTCGCCGGAAAACCATGTTCTGGCATTATCTGCCAAAGCTCATTTCTTTTCACTGAATCGTACGCTGCTTTAAAATCAATGAACAGATGGTGAGTCTGCAAGTTATATTCCCGAAATTTATCTAGGATCATCCTCAGGACAAACATTTGATCCGTCGTTGATCGGCCCTCACGAAAACCAGCCTGGTATTCGCCGACGAAGGACTCCTCAAGAGGTCGCAGTCTGTTGAACAGGACACGCGACAGTATCTTATACGCCGAATTTAAAAGGGTAAACACTCTGTAGTTGGCACACTCCAGTCTATGCCCTTTCTTGTAGATTGGGCATATGAGGCCATCCAACCAACTGGTGGGCAATTCTTTATCCACCCAAATCTTTACAATAATCTGGTGGATTGATTGATGTAGCTGCTCGCTTCCGTGCTTAAGAAGTTCGACCGGGATCTCGTCCTTCTCAGCAGCCTTGCTGTTTTTCAGCTCTTTAAGGGCCTTTTTGACCTCTTCCAGTGTTGGTGGTTCCACTGCTTGACTGTCATCCATTATGTTAATCCTGTTCCTGAGTGCTCCTTCGCTGCTACTATTCGACAAATCTTCGAAGTGCTCCTTCCACCTGGCTGCCACCATTGTTTTGTCTGTCAGCAAATTTCCTTCCCGGTCATTGCACATGGCGGGCACTGGCGCAGTCTTGTGCCGCGCGCAATTGACAGTTGCATAAAACCTCTGCATATCGTTCCTGTCCATACTTTCCTGCGCTTCAGCAATAACACTCTCTTCATGTTACCGTTTGTTTTCTGCGGTGGATTCGTTTCTCTTCTGCTCTTGCAACCCTGTACCGCTCTCTGTTCTGCCGGGTACCGGCCACTTGCATTCGACTTCTGGCGGCATTATTTTCGTTCGTCACTCGTTGGCAGTCCTCGTCAAACCAACCATTACGTTGGTAGTATATAATGTAATTTGCAAAATTTCACTAATACTAAACATATATCTCTACTCCCTTATACTTATGAGTAGAAAGAGACCGATATAGCCACAAAATCATCAAGTTATATGTACAAACTTAACCTACAGTACGGAGGAGTCGAGCAATCTCTAGGCTTGATTGGTTCATCCTACGAGGTAAGAACTTGAACTACTTTAACAAGAAATCCATTATACATGCAACAAAACTTGACAGGACAGAACAGTACGACATTGCGCAGGAAGTTAGTGCCGGAACGAAGACTAAAAGACACATATAGAGTAATGCGGGGCAAAAGTTCGCACCTTGTACAGGGTAGTTTGTTGGTGTGATGTTCATTTATTTCATGTTAATTCATGTTCGTCTTTTCCCTCTAGCCATGAAATCTGTTTCTATCTGTTCTTAGCATTGCGGCCCAACTGGAATACGACCTGGAGTTCAGCTTTATTTTAGAATGTGTTTTATGAAGACTTCCACAACTTTTAACTAAGAGCTGTTCTTTCCAGCGTTACTGAAGATGTCAAAATACATTGTGGGGTAATCATAGAGACACGTGTTGCACGAAATACACGAAAAAAAAAAATAAAAAACAAATATGAAGCAGAACTGTTGAACGGGACCGTAATCGAATCTTATCCCCGTCGGTATGGTGATGAATTATAGCTGTTGATTTACAAACTAAGCTATGAAAGTAGATGAACATAAGAACTTCAGAAACATTTAAAAAGACACGACGAGGATGACGAAGAAAATGTTTTAAAATGCTTATAGCAATTTTTCCTTCCATGATTTCAACGGGTAAACATAATGATTGCCTTACAATCAATCTTCTTACAAAACTATAAGTTTGAACCCTCTGGAGCAACGATTTCAGGGTGCATACTACACATATTATACATATATAGTAGTTTCTATACGAAATCATCATTGCTTCCTTGATTCTGTAATTATATGGATGTACTACATTCAGAAATCTAGTGCGAACTTTTGCCCCACAGCTACTGCGAACTTTTGCCCCACTGTCGAGGTTTCAGCAATGTCCCTTTCTGCAAGAAGCACTAGTAGTTTATTGTTTGTTCGAGTGCACCTCGCGAACTACTAAGGAATAACGAATCTCCGACATCAAGAGGTTATGAGATTCTTCTTCTTCATGTTACTACAAATTCTTATTCCAAAAAGTTCAAAAATTCTATCAAAACACCTAGAAACACATTTTTTTTGCATAACTCTGCTAAACCATAACGAAATCGTTCCAATTTTTATTGACGAGTAACTGACCTGATTATGTGTCGAATCCATACAGATTTGTTTGGGTTCTTAACGCGTGCTCAGGAAAATACCCACTGCGAACTTTTGCCCCGTGCGAACTTTTGCCCCGTGCGAACTTTTGCCCCGCATTACTCTATGCACTAAACGTAAGGAACTATAAATTAAAACTTCAACCTCAAACATGCCCTAAAATGTTATTTACATGCACAGGAATTAAAAATGGTCCTAAATTTTGGACGAATAAAGGCCGCTACGAATTCGGAAACCATACATGGTCTTTTATTGTTACCGCGATACGCTAGTAACAGATGCCCTAGAACATCGCACAGAATATTCAATTGTTTGGAAAACTTTCAGAACACTAACTGTAGATTACATATCGCAGCTTTATTTGATGTGAAATGTTACTCTCACTCCCGTAGATATTATGACAGTTTGGATGACCTAGCACATCTGAATAAATATCTTTCACCTTTTTTGTCAGTACATATGAGGGGCCCAGAATCAAAGGGGTGTAAGTGACCATTTGTCGATTTTGAGCTGAGCATATTATAAAATTCTTCAGATTTCAAGCTTTCAGGAACTTTTTTAACCCTAAAAGGGATACCTGGGGTCCATTGGACCCCAGGCGCCTTTCAGAGCTCGTCTTTGATGGAACACACTCAGCGAGGTGACGAAATTGATGCCATGAAGGTATTCCTTTTAGGGTTAAGATTGCTTCTACGATGGTTGCAAAAATTACAATAAATCAGAGAAAATTGGGCTGATTTTGAAACTCCATACATTTTGTATGGGATGAATAATTGGTCAAAAACTTTAAACCTCATTTACGCGAAAGTGGGTTTTTGTCACTTACACCCCTTTGCTTCTAACCCCCCATATAAAGTTTTCGGGCACCAAAACTATAGAGCATTTCCAGCTCAAAACACGAAAAAAAATAAGATTTTTGACTCGATTTTTTTTTAATATTAATAAGATTTAGTTCATGTGATGGATTTCATGAATCATTTACTTTTGCATCACTAACTTTTGAAAAGAGGTATGGAGAAAACCTAATGTTCAACTCGAAAACGGTTTGTTGGATTAAAATGGTGTCTTCGGAGATGTTTGAGAATATTTGAAGGACTTTTACAAAAACAAATACACCGAGAGTAATATTCATCGCCGATCTATGTAAGATGCCATATAACTTAAATTTATCAAAAAAACACCCTTCGTTTTTCCCCCTGTAATTGAATCTAGCCTTAAATTTTTTTAAATAGCCCAGGATGGTCAAATGCTTCTTACTATTTTTTCTCGTAATTTATATTTTTCATCCGTTTTTAAAACAAGCAAAAGTAAGTTGTTTTCAGATAATTTATATCAAAACAGATTTTACGTACAGGTTACAATGCATTGTTTAATTATCTTCAACCATACTTTGTAACGAATTTTAAAACTAAAAAAAAAGATGAAAATGTGAAACCTTGTGAAATGTTATTCGTGATTTGTTTTATTAAAAAAGGATTATTTTTTTCCAGCTACATTTCGATAATATTAATTTTTTTTTATTTATTTTTTTTTTTAATTTGCTGTAGCCTAAACATGGTTGAATAAACGAACAAACTATGCATAGTTTCTTGGAACTCGTACGTAGAATCTATTTTTGTTGTATAAAAAATCCGGTTTTAAAAATCGATGAGCATAAAAATTTGAGAAAAAATAGTTGGAAGCATTTCTATAGAGAAAAAAGAGTTTTGAAAAATTGAAGTTATATAATATCCAACATAGATCCGTGATTAATATTACTCTTTGCGTTTTTGTTTTTTTTTTCTCAAAGTACTTCATATATAGTCAAAACATAAGACTGAACGCCAAGAAACATTCCCCAAATTAACATCACAGTCGGTCCTAGCCCATTAGTACTTCATATATCTCTAACCTCTAAATTATTTTTTTAGGTATTTTTATACGCCTTTTTCAAAATTTAGGTGATGAAGTTTTGCAAAACAATTACCAAGAAAAACATTTTCAGATAAAAGCTTATTCATGAGCAAAATTTGCAATTGAATTTGAATTGAAAAAGGCCGCGTCCACGCTATTCGTGCGTTGAGCTGAAAATGTATTATAGAAATAAATGAACAAAGCTCCATAACAATGCGTAGAAAATGTCAGGTTCAGAGGTTTGAAAAATTCTGACATAAAATTCTCATACCTTTGTTCAGATACTTTCCCTGAAAAACGGCTCCAGATATTTCACGAGAGGTTTAGGAAAAGTAAGATTTCCAAGTAAAAGGTGTGTAACGTCTGTTAGGTCTAAAACCTGCCTGAAAACCTTTGAAGCTTCTTGAAATGCCTCCGAATATCCGCTTTAATCTCCTCGGACCCCATGTTTCCTAAGACCATTAGAGACCACCAAAAACAAACCAGTAACGTTTCCAAAACCCATTGAAAATCGTCTGAAACTCTATGAAATTAATCTTGAGAGCATGTCTTAAAACATTTTGTTTTTTCTTTGACAATTTATGCCGATGCAAACATTTGATTTGTTTTATGTCAACCCCCGAGGGGGGAGGGGGGGATGTGTCTTTAGGAATCACAAAATATTAAAAATGAGAAAAAAACTGGCGATATAAATAAATAACATTCGGAATTCCGTCAGCAGTTTCTTTGAGGATTTTTTCGGCAATCCCTGTAAAAATTCCTTGGATAAAGAATGTATAAAAAATATTTTGGGAACTTCTTCCGCAATACCTATTTATTCGTAAATCCTTCAGTAACGCTTTGGATCAGCGTCAGTTACTTTGAAAATATTCTTTCGAACTTGCTTAGAAACTTTTGTTAGGAATTTCGTCGTCAGTTACTTTCAAAATTTCCCTGCCAAATATTTTTGATGCTCTCAGGCATTTTTTTCTTATATTTTGGTAGTTCTTTCGGAGTTTCTTTGGCAGTTTATTCGGAAATAAATACAAATATTGCTTCGTCAGATCTTTTGAAAATTATTTCGGAAATACCTTTAGTTTTTCTTTAGTAGAATCCTTCATTAATTTCTTCAGGAATTTCTCTGGTAATGTCTTCGAAAAACTGTTTGGAAATATCTTCTTAATTCCACGAGCTGCTTCTACAGCATATTCTACAAGTGATTCGTCATGATTTTCTTTGTGAATTCTCTTGGAAAATATATTTGATCATGTTTCGACAACTGAATTGAAATCTGTTTTGGAAATTTCTTTCAGAATTCATTTCTCAGATCTCATATGAACGTTTCTTCGGCAGCTTCTATGCAAATTTTCTTGCCAATTCCATCGGGAATTCCTCAAAAAGTTTTTCGAAATTTTCTTCATTTTTTTCTGAAGCTAACTGTAAGAATTCGATTGGTAATTCATTCGGCCATATCAGATTACTTCGATCATTCTTCTAAAAATCGCAATTCGTTTGTGAGCTACTTTTGAAATTTCTGAAAAGGGCCGTAGAAATTCCCAAAGAATATGTCAAAAGAAATATGGATGGAATTCCTTACATAATTGCCTGTGAAATTTCCAAATAGATTGCTGATACAATTTCTAGTTAAATTTCCAAAAAAGCTGCCTAAGTAATTTACGAAAAAAAACCACAGGAAATTTTAAAAAGTTTGCCGTTTAAATTCATAAAGAAATTTCCGAAGACACTTTCGAAGCACCTGCTATTTGAACTTTAAAGCAATTCACAAACAAATTTCGAAAGAATTCATTCCGAAGAATCTAACATTCCAGAGAAATTGCCGAATGATTCTCTGAAGTAAGTCCCGAAGCAATTTTCGGAGGAATTATCATAAACAAAATAAAATATAAAGGAATTACAGTTTTTTTTATTTCTCGTTATTCGTGAATTTGAACTAACTATGCCAATTCATCACTGGAATTACAGAAATTTAAAAAAAAATCCGAATATATCCTCAAAGGTATAGCAAAAAGGATTCCCAAAGGAATTTACGCACGAATTTTCAATGGAATTTTAGAAAAAAAATGTCAAAAATTGCCCTTGAAATTTTCAAACGAATTTCCAGTGAAATGACAGAACAAATTGCAATAAATATATTCTCATTTCTTTTCCAAAATTGCATCGGCAATTCCATTGGCAATATCTCAGGTAGTATTTCAGACATTTCTTGAAATTTTTCGGCAATTCTATTTTTAGATTCTTTTGGCTATTCTTTGGAAAATGACATATCCTTTGTGAATTTCTTCTGAAATAAATTATATGAAAAACTCAGAAACATAAATTGGGAATGTCTGAATTTACGAAAGAATTTTATGAAAAATTGCCAAATACAATTAAAAAAAAAAACCAGCCGATGGAGTTCTCAGAGAATATAGGAAAAGAAAAAGGGTTGTGGATGGAGTTCCTAACATAATTTCCTATGAAATTTTCGAATAGATGGTGGTTACAATTTTGAGTTAAATTACCGTGGATGCTTCCTTTGAAACTTTCGAAAACAAAGAATGGAAATGCCGAGGGATATTACAAAAAACTTGATAAAGGAACTTGAAAAGTAACTAACGAAGGAATTCTCGAAGGACTAGCTTTAAAAATATTAACATTCAAATACTCTAATATTCACGATAGTTCAGGAATAAAATAATGAGATTTCTAAAGAAAGTGCCCAAGTAATCTCTAACGAAATTACTGAAAATATATACAAAACAGGAGGAATATAAATTAAAATAACTAAAGGAATTGTAAAAAGAATTCTAAGGAGAATTTCAGCACGGATTAACAACGAAATAACAAATAAAAACAACAAAAAATGCCCTTGGAACTTCCAAAGAAATTGCTGAACAAACTCCAATTAAAAAATCCTGTTTCTTCTCCAAAGGTATTTTCAAAGAGAAAATGCCAATGAAACCCTTAAATAATTTGACAAAGGAGTTCCAATGGAATTTCCGACAAAATTTTTAAATATCTTAAAAAAAATACAAAGAAATTGAGGAACAAATTTTAAATACATGACTGGAGTAATTCACAAAGCGATCGCTAAAAACGTTCATAAAAATGCTGAGGAATATCCATTGATAATAACCGAAATTTTCAAATCAGATAAATTTGTAGGAAATTGCCTACATTTAAACGTTTGATCCGGATGATCCTGCAAAAAACTAAAACTTGCTTTCGAAATATTCCAGTTATAAGAACTTCAAAATTTAGTTCAGAATCACCAACATAAGTCATGAATATATTCAGGAAAAAATTTGACAAATATTTACACGACATTCAAAATCGTTGTTGACTTTGACTTCGGGATGTTGTGAGGATCTGACAAACCGCAGAATACGTCGTAGATTACTTCCCGTTGCGTTGCAAAAGTCAAAGTAATCTACGAGAACCAAGGGAGGGCGTCACTCAAGTTAGATGAATACCGACCACTGTAGAATATAAAGATTATGAAGATCTTAATTTCAGGGTTTTTTTTGGAGGACCTTGAATATCTGCAAATTTCCTAAAAGCCACTCAATTGCTTTGTACAGCTCGTGTGGGTGCCATGGACCAAAAAATGTACGCCTAGCGTTACTTTGTTCATCATTTGGATTGTATTATTTCTGTTGATGAGTAAAGATGAGGAGGTTTTGCGCCCATTTGAGAAAGAGCTTACATGATTGCTCTACTCAAACGGGCTTTTCCCTGCTCCTAAATAAACAAAATAAATAAATAAATAAATAGACTTAAAACCTTTTACAAGCGCGCAGAGAATATGACTCAAACATGACAATGCACAGTGGTCCACGAACCAGATTTACGAGGAAAGATGCATTCAACGCCTTCAAATGAGTTTTTACGCAAATATGGTCTTCTACAAAGTTGTTCCTAATAATAAGGCCCTCTTTAAAATGTGCATGAAAATTAGGGAGGTCCATATTTTCAAAGAAATTGGTAACCAAAATTTTTTATTTGCAAGAATAACTGTATACATTCTTTGGGAAAGTTGTAGATCTATCAATTTTGAGCAACTTTGCTGAAGACACTATTTATGTAGCTTTAAAATTGACCGATCTAGAGGTATTTTCTGAATAAGCTTAGGGTGGTTCAAGAAAAACCGGTTTTCTGGCGTTAACTTTTTTAGTTTCGATTTTTCATCAAAGTCGCCCAAGAGCATTTGAAGACGCATCGTTTCGTGCGCTGAGATGGTCGTTATATCTTTTGGTTCAAAAGTTACAAGCGTTTTTCTTTAAAAATCATAGTTTTTCAAAATGGGTCTATAATGGATTTTGGCAAACATTAAAAATATTTTTTGGCCGTATTCAAAAGAAGAAATGCTGTTATAAAACATATCAAAAAAATAGAGGGGTGTTATTTTTGTAGCTCCAGTGAAAAATACTTGAAAAGTGCCTATTTTTTTCTAGAAAATCATCAATATCTTTTGAATGGAATGACGTAGCAACATTCTCAGCGCACGAAAATGCGCGTTTTTGGAAGCTCTAAAAGAGGTGCTTAGGCGACTTTGACGAGAAATTTGAAACAAAAAAGATAAAGCAATAAAATGATTTGTTCTAGCGTCACCCTATGAAAACTTTTCAAGTATTTTTCACTTGAGTTACAAAAATAACACCCCTCCAATTTTTTGATATGTTTTATAACAACATTTCTTCTTTTGAATGCGGGCAAAAGATTTTTTTTTTGTCTGTATTAACGAGATTTTTAACCCTAGGCTAGTTCATCTCGGGACCCACGCTTTACTTCCCTTCCGAAGGAAGAACTCACATTATGTGAGTATGTCGGGAGTGGGATTCGATCCCAGGTCCTCGGCGTGATAGTCTTGTGTTCTAACCATCACACCAGGTCTGTTCCACACGGGCAAAAGATATTTTTATGTTTGCCCCAACTCTTCAGAGCACCTTTTAAAAAAATATGATTTTTTTAAGAAAAATGCCTGTAACTTTTGAACCAAAAAAGATAACGACCATCTCAGCGCGCGAAACGACGCGTCTTCAAATGCTCTACAAGTTTTTCTTGAGCGACTTTGATGAAAAATCGAATATAAAAAAATAACGCCAGAAAACTAGTTTTTCTTGAACCACCCTAAGCTTATTCGGAAACTAGATTGGTCAATTTTGAAGCTGCATAAAAAATGGCTTCAGCAAACTTGCTCAAAACTGATGGATCTACAACTATCCCGAAGAATGTATTTAGTTATTCTTGCAAATAAAAAAGTTTGGTTCTCAATTTCTTTGAAAATATGGACCACCCTAATTTTCACGTATTTTGAAAAGAGGGCCTTATTTTTAGGAACAACTTTGTAGAAGACCATATTAATCTAGAAAATCATTTGAAGGCGCTGAATGCATCTTTCCTCGTAAATCTGGTTCGTGGACCATTGTGCAATGTATTGGAGGTCTTCAAAAAGTTCTACACTGGTTATATACTTGTAGGTTCTCTGGCCTGACGTTATATACAATAATACATGGAAATACCCACTTTTCAGAAGAATTCATTTCAGTTCCAACTAATGGGGCCTTGCTAAAAGGAAGGTTAAACATTGTGTAAGCAATCCTGACCCAGACGTTCACCGGAAGAAAACTGTCCCCGTGTCTCCCATTTTTGATGTTCCAACCATAATTGAATATTAATCATAATCTTTCGAACTCACCTAGTTCAACGGCGCTCTGATATGCAGAGCAAGCTCGATGATCTTGCCGATCGCTTCTCAGCGGCAGGTCCTACCATCAACGTCAACAAGACCAAATTGTTGGATGTAAACACTGTCAACCCTTCCAGCTTTACGGTAGCTGGGCAATCAGTGGAGAATGTTGAAAGCTTCCAATATCTTGATAGCCAAATGGCGGCTAATGGCAGCACCAAGATCGACATAGGTGCACGGATCAAGAAGGCGATTTCTGCTTTTGCGAATTTAAGAAATGTATGGAAAAACAACCAGATCAGTCGACGCACCAAAATCCGAATTTTTGACTCGAACGTGAAATCTGTGCTGCTATACGCCAGTGAAACCTGGTGTGTATCAGTGGAGAACACTCAACGACTGCAGGTCTTCATCAATAGATGCTTGCGGTATAAAATTCGTGCATGGTGGCCTCACAACTGGATCTCCAACGTGGAGCTAAATCGTCGATGTCATCAAAAGTCGATAGCGATAGAAATTCGGGAGCGAAAGTGGAGGTGGGTCGGCCACACTCTACGCAGGGGCGGAAACTAAATCTGCAAACAAGCGTTAGATTGGAACCCAGCAGGACATCGCAGCAGAGGCAGACCCAGAGGCTCATGGCGGCGCAGCCTTAACAACGAAATCAAACAAGTCAACAGAAATTTGACCTGGCCACAGGTTAAGGCTGGTAATCGCCCAGGATGGAAATCTTTCAATTCGGCCCTCTGCCGAATGGCCCGTGGGTGCCCATGACTGAAAGTAAGTAATCATAATTGAAACTACAACTAAATATAAAGTGTACCTCGAAATTTCAATGAAAAACATTTATTTTTACGCCTTTATTTCCTTTTATTCGTAAACCTCTTAGCCTACGGGTTAATAACGACGTTCAAAAATTACGTCCATCATTTATCGGACATTTCAGACCCCCTTTCTTCCTTCTGTTACGCTTTTTCGTGTACTCAAAACATGCACTATGGAGTGTCATACTTTAAAAACCCCCTCTTCTTATACGGTGGTCGTCATATTTGAATGACCTCCAACAAGGATACCGTAGGCATCAACAACCATGTGCTTCCATGTTTTATTAATCTCCTTGGAAACACATGGCTGATAAAAAATTCGCCAAAAAGAAACATAATTGAAATCAAAAAATCCGAAAGTTGCCTATTTTCATTGGGAAACCAAAAGATTTCCCGTAAGTTTGCCTGCCTGGCTTCTGATAGGATGTATTATACAAACATATCTTGAGACAATTCACCTATAGTAATGATTAAATCACATTCAGGAATGATTTTATGAGTTGTGCCACAACGGTGCATTTTGGACCATGTTTCCTCATATGAGAAAATTGTGTAGTTTTCAAATAGAGAATCTCCCGATATGTTTGTGCAATAATAATGCTCCATAAATACGACATCAACATTTGGATGAGGGGCAGTGTTAATGAATGAGTTGAGTAGCTAATTTTTAAAACATTGAAGATAAGTCAGCTTCATGATGGATTTATCGATAAATACATAACCACGCTGGAAAGTTGAATCATCATAGCCTACAAAAAACGCTGATAACGCTCATCTAATGAACTATGTTTAACAACACGGCAAGCCTAAACATAATTCAATAAATGTTTATTTTAAACCACCCCCGTGTTCTTCGGCCCAACCCATAATATCATGAGCAGTCGTACAAGGAAATTTCCGATAAAGCGTATTGTACCGGTTTCTCCGTATTTGCACACGCGTTTGTAAAAACATAAACAAATTGTCCGATTCCGATAGACAACGGCTTTGATGGGGATGGAAAAAATAAATTCCAACAAAAATGCAAATCAAACATAAACATCATAGCACCATCCGCGATTGGAAGAAAAAATATATCGCGATAAAAATGAACCATGTTTACAGTTCATTCCACTCTTCCGCGACTCGGCTAGAGTAGATTCGCGTTCAAGCCGTAAAAGCGCATACGTGTGAGGATCAATGAAGCGTATTGGTGGTGGGTCGCGCAACCAAATCATGATCTCTTCAGCATCGCATACTCGATCTGAAATGTTTTGGTTCTCTCGCTATCTCTTTGCGAGGTAGGTAAGTGCATGCAATGAATTTCGTGTGTGGCTGTTGGCGGTGAGTCGCGCTAGCGGTAGTTTTGTTGTTCGCTCAAAGTAATTCCCCGTCATTGCATTGTTGTCGTCGTCGTCGTCAGTTGGCTGCACCGTGGATATGGTTTTCGCTCTACACTCATACGTGCGTCACAAAAGGTGGTATGAGTGATATGATGAACTGAAATCTAAAGATTAATGTAGACATATCTTCAGGTATTTAGATGAATAGATAACATCTTCGATATGGAATGGGGATGTTCAATCCAGTCGTAGGATAAAATTCTATATATTTTTCAGCAGTAGCAATATCTATACTTAGGGGACTCGATCGTATACTATACATAATATCTGTGAAAACAGTGTCTCCATTAACATATGTTAATTTTAATTACTATGGAGACGCGTGGTCACTAGTGTTCTAGAATAAGAACGATTGGTAACCAATGCAATGTAATGTTTCAATTCATGAAGGCCGAGAAAGGGACGGCCCAGCTCATAGAATCATTCCTAAATGTGATTTGATCATTTCTATAGGTGAATGGCGTCAAGATATGTTTGCATAAAACATTCTTCTAGAAGCCAGGCAGGCAAACTCACGGAAAATCTTTTGATTTCCCAATGAAAATTGCCAACTTTCGGTTTGTCTTCCTTGCAATTAATTGATTTATTGATTTGTCTTCATTTAAGGGAGTTTCAGCCCTTGGCTGATTCGTCTCTCCTTGCATTTTCTGGTGATTGAGAAACACATGGAGGCGCATGGTTTGTGATACCTACGCTATCCATGTTAGGGGTCATTGAGTATATTAAGAAGCGTGACAGAGGGGAGAAAGTGGGTCTAAACGTGGTGGACGTCATATTTGAATGTCGTCAATTGCTTCCGTTTTACGAACCAACTTTTAAAATCGCTAAAAATCGATGAAAATATATTTGTTTTGTGAATATTTTCGCTGAAGTATCAAGAAAATATTGTTTACCCAACTAGCATTTTTTCTGTATAAGAGCTTAAACGAGCTTTCTTCCAGAAGCATTTGCTCCATAAGCTTTTAGGCAGCTACTTTTGTTGTTAGCACTTTGAATGCCTAACAGCAAAAGGATGAACGTTTGAAAAATGGCATCTTACCCCACCTTACCTTAGCCCCAAGCCGACGGCAGCTTCTGGAGTGGGCTCACAAGGCGTCTTTTGACTCTAGGGTCCCAGGGCGTTTTCCGGAAGGACAAGTTTTCGCGGTTGATCGACCGAAGTTTCCATATCAGGCCAAACATTTCAATAGGTCCTATCTGCATTTGAAGGCTCTCTTTGTTCACTTTCTCTTTCAATTATTGCAATGTAATGGTACACTTTTCAACTATTTTTGCAGTACAAATCAAAAGACGATTGTTTTGGCCATCATTCAATGCAAGGAGACAATCATAATACAAATAAACAGCTGAGATATTAACGAAAGAGAGGGAAACCAAAGAGAGCCTCTCTTCTGCAGATAGGACCTTTAGACATGTTTGGCCTGATATAACGGTTTGACTGGATTTTGACACAGTCACGGATTCGGCACGCATCCCAGTCACTTGCACCCATACGATCAAAACTTTTCGCAGTCTCCAAACTGGTCTTCGTTTTTTGGTAATGCACATCTATCTTCCCGGGTAGACGGGCTTGGTGGTCTAGTGGCTACCGCTTCTGATTCATATGCAAGAGGTGCTGGGATCAATCCCTGGCCCGTCCCTCTCCGTGTACTTTCTGTGTGCTCTCCTTTCTACTCATACTCCTCATGTATATTCACATGTTCATAGCCATGGCTAGAACCAAAAACGGTTGAAAAGCCGTTTCCCTTCCTTCCATCTTTAACAGCACAGTGTCAGTCTATCAGATAACGCCTACCAGTTAAGGTCCCATAAGACGTGAGAAATATTTGGCCAAACAAGCCCAACAAATGACCAACACAGCCTGAATCAAAGCAACCTTGGATAAATGTCGGACTTCAATGGCAAATATTTGTCATAATGACAAACAGTCTAATGGCTCCTTTATGCTATCAAGCGAACTGTGCCGCCTTAGCTTCATTGTAATAATCGCACCTTACGCCTGGCCTCCACGCACCAATGTGTGAACCAATGTGAAAACCATATCCCACCAACACTCCTACATCCGCATGAGTTTGTGCAGATGCAGAGGTATATTCGGTCTGATGTGAATACAAACGATTGCAATCATCACTTCCTGCCCTTTCTCTACATTGACCTGCAATCTGACGTGGCAGACGCCATTATCGCTAGATAGAAGATCACCAACGCTCACAAACTGAAGATGCCTGCTAGTCCCCGGCAGATAATGAGTGTAGCTGGTCTGGCGATACTGGAGTAGCATCTACGGGCGGTCGATCAAGCTCAAGCTGAAGCTCTAGCTCATGCACATCTATCTTTCCGGGTAGATCGAAATGGCAAATGAAGAGCAAATTTTGCAATTAAAATAGAATGTTTGAATGTCAAAATTTGTCATTAGTTTGTTTGAAATAAGGCACGGTAAAGGCTGGGTATGCTGCGCAATTCAGATACCATTGTGATCCACTAAGCTCTGCCCAGCAACTTCTATCCCTACCTCCTCGTGGTACCGGCCGGAAACTATGAGCAGCCTTCGGGAAGATCGGGTAACCAACCCCGGTGGGAACTTTGGTTGTTGGCTGACAGAGAAGGGGGGGGGGTTTGCTCACAAGGAGGAGTGGCTCACAACAGCGTCTGATCCCCATGTTAGGGGCGGCTGATCAACGTCCGACTGCCAGGGAAGGACTCTAAGCTCAACTGTTCACTATGGTCCTCCGGAAAGTAGAAGGTTGGTGTCAGACTCTACGAGCCAGCCGTAAAAAAAACCATTGTAACGGAAAATCAAAAACAGAATAATACGAACCAAGACCAACGGCAACGACCCCAGCGAACAAAAAGGACTTGCGATTGGAAACTTGGTACGTGGAACTGCCGATCTCTCAACTTCATTGGGAGCACCCACATACTCACCGATCTACTGAAGGACCGCGGGTTCGGCATCGTAGCGCTGCAGGAGGTGTGTTGGTCAGGATCCATGGTGCGAACGTTTAGAGGTGATCTGCGGTTTAGAGGGAGCTGCGGCAACACACGCGAGCTGGGAACAGCTTTCATCGTGATGGGTGATATGCAGAGGCGCGTGATCAGTTGGTGGCCAATCGACGAAAGAATGTGCAGGTTGAGGATCAAGGGCCGATTCTTCAACTTCAGCATAATGAACGTGCACAGCCCACCTTTCGGAAGCACTGATGATGACAAGGACGCATTTTACGCGCAGCTTGAACGCGAGTACGACCGTTGCCCAAGCCGAGACGATCATCATAGGAGATCTAAACGCTCAGGTAGGTCAGGAGGAGGAATTCAGACCGACGATTGGAAAGTTCAGCGCCCACCAGCAGACGAACGAAAACGGTCTACGACTCATTGATTACGCTGCCTCCAAAAGTATGGCCATACGTAGCACTTTTTTCCAACACAGCCTCCCTTATCGTTGCACCTGGAGATCACTACAGAAGACGTAATCTCAAATCGACCACGTTCTGACGTCAGGACCTATCGTGGCGCCAACATCGACTCCGACCACTATCTGGTGATGGTCAAACTGCGCCCAAAACTCTCTGTCAGCAACAATGTACGGTACCGGTGACCGCCACGGTACAACCTAGAGCTACTGAAACAACCGGATGTCGCCTCAGCATACGCGCAGAATCTCTAGGCCGCGTTGCCAGACGAGGGCGAGCTCTATGAGGCCCCTCTAGAGGACTGCTGGAATACAGTGAAAGCAGCCATGAACCACGCAGCGGAGAGCACAATCGGGTACGTGGAACGGAATCGACGGAACGAATAGTTCGACGAAGAGTACAGAACGGTTTTGGAGGAGAAGAACGCAGCGAGGGCGGTAATGCTGCAGCAAGGGACTCTACAGAAGATGGATCGTTACAAACAGAAGCGGAAACATCAGACCCGCTTCTTTCGGGAGAAAAAGCGCCGCCTGGAAGAAGCGGAGTGCGAAGAAATGGAACTGTTGTGCCGTTCCCAAGAATCACGGAAGTTCTACCAGAAGCTCAACATATCCCGCTACGGCTACGTACCGCGAGCCGAAATATGCAGGGATAAAGATGTGGGCCTCTTGACGGACGGACGTGAGGCGATCGTAAGGTGGAAGCAGCACTTCGATCAGCACCTGAACGGCGTGGAGAACGTAGGCACGGGAGCCCACGGCGACGGGGGAAACGACGCCGCCAGTGCAGCGAAGGACGGAAATGAACCAACTCCCACGCTGAGGGAAGTTAAGGATGTCATTCACCAGCTCAAAACCAACAAAGCAGCTGGTAAGGATGGTATCGCAGCTGAACTTCCATCTTGATGGGCCCAGAAAAGTTGGCCACCTGTCTGCATTGCACATTGGTCGGGCTCCATACAAAGGGGCGGCCAAAACTCTTAAAAAACGAAATTGATATTTTTAAACTTTATTTCACCCTATAACAAAGTTAATGTATTGTAGTTTTATGATTCTTGATTAAAAGCATACCAGCTTTTGTATTTCAATGACATTTTCACCGCCAAAGTGACCTAAGTCATGAAATTGAAAAATGAACCATTCGAAAAAAGTAAAATAATAATATTTTGAGAATGGAATATATGTTTTATTTTATCCAGCATATGAAAGCTTGTTGTTGGACTGTTCAAATGCACGTATGGTGCAAAATTAATGTCACAAAACTTTTCAAATTTTCATATATTGTACCTTACAATTTTTGGTAATTTTTAAGTTAGAAAACGGTTCGTGTCGTCACGTGTCGCCGCAATTTCGAATAGTACATCTTAAGCATCATGCTTAGGGCTGCATAAAAACGTTTAAATATTTTGCAGAAATTTGCAGTTTTTCAAATTAGAGCTATTTAAAAAAGTCATGTTTTTTTCATATATTTTATGTTATTTTTCCATTTGTGACTGAAATAAAATTTATCTTCCCACATTTTTCACACGTTTTGAACAAACTTGATTGGATTTGATCGAAAAAAAATGTGGGGTTTACTGATTGTTACCATTTTTGAAATTATTGAGATTACGTAATTTTTGAATACCCCTTTTTAAACACTAAAAATACGATATAACATATCTAGACAACTTATAACTTCGATTAAACACATAAAAAGAGTTTTGACCGAACTTTATCTTTTTCCGACCATTGTGCATTGGCTGATAGTCAGGATCTAGGAAACCGAACAGCTACCGGAGGAGTGGAAGGAAGGGGTAATTTGCTCCATTCACAAAAAAGGCGACCATTTGGAATGTGAGAACTTCAGGGCGATCACTATTTTGAATGCTGCCTACAAAGTGCTACCCCAGATCATTTTCTTTCATTCGTCAATCACCTAAAACGAATGAGTTCGTGGGAAGTTATCAAGCCAGCTTCATCGACGGCTGGTCGACAATGGACCAGATCTTCATCATACGGCAAATGCCGTGAATACCAGGTCCCAACGCATCACCTGTATATCGACTTCAAAGCGGCATACGCCAGTATCGACCGTGCAGAGCTATGGAGAATCATGGACGAAAACAGCTTTCCTGGGAAGCTAACTAGACTGATTAAAGCAACGATGGACGCTGTGCAAAACTGCGTAAGGATTTCGGGTGAACTATCCAGTTCATTCGAATCTCACAGGGGACAGCGACAAGGTGAAGGACTCTCATGCCTACTCTTCAACATCGCTCTGGAAGGTGTGATGCGACGAGCCGGGCTCAACAGCCGGGGAACGATTTTCACAAAATCCGGTCAATTTGCGTGCTTTGCGGACGACATGGACATTATTGCCAGAATATTTGGAACGGTGGCAGAGCTGTACACCCACCTGCAACGCGAAACAGCAAAGGTCGGGCTAATGGTGAATTCCTCAAAAACAATGCTGGTAGGCGGAACCGAACACGACCGGATCTGTCTGGGTAGTAATGTTACGATAGATGGGGATACTTTCGAGGTGGTGGAGGAATTCGTTTACCTCGGATCCTTACTGACGGCTGACAACAATGTGAGCCGTGAAATTCGGAGGCGCATCATCAGCGGAAGTCGGGCCTACTACGGGCCCCAGAAAAAAACTGCGGTCGAAAAAGATTCACCCACGCACCAAATGCTAATAAGACCGGTGGTCCTCTACGGGCACGAGACATGAACCATGGTCGAGGAGGACCTGCAAGCACTCGGAGTTTTCGAGCGACGCGTGCTAAGGACGATCTTCGGCGGCGTGCAGGAGAACGGTGTGTGGCGGAGAAGGATGAACCACGAGCTCGCTGCACTTTACGGCGAACCCAGCATCCAGAAGGTGGCCAAAGCCGGAGGGATAAGGTGGGCAGGGCACGTTGCAAGAATGCCGGACAACAATCCTGCAAGGCTAGTGTTTGCTACTGATCCAAATAAAGAATAACTGGTTTTGCCTTTGTAATAACAAAATAATAGTTAAAAGAATGCCAAAATAATAACATATATTAATACAATGGTAAATTATGTTATTGTTTTGTTGTTTTGGATAATAGCATGATAGTATTATTTGTGATTTTTATATTATTATACTATTCAATAATAACTCGTCAATTACAAGTTTTACAATGATAGCATGTTTTGTTATTTTTGTGTCATCCTGAGCTATTCATAATCAGTTAAAGAATTGCAAACTCAGATATGATGACAAAACATGTTATACTTTAGTTACTGGTTTGTTTTTCACCTTTACCCGGGTTCTCGCGCATTTTTTTCTGACTCCTCGCTTTCTCAGCCAGACCAGTAACGTCAAACGATTTTTTCTTCCAATTTTGATCTTTCTCAGCATTTCCACCCTAGTCGCCAACCCCTCCCATAATGGACAAAATCTCAAAAAATGAATTCATTATTTCATTTTTCATTCTTCACTCATTATAGATACTTCAACTCCCACATTTCCACACTTATTATAGATACTTCAACTTCCACAAGTCATTCGGTGCAACATTGAGTCTTTAGGAGTTTTTTCAAAGTTGAGGTTTTGTGTGGCAGTATATAAATTATAAAAGAAAACGTAAACTATCACATTTCCGGGTTTGTTTGGGATCTAATTACAAAATTGTAATGTATTTACAGCATGCAAACATATTTACTTTTAGGATATTTCGGATACCAGAAAACGCCACCGTATCTCGCATCTGACGCGAAGTTGTGTTTAGTTTTATTTATATTCGAAACTCTTCGCGCATTTTTGCGATAGGCGTGAATATTTTTTTTATTCATAAATCCACCGTGGAGCCGCATTGTTGTAGAAGAAACGAAATTGTTCAAAGTCCATACTTTGTCTTTATATGAATGAAGTGGTCATCCGAAAACTTTTTAAACCTTATTCTGATTGGTAAGATGCCATCAATAAATAACGGGCTTACAGGGGAGCCGTCTTGACTCAAGGTCCCAAAATGTTTTTTTTTTCCTTTTCTCGTACACTAAGTGTACTGGACAGGCTATATGTTCACTCCATAAATGACTTTTTGATAGAAGGCCCGGACAGCCGAGTCACATATACCAATCAACTCAGCTCGTCGAATTGAGGTGATGTCTGTGTTTGTGTATGTGTGTGTATGTATGTATGTGTGTATGTGTACAAACAAACTCACGTCACTTTTTGGCAGTAAATTTCAACCGATTTTAATGACCGTTGATTCATTCGACGGGGAATCTGGTCCCATTGTTTCCTATTGAAAATGGTTCGAATTGGTCTAGCCATTCCGGAGTTATGGCCATTTAGGTGTTCCGGACCGGTACCCCAGGAAGGGATCAGATGCATGCGACACACCACCCATGCATGCGACACACCAAACCACGGCATTTTCGATAACCTGATGAACAGTAAGCAGGAAAATATTCGCAGACCATATTATCTGAACCAGTAGTGTTCCAGAACCGGTTTCGGGTGTCCCACCGGAATTGGTCAATTATAAAAGTGAACCAAATTCATGTATGCGACCCATCAAACTGGGGATTTTTCAATATCCTGATGGAAGAAAAGCCCGAAAATAGTTCCAGACCATACCTGAACCACTTGTGTTCTGGACTCGATTCCGAGTGTCCCGAAGAAAGTGGCTAAATATAAAAGTGAACCAAACCTATGTATGCGACATATCAAATCGCGGCTTTTCCGATAACCTGATGAACGGTAAGAAGGAAAATAGTCTCAGACCATATCTGAACCGGCAGTGTTCCGGAACTGGTTCCGGGTGTTTCGCCGAAAGTGGTCAAATGTAAAAATGAACCAAACCCATGCATGAGACATATCAAATAGCAGTTTTTTTTTTGGAAAGCTAATGAACGGTTAGTATGAAAATAGTCTCAGACCATATTTTCAACAACCAGCGTGTCCCACCGGAATGGTAAAAAATCGCTGCTGTTACTTTCCTCAGGGATTTGCAACGTGTACTTTTGAGCAAATGCGCTAATGACTGTTCCTCATCGTAACCGACGAGATCCTGGTAGGTGCGATTGATCGTGAACTAAATCGTGGGTTGCTGTGGCAGCCCATTACCATAGAGCACCTAAGTGATTTTAACGGTGCTCTGATATGCAGGGCAAGCTCGATGATCTTGCCAATCGCTTCTCAGCGGCAGGTCTTACCATCAACGTCAACAAGACCAAATCGTTGGATGTAAACACGGTCAACCCTTCTAGCTTGTGCAATTTTTAATTTTATTTTACCTATAAGTTACTGGTTGTTCTTTGTCTTAGGGAATGGTTATTCTGTTAGAGTCAGTATAAGGTATGGGTCGGTACATATCCTACACACTAAAAAAATCTCAATTTTAATAGTGACACAATTGATCGAACTGCCTGAAAAAGCTTTGACATAAACATAAATGTGCCACATTTTTACACTTTTTGTGACGTACGTACTAAGTTTATATTGTTTGAGTTCTTTCAGCCATAATTTTAAATCACAGAACTGATAATTTAGTTCTCTATGCTGTAAATTTACGCGATATGTTACAGAAACATAATGATTACTGATGTTGAACTGTCAAACCGCACCTTGCAAAATCAGATGAAGACTGCAGTCGATTGGAAATTTGTTTATTACGAAGGTGAAACAGCATGAAAACCGCTCATAAATTTAACCCCGGAATGAGCCAGAAACTTGGAAATGACAATTCGTTGCCATCAACCGATGCAGTAGTAAACGAAAACAGCCACGCTCAGTCAATCAGAAGGCGGCTTTGTCTGTTTGGCTGCGATGACGGCTGTCGCAGTACATACATACACGCCAGCAGTGACGACGCGACAGCCGAACTGGCAAGTTTGTTTATGGTAGAAGATGTTCCTCTTCGACTGCCATCTCTTCAACGTGGTGAGTCAGTCGAGAGAGTAAGATCGAAAACTGACACTCTGAGGATCGAAGTTCGATTCCCGAATGGAACTTTTTGCATTTTTTTGTTTCAATATTCGGTGCTATAAATAGCACAGTTCTCAATCATGTGTACAAGCAGCCGACGCGCTGAGCTGTTGCGGTAAAATTACATGAGTCAAACGTTTTCCGTTTCCTGTAAAAATAAGATCGCACACAATTTTGCGTCATATGTGTTGCTTTTATATGTCGGACTTATATGACACAAAATTACAAGATTTTTCCGAAGTGTGTAAATATGGCATATCATGTTTGAATTACAGTTAAGTTATTAAGTTAAGCTTCTTGGATATGATTGGTCAAAATTAAAAAAATCCAATTTTAGTCACTCATGGTTTCACTCACTATGAAATGTTAAGCTTTTATCATGGACAATGGTGTTAATCTGGCAATGTTTACCACCCACCACAGTACAACGACGACGGCAGCAGCGCGTCGCGACGGTGCCTTCTGGCGCACAATCATCGATCATTGAACGCAGTGATGTCGATCTTGCGGGCCAATTCATCAATAAAATCAATCAAAATCATTGAAATGGTCAACTCAAATTTATCGATTATACGTCGTAAAATCGAAAACTATTCTTCGAATGATTATTGTTGTACTTTTAATCACACATGATAGTAATAAAAGCACATAATTTTTATTTGTGAAATCTCCTCCGCACTGTCCGCCAACACTGCTGCTGCTTGCAAACATCAACAGCGGAAGAGCATGCTAAGAGTATTTGATCATTTTTAGCTTATTACACATAAAATCCAATGTTTTTCGTAACATTGAGACGTATTTGATTGTGATTTAGCAAAACTGAGTAGTCTACTGCTTAAATTGCTTTTAAAGGATTCAAAATCTTGTAATGTTTACATTGGCGGAAGCGAGACAAAGCGGTGCTATTTTTGTTTGTTTGTTTATGGAGCAAATGTAAAAAGGCAACACCACTACTGTTGCGCTCGATGATTGTTAGAAATAAGAATCGAAAAAGAAGTGCTAAAATAGGAGTGATACGGGGAGTCACCTGAATATAAGGATATATACATTATTTGCAACTTGGCATAATTAATTATGGAGACGCATGGTTATTATTATGCATTGTACTTCTCAGAACCAAACTTGTTTATACTAAAACATTTTTATGGTAATTGATTACATTTCCTTAATATTTTCGCATACAAATTTAGTCTTGATAAGTAAATTACAATCAATACGTTTGAGAATTTATGATTATTCGAAAAGAGAGTAGATATCTAGGAAATTTGATAAAAATATCTTGATCGCCCCTCAGACTCCTTACCGAATGAACTTTTATCGAGGTACCTCAACACTACCACATCCACAACCCCTCGGAATCATTCCGTGAAATCCAAAAAATCCGAGAGAACCGGCGCAGCTGCAGGCAGTCAGCAGCGCGCACCACACCGGAGAACCAAAGAGAGCGAAAGAGGCCTATACTGACTGAACGCGAAATGCTTTGCTTCAGCTTCTACCTTCCACCGGGGCCAGACTGAACTGCACCGAACGACTCACCCATCAGTTGCGAGTTTAAGCTGGAAGCGTTGTGACGCCGACGAGGTGGGTGCGATCGCGATACGTCGAACCGAAAGGTGCTACTCAGGAGTGGATATTTACTGGATATTTTTTTTTTCTTCTCGAGCGAGAGTGTGCTGTGTTTGTGTTCCAGGGAGCCTCCATACCTACCCAAAGTGGTTAGGTCAGTTGTGTTGATCTGAAGAACAGATAAAAGTGGGGTGCATTCCAAAGGTGCGACGACGACGCCGCCACGACGGTAAACGGCAAGAAGTGTTCTGCAATGGTGGATTCGAGAGGATGCTACTAAAGTGGATGTTACGGTACTTTGATTGAGAAGATTTTGGTTTAGAAGTGACAAAAAGAAGTGAATTCAGAAGAATAATAGCCATAAGTTTATTACCCTCATACGGCTAACCGTAGAAAAAAAAATAGTTCCAACCAACAAACGGGAAATTAAAAGGTGCATATTCATGGGAGAATAATTGTGTGTGGTACGTTTGCTTTAGTGCGATGTGTGAAGCGAAGTGTAACAACCGCCGGAGAACCCTCCACCGCTACTCGTGATATTACAATTAGAAAAGCAAGCGGAAAGGAGTGAAACAAAAAAAATATAACGTTTAAGTGTTGCCCAACATCAACAGCAGCCCCAAAATAAAGGCGAAGAAGCTGTTCCAGCCTGTGGATTCATATACCTTCATATAAGTGCAAGGGGAAGGAAAGAAAAAAGATTCCCCTCAACTCAAGTCAGTGTGTGATAAAGCATCACAGGAAAGAAGAATAAAACGAAAAGTGTAAACGCTCTCCTCAGTGTGCCCATCCAGCGTTCAGTGCAACAAGGTGTGCGGCGAAGGTACCGACCGATTGTTTTTTCACGAGGGTGGTGATGTACTTTTGTGTAGATCAGTTTTGGTGACTTTTAGATTTTTAAGTTATAATGTTAGTGAACAATTTCAGCGAAGATACCTAATAGTTATTTGTGTAACAAGTTACAAAAGTTGATATTTTCAGCACAAGTCGCTGGATAAATACGAAGAGTGCTGAAAAATCGAGTTTTGCAACGAGTTCCATACATTTTTTTTTTTCATTATGCAACTAATTTGAGTTGCATAGTATTTATGCATAATATATGATCATTATGCAACTATTTCTTTGATTACCCAAAAATAAACCCGTACGAAAAAGTAGGTCATAATTATACTGAAATGAGTAGCATAAAATAGTAATTATGATACTGAATTGCATAATAGAAGTCTACGCAACAAGGTGCAGAATAAAGATTTTTACAATACGAGTCGTACATTCATCCAACGAGGCTGGCCGAGTTGGATAATTACGATGAGTGCTGTAAAAATCGAAGTCTGCACCGAGCTGCTTACAACGTTTTTCGCAATATCATGAATTACCACTTGAGGATAGTTTTTAACATAACCTTTTCATCTAACTGTACACTGATGTTCAAAACCATGTTTAAGAAAGTCTGATTATATCAGGTTATGCTATTTAGTTGTCTCAAACTATCAAACCTGCGTCCAGAAAGCATCAAGAAGTTGATCAAAACTGAGAACAGTGCTGTAATGATTCATTACGCAACGCAAATCAGTGCTGCAATGAACCATTACAGCACTGCTAATTAAATGTGGGGAAGTAGGCCTTTTCCTGGCTGATTTGCGTGAGGTAAACCAGCCTATAACAATGATAAATTGCAAAATAAAGTTTTATGCAATTATCAATCATAATTTCTATATGACATAACTCATTTTGGTATCATAATGGCCAGTTGCTGCGAACTAGTTTATTTTGCAACTGAAATGAGTTACATAATGAAAAACAGTTGCATAATGTACATAATTGGATAAATGTGAGTAATTCTCGCCGTAAACAGTTATACTTTGCCATTAAAAATGCTTAGGGTAGTGATTTTCTGAAAGTCGTTGCCAATAAAGAAAGGAAAATTGCATTTGGTTACTAAAATAGATGAACCCCTCGTTAGTTAGAACCACAACCATTTTTTCAGACAACTCGATAACCAAATTGAGGCAAATTTAAGGACAAACGTCTTGATGTCTAAAGTGACATGATTTACAAATTTGCAGATAACTTAAATTTGAAAACTGGTGGTTGCTAACATGGTGAAAAAAAGTTATAGTATAAAAATTCAAGATGGCGGCAAGAATAACTGTAAATAGTTGCTCTATCTTCACCCTTTTAAAAACGTTTCATTTTGAGCACGGGTTCCCAATCGGTAGAGGCCGTGAAATCAGTCGGAAAATGCTTCAAAAGGGGCGAAAATACTGCAAAAGTGGCGATTTTTTCAGTAGTTTTAAAAAACATTTCACGATGTTTATTCGTTCATAAAGATTCCTAATATTTCTAGGATTTTTTGCTCGTTCAAAACATCTCACAAATCTATATAATTATACAGAATTTCAAAGTCAGTACATGTATGGAAACAATTTTGTAAGTGTTTCTGGAAACTAAACACATTTTCGAACTCGGAAATCTAAAAATCTTTTGAGAAGGTTAGAGCCGTAGCGTGGTCCCATGGCGCGCTTGGTAAGCATCCAGGTTGGCGCCCCGCGACATTGTTAATTTGCTAAGTTTGTAGTTATTCATTTTTTTCAAAGTTTCTTCAAAAGTTGCACTTTTCTTAGAAACAAGAAACAAATTCCACTAGATTTTTTTGTTTTCTCATAACGTTTTTCATTCGTGTATTTTTTTAGGAATTTCAATGGGAATCACCTAACAATTTTCCGAAGTTGATTTCTTTTTTACGAGTATAAGTACGAACATTACGGATTTATAACATAAATGATGCATAATTTTCTTCAACAAATCTTGCAGATTTTTTTAATTATTGTTTCTGGATTTTTCAACTTAATTTTGTTCTAAAAAATATTTAATTGTGTTTTAGGGGTTTTCACTTTTCAGGGATCCTCATACGATGTATTTTATAAATTTTCGGCGATTATTTTAATAGGCTTCACCAAAATTCTCCAAAAGCTTCACCAAAGAAGTGTTCTGAAGTTTTTTCGAAACATTTCTCAAAAGATCTGTACGAAAATGTTCAGTAATCATTAGACAAACCATGGACATGGTTGAATACCAGGAGGAATTTCTAAAAGAACCTCCACATCAGTTTTTGTTGAAATGTCTGCAAGAATTTCCGCTGGAATCACGAGAATAAATTATGCAAGAATCTCTGGAGGAATTCCTGCAGAAATTTCTGGAGGAATACTTGATGAAAATCCGGGAGAAATTTTCAGCAAGAATTTCAAATAGAATTCATGGACTAACTCTTGAAGGTATTGCAGCAGCTGTTCGTGAAGAAATACTTGATGGAATGTTAGAATTTGTAGAGAATCACTTTTGGAAGAATTTCTGAAAGAAAACTAAGAAGAATCCCTGAAAAGGTTTCTTGAGAAATCTCTGGGGAATTTAAAAAAAAAATCCCTAGCAGAACTTCTGAATCCCAGGAAGAACTTCTGAAAGAATCCACGGAAGGCTTCCAAAATAAACCTTAAGAAGATTTTTGGATGGAATCAATGGCAGATTTTCCAACGAAATACCTAGAGGAATTCCTGAATGAATTCCAAATTTATGATTTTTTGGAGTAGTTAATAAGGAAATTCATGGGAGGTTTTCTACCGGAATTCTACCAGAAATATATGGAGCAATCCCTAGTGAGCATGGAATAATTTCTGAAGGTATCAATGGAGGTTTTTCTGATCGATGTGATAGATTTTGTACAAAGGAATCTATAAATGATTTTCTGAAGAAAAACAGTCAAATTTCTCAAAAATTTCATAAAAGACTGGAAGAATTTTTATAAAGAATTCTTGGGAATTCTAACGGAACCTATGCAGTATTTTCAGAAGGAATTTTGGGAAAATATTCAATTTCATCCTTTGAAAAATATCGGGAAGAATCCTTTCTGAATAAATTTCTAGATAACTTCCTGAAAGCCTCTCTGGAGGAATTTCCAAAGGAATTTAGAAACTTCTTCGAGATATTTCAAGAAAAATCTGCAGAAGAATTTATGATTTGAAATTTGTTTTAAAGAACCCCTGAAGGAGTATCTTAAAGAATTTCTAGATAAATTTCAGATAATTATTTTGAAAGATCTTCTAAAGAAAAAAAATCCAAGCAAATACCTGGTGAAATTTATGAAAGAATTCCTAGAATATTAAATTTGTTTTGGTAGTTATTTTGGGTAAAAACAGCTTGAAAGGTTTCTGCTAGATTTGCTAGTTCAAGCCCAAAGAAACATTTACAAGAAATAAAAATTTGATGATCTTAAAAAGCATTAGGAATTTTCAGAAAGAAACATTCACTAGACTTTCGGAAGCTTATTGATTATGTTTTGCTCATTAAAAACTAAAATAGCTTCTCAAAACAAAGAGCAAATTCTTAAAATCATCTAAAAAATCTATTTTTTTTAAATACGGAAGGACGTAAAACACATGAACAATCTTAGATACTTTAAGTAATTAAATCTAGTTGATAACATTCAAGTAAACAACAGCATCATCCTGTTTCCTTCTAGCCTTAGGCCTTTTCAACGCCCCTCTGAAGCTGGCGCCCTTGGCGGGGGCCAACATGGCCAACCGCACGCTACGGCTCTGGAGAAGGTGTTAATCGATTTGATTTTATAGTATTACTAGTGAATATTTAAGATTTATTTTAACTTGTTTTAGGCCGTTCGCAATGCTGTTTTATTTTGTATGGCGAGTTTTAAAAACTTTAAAACTCGCCATACAAAATAAAACAGCATTGCGAACGGTCTTATATTTAAAGGCGGATTCTTTCTGGACAAATTTATAGTAGTATTGGTAAGAATACTAAATTTTTGGTCAAATTAACCATACTAAAATAGAAAAAAAATTGTGTTGTAGTTCATCCAACTGTCTTAGTGGATATTTCAGAATAAATTTCTAGGAGAATTACGTATTTTGCTTATCCCTAGGAGTGATTTGGAAAACACAAGAATTTAGCGCGATATTCGTTAAATCCCCTGTCCCCTTTTTTTTTTTGATTAACTTCTACCAAGCTCCCAACCGTCAACCCCAAGAGCCACGGTTTGTAGATACAGATTTTCTGAATAAAATGCTTTAAAAAAAAAAATCGGCTGCTTCGCTATTTTTAAGCTTTGACTCAAATTGAATGTTACTGTGACACATGTTACTGTGACAATAAAATAAAATACTATTGTACAGTACTCAAATAACTCGATTACGTCTATTTTATTTATATTTTTTCCTAAAAATTCACATTGGGTCCCAGATGTTTTGCTAATGCTCAAAGGGGGTCGCCACCTCAAAAAGGTTGGGCACCCCTGCAGTAGTTGAATGATTTCTCTATGCATGTCGGCAAGGAATTTCTTCGGAAATTCTTTCATGGTTATTTTTATTTTCATAATTCCATCAAGAGATTTTTTTATAAATTTTTTAACGATTTTTTCAGAAATTGTTCCAAGGGTTCTTCCAGGAATCCTTCAGAAAATTTTGTCATGGGTTACTGAAGAAATTTTTTTTGTAACAGCTTTTGGAATAGCTTCAGCGGTTCTTTCTAAAGGAATCTCTGCAGATACCTTTGTGGATTCCAAGAAAAAAAAAATAAAAAAAATCTGGGGAGATTCGTGAACAAAATACTCTGAAGCAATTTTCTGAGACAATTTTTGGAGGAATTCCTGGATGAATCACAGGGGAACACCTGCAGGAGCTCCATGAGATAACCTTGGAGGAGCTCCTAGAAGAGGGGTTTCCAACCTTTTTGAGGTGGCTTGAAAAATGCTTCAAAAATTGTCAAAGCATCTGGGGCCCATTAAATAATTTTAGAAAATAAAAACAAGCTACTTCGGTACGGTGGCGTAGCCAGCAATTTACTCTGGGAGGGATTTTCAACGATAATAGATAGGTTTTTTTTTATTTAACACTCACATTTCATAAACAATTTGAGTCGTAGCTTTGAAATAGCGGCGTAGTCGAAATTGTTTTTCTTCAGAAAACGTTTTATACTGAAAATTTGTTCCTCAAATTTTGGCTCTTGGGTGGGGAAGGAGGCTTATGGTGTTGGTTAACCTGAAAAAAATAAAGGATGGAAAAGGGGATTGACGTCTGACTAAATTTCTGAAAAGTTTTGTAAACAACTTTTAGAGATAAGCAAAGTTTGTAATTCTCCTGGAAATTTCTTCTGAAATATCCACATAAACAGTTTGACAAACTACAAGTGTTGAACACCTTGAAGCTGAAAAATTTCACCAAAAATGAAGCATTATCATAAATGTGCCCTAAAAATTCGGTTGAAACATTCCATGTCTTCGGCTAAAATCCCAAGAAAAATCCGCCTGTAGATTTTGAACAGCATTTTCTTATCAAGTCGAGAAAAAAACAAATACTCACAGCAAATATACGAAATATTGTCAGAAATTCTCTCATAGATTAAGAATATCTCAATAGACTTATTTTTTTTTAATTTCGGAATTCCAATTTGTGTTTAGTCTTTAGAAACACCAACAAAAATATCTTTCATGCATATACCAACTTAGAAAATCTGTATTATTATGTTTTGAGCAAGAAATTACTGCTTTTTACCAATATTCGATAGAAACATCGCTTCTTGTGCAGTATTTTCGCCTCCCAATTGCAATTTTACTATTTTCGGCCCCTGTGATACGATTTTTGTCCCCAGGGGGCTATTTTGTCCACTTAGAGAATCTCTGGGTTACACCCACCGCTCATTTTCACGTGTGACTTGTTCCCGATAGAACAAAAACGCAAAAAAAGCATCCATTATAATTATAATTTGCCCCCATTATCCATTATAATGTGGTTTGCTCCCCAGGAGGCCACAGATCACTGATTGGAAACCCGTGTCCTAGAAGAATTGAATGATAAACTTTATGGGGAATTTAAGGAAAAATCCTTGAAGAGGCCAAAGGGGCATCATTATCGTGGAGTTTTTGAAGTTAACTTTCGATAAGTTTCGAAATGAAGGCTGAAACATTTTTTTTTCAGAAAACCATGCAGAAACTGCAGATAAAAATTATGAAAAAATTCTGGGATAAATCTCTAAATACAATTCTTAAGGGATTTCTGCAAAATGTTCTTAAGCAAGCCCTGAACAAACTCCTGGAGATACTTCTGGTGGAATTGCATTAATAATTTCCAGAAAAATGTCTGAAGGTATCAGGGAACAAAAATTTCTTAAAACAATTCCTGCAAATTTTTTTGAACCAATCAGAAATTCAAAACAAAGGAAGAATTCTTGAACTACTCGCTAAAACAAATAAAAAAAATCGTCTTTGGTGCCTGATAAACTGGAGGATGCTCTGCAGGCCGACGCAAATTCTATTTTTCTTTCATGTCCGAAACCTCTTTTCGGGCACGAGGGGGAGGAGATAATAAATAAAAAAGAAAAAAAAATTAAAAAAAAAATATCGGGAAACTTACGTATTTTCGGCCGTTTTGTTCTCTTCGTCATGGGGGGTTTTTGGAACCTATTGATTTCAAAATTGGCCTCAAATCTTTCCTAACCAAGCTGAGTTATACTACCAAGTTTCAGGTAATTTGGTGGACAAAAACCTCCAATGACGAAGAGAACAAACCTGCCAATAATACCCTTTGTCATCCTATATTCACCTTTGAAAAAAAAAATGTTTCAATTATCGATAAAAAATATGCTATTTTCAATCAATGTTTCTAATAATATTGCGGTCATGGGTTGTCAAGATTTTTTATCGCTCGTTCAGCGTGGGAGGGGCTGACATAAAGCAAATTTCATATTTGCGTCGGCTTTATTACAAAAAGTTTGTTTAAATGTTCTTGGAGAACACCTCATAAATCCCGAAGTAATTCCTGAACAAGTTCCAGAAAAAATCTGGGACGGAGGAAAATTTTCTGGTCTCAATAAATCGCAAGAGAAGTTAATGATGCAATAAGTAATATCTGAGGCAGCACTGAAGAATTTTCTAAAATAATTTTTGAAGAAATCCATAAAACAGTCTTGGAGAGCAGAGATTCAGAGAAATTCCCGAAGGATCCTCTCAAAGAATTCCAACACAAATTTCAAAAGGAATTCCTGCAAAATAAAAACTGTATTTCTGGAGGAATCGCTAAGGGAGTTTAGGGTTGAATACCTGGAGAAACCCTACAACAATGTTACTGAAATACTGACAAAAAAAGGGAAATTTCATAAGTAGTCTCCAAGCAACTCCTGAAAGTAGATACTATTTTTATTGAATAATTAATAATGTTGAGCTACTAGACGATAGTAGCATTTTCTAGTACTTGAATATTCGGATAATTGATCCATAAACTTGCAGGTCCAAACATCTTACATGATTTACTTCTGAAATTCCTCCATTTTGTTAATTAATTATTAAATAATTTGAGTAGAAATTCTTCCAAGAATTCTTTCAAAAAATCGTTCAGAGACTCCTTCATAAATTTTCTTAGGCATTTATTAAGAAATTTATTAAATCTTTCAACGATGCCTTTAGAAATTCAATAGTTCCTAAAAAAAATGTACTGCGATTTCTTTGGAAATTCTCCCAAGGATTTCACCAGTAGTTCCAATTTCTCCAGAAATTCCACTAGGGATTCCTCCAGAAGATTCACAGTTTTGATCAGAATATCTTCCTGGCATTTCTGTAGAAATTCCTTCAGAGACTTTTTTTTAAGATAATGTGAGTTCCATTCGGGAATTTTCTGCAGGGATTTGTATAGAAACTGCCCTAGGTGTGCCTTCACAAATTTTTCGGTGATTTCTTTCAGAAAAATTCCCATGACTTCTATTATAAATTTGACTAATTATTGCTTCAGAAATATCCCCGGTTTTTTTTCTCTACAGATTTCTTTAAAAATTTCTCCAAGGATATTAGTTTGAAAAACATCCACAGATTTTAAGAAAACTCTTTCATGGACCCTTGCTGAAATCCATCCTAGGATTCATTAAAAATTCTTTCATGAGTTCCTGTAAAAAAAAAACTTCAGGGATTCTCGAAGAAATACTTTCAGAGACTCATTTGGAAACTTTCGTAGATTTACCTTAAAATATCATTCAGGAAATCCTAAAAAAACAGTAAAAAATTCTTTCATAAAATCTTCTAAGGATTCCCATAAACTTTTGAATGTCCTCCAGAAATTTCTCCAAGAACTGTTCAAGAAAGTCTTGCGCGGGTAGCTTCCACTAATGTTGCAAGGATTCCTTTAGAACATACTTCAAGAATTCCTGTCAAAAATTCTTGCATAGGTTGTTCCAGAATTTATCTACGAATTTCTTCATAGTTTTTCTTTTCATGGAGGAATGAGAAATTTTTCAAAACGTTCACTGGAAATCCTTTTATGAACTTTCTCTTATTTTTTTCTAAAAAAGATTCACGAATACATTAAAAATCGGAAATTCTGAACGCTTTCATAATTTTCCTTCACATTCCTTTAGATGTTCCTTCAAGACATTTCTTTTCCAGAAATTGCACCTTGGATTTCTTAAGAAAGTCTCAAAAAATCATCCATGGATTCCTTCCGATTTTTTTTCCTACGGAGTCTTTCAGAGATTCATATAATGATTCTTGTGAAAAGATGGAAGACATTTCTGCAGAAATTCTCTCAGAGTTTTCTTCAGAATCTCTGCCGGGTATTCGTCTATATATTTTGTCAGAAATTTCTCCAGGATTTCCTCCGTGAATACCTCTGGGAATTTCTCTATGTATTCCTCCAGGAATTCATTTAAAAAATGTTTAGGGTTTTTATTGGGGGATTTCTCCAGAATTTTTTTATTCCAAAAATACCTCGAGAGGTTCTGTTTGGCATTCCATCAGGGGTTTCCAGATGTTACTTCCAGGAATTTCTTCAGAAAATCCATCTATAAGATTATCAATACATTCCAGTATTTTTCAGAAATTCTTTCAGGAATACCTTTTGAATTTTCTTCAGATTTTTTTTATTCCTTATGAAATTTCTTCAGCGATACTTCCGAAAATAACTTTATAGACGTGAGAGGAATTCTTCAGGTGGGGTAATACGAGTAAAACAGCTATTGTTTTATTTTACAAAAACGCCAAACTTTGTATCTTAAAATCAATTTGAACGAACAAGTTAAGTACACCAATCTAGGAACTGACCCACCAAAAATGACATCACCCATCGTTCATATTTATTCTAATGTTTGCCACCCTAACCCAAAAACCTCATCTTTACATAGGCAGAAGAGCGTGCTACCACCGGAGTTATCCAACAAAGCAAACGGTTGATCTGCGGAGCGCGCGGCGAGAGTCCGTTCTCGTTCCATACGAGTGATCGTTGAAGAATCGAGAAGAAATAAAAAAAAGCATACCTAGGTACCTTATTCCGACCATAGAGCGGCAAAGTCACATCGTCAAGTTAGTGTACCGCGCCGTTGGGCTGCCGTTTCCTGGTGGTTCTTTGGAGAAGAAGCAGCCAGCGCAACATAAGCGGATCGAAGAATTAATGAACGTGTAGGGCCGCGGCAAGAATAGAGCTGGTTGCCGCCGTCCGTTCGTTGTCAGCCAGTTGTATAGTGTGTTGTGTGTGGTGCATATAGAAGTGTGTGGATTGTAGCATTGAAGTGAATCTAGCGCGCAGCAGTCAGTAACTAGCACACAGCTAGGAATCTTTTCTTCGGAACTTCTAGCTCCAAGCCAGTCTCATACTACCTCGCCGTTGCAGTCGGCGACTTGTTGGAAGGAACGTGCAGTCTAAGACACCAGCAGCAGATTCGTGGGAGGAACGAGGTAGCAGGAACACCCCGTTCGCTGCACCAGGCAGAAGCGGCACAAGCCGAGTCTGGTTCATGGTTTTGAGGTAAGAGAAACACCAACAATTGTGGGTTTGCAACATAACTGGTACTTGCTTGGGTAGATTTTTTTATTCTGTCCGGTTTGAGGCTCCCGACAAGGTTCAGTGCCTGCGGTTGCTATGTTTTTTTTTTCTCTCGTTTGTTTTATGTTGTGACACTGAAGATGAAACAAGTTTGGTATACTTCAATAGTTGTGGCTACTTATGGCACCGTTTTGTTTTAGAATGCTAACATTTTAATCTAATGACATCGATCGTTCGAAAAGTTGTTTGCTTCGGTTGAGCGGTAGTGTGGAAGGAACTTGTCCTGCCTTTCTTCAAATAAGTGTTCTTTGAGCACTTCTACAGTTATCAATTGAACAGCTATCTTTGCCTGCAAATGCAAGAATTTGTAAATTGTGATGCAAGCACAAAGATACGCCATGCCTAAGATGTCGATGAAGTTTTGCAGACAAAAATCAGGGTCGCCTATTTTCCCGGAAAACCCAGGTGGATTTTTTTTTGTTTTCCCTTGACACTAATTTTTTTTTTTGAAAAATCATAACTCAAGAACGAAGCATCGTACAAACATTTTTTTTAGAAAATGAAAGCAAATTTTCTCAGAAATCCAAAAATAAATGAACTGGAAAAAGGTATCCACAAAATTTCCACAGTTGAGAAAATTCGTAAAGAAAAGGCGGAAAAACTATGCTCAAACTCGTGGAAAATATTCAAAATAATAGTTTTGGGAAGGTTATTTCATAAGCTTTATTCGCTGAAATTTTCGGAATGCACATTTTATTTGTTTTTGAGTATTGGCCAATTTTGTTGAAAAATGTCCAAATGTGCCGTATAAACCTTTTCTTTAAAAAATCATAACTCAAAAACGAAGCATCGTAGAAACAAAGTTTTCTAAAGAAAATGAAAGCAAATTTTCTCAGAAATTAAAGAAAATATGAACTGGGAAAAGTTTTCCACAGTTTTTTGAAAAAATCATAAAGAAAAGCCGGAACAACTATGTCTGAACTCGCGGAAAATTTTCAATAAATATTTTTGAGGAGGTAATTTTATAAGCTTTGATCGCTGAACTTTTTTGGAATGCACTTTTTTTCGTTCCTGAGTTATGGGCATTTTTTTAAATGACATTATAATATATGCGTACATAGTCAGTTTTCACAAAATTGGCCATTACTCAGGAAAAAAAAGTGCATTCCAGAAATTTCAGCGATCAAAGCGTATGAAATAACCTTCTCATTTTTTTTGTAAATTCTTCATGAGTTCGGGCATAGTTTTTCCGGCTTTCTTTATGAATTTTCTCAACGGTGGAAAATTTTGTAGAAAACTTTTTCCACTTCATATTTTTTTTTTATTTCTGAGTTCTTGAGTTATGATTTTCGCAAAGAAAATGCTTATATGGCACATTTGGACATTTTTCAAAAAATAAAACCATAACTCAAAAACGAAAAAAAGTGCATTCCACAAATTTCAGCGATTGAAGCTTATAAAATTACTTTCTCAAAATTATTTATTGAATATTTTTCACGAGTTCGGGCATAGTTTTTTCCGGATTTTCTTTACGAATTTTCTCAACGGTGAAAAATTTTGTAGAAAACTTTTCCCAGTTCATATTTTCTTTGGATTTCTGAGAAAATGTGCTTTCATTTTCTGAAAAAATGTTTCTACGATGCTTTGTTCTTGAGTATTGATTTTTTAAAGTAGGTAATGTCAGGCGAAAACAAAGAAAATCTATTTGAGTTTTCCGGTAAAATAGGTGACCCTGAATTTTTCTCATTTTTTTTTCATATGTCCATGAGCCCTGCCTGTGGTAAAAGTTTCATGAAAACCTGAGACCCTTCGGCCCAATTTGTACGATAATAAAAAAAATCCTCTTGTGCGAATGGTTTGATCATGAGGAAATCAAAGGTTTTGATAAATAAAAACAAACACCGTGAGATTTTTGCTATAGATTTTTGACAGATTTATTTAGGACGTCCATTCTTCAGTATAGCAAAAACAAAAAAAATGAAGTTAGCTTCATTTCTGTGATGTGAATTTAATGACGAAATTGGGTCTAGATTTTTCTAAATAACGAAATCTTTTGGAACTGAGGTTACCATGATTTAAAACTCTTAAATGTGAACTTTTTGTCGCTCCTCAAAACAAAATATAGTTTTGTAATTTCCATTGTAGCTAAAGGAAAATATCAATCCAAGAAACAGCAAGTTTGTGAATTTATGACCTAGGGGTTGCTTCGAAATCGCTTCTCAAATTACTTTGATAAATTTGCAAAAAATACTGTACAAAAAGTAATACGAATGAAACTCCTGGGTTGCTTTTTATGAGTTCAGCCAAAATTATCTTAGGAATTATCTAGAAATATCTCAGGAGACTCTTCTTGATTTTACTCCTGCCGTTTGTTCAGATATTTCTCCCGATTTTTCTAAAAAAGAACTTAAAAAAATAATTCGATCAGAAATTCTTAAACAGATCGAAGAGAAGTTCCTCTAGCTATCACTTCAGGTGTTTTATCAAAGATCGCTCCAGTTAATATTCTAGTGATTCCTCAAAAGATTCCCGCAGAAAATTCTGAAGAGGTTAATTCCTCCAGGGTGCTTTAAATTCTTCTGGGATTTTCCCAGGCATTACCTCAGAAATTCCTCTTTTTTCTAGGAGATTATTTCATAAGCTTCTCCGGGGAGGGAGGAGGGCGTTCAGGAAGTAAGTTTGTGATTCCCCAGAACTTCATCGAATATTTCTTCTGGGGTTATATCCTAAGCGTCTCTTGGGATTTATTGAAATCTATCTTCAGCAGGAGGATTCCTCAGGAATATTTTCATGATTTTACCATCAATTCTTTCAAAATCCCCTAAGGATTTATTTCTTGTTATTTCTTTTCTATCCCCCAAAGAATTCCTGGAATCCCAGAGTAATTCTGAAAAGAATCCCTGGAGAAATTTCGGAAGAAATCCATTAAGCAATTTCTGTAGAAATTCCTGAATAAATACCTGGAGGAATTCATGAAGCAATTTCTGGAGAATTCTGTGGAAGAATTGCTGGAGAAACTCCTGGAGAAATTTCTGGGGAAATTCCCGGGTGAATTTCTGACAACACAGAATATCTGGTGGAATTCCTGAAGAAAAGCATGCAGGAATTCCTGGTAGAATCTCTGGAGGAATTCTTGGACGAACTCTTGTAGGAATTCCTGGAGGAATTCCTGAAGCAATTACTGAAGGAATCTCTAGAGGCTTTCCTGGATGATTTTTTGAAGGCATCCATAGAGGATATCCTAGTGAAGTACCTGTTGCAGAAATTTCTAAAGAAATTCCATGAAGAATTCCTGGAGAAATGCCTGTAGGAATTTCTGGAGGAATCCCTGGAGGAATTCCTTGAGAAATTTGTGTTGGAATACATGTTAGAATACATGTTGGAATTCCTAGAGGAATCCCTGAAGCACTTTCTGGAGTAATCCCTGAAGCTCTTTCTGGAGGAATTCCTTCGAAGATTTATTGAAAGGGTTTCTGGATAAATTTTAGGAGAAACTCCTTAGGAATTGCTGAAAAATGCGCTAGAGGAATCCCTGGAGGAATCTCTGTAGGAATTTATGAAAGAATTCCTCAAGAAATCCCAAGAGGAATCCCTATAGGATTCCATTGAGTAATTCATTCAGTAATCTCTCAAGGAATTCCTGGAAGAATGCCTGAATGAATGTCTGGAAGAATTCCTGAAGGAGTGCCTAGCAAAATCCCTGGAAGAATTCTTGGAGGAGGCCCTGAGCAATTCCTGGACGAGGCTCTGGAGCAAGTCCTGGAGGAATCCTTGGAGGAATCCCTGAAGAAATTCATTACATGAATTGCTGGAGGAATCTCAAGAACAATTCCTGGATGAATTTCTGAAGGAAGGCCTAGAGAAACCTGAGGAATCCCGGAGGAATCCTTGCAGGAAGTATCGAAGAGATCGCCAAAGGAATTCTTGGAAAATCCTGAAGGAATCCTTTGGAAAGCTCGTGGAAGAACTGCTAAAGGAATCGCTGGTGCAGTTCGTGAAGTAATTGCCGAAGAAATGTTAGGATGAATCCCGGAAGCAATCTCAAAAGGCATTCCAAAGGGAATCCCTTAACAATTCCTGGATTACCTCCTGTAAAAAAACAGGAGGAATTTCTGTACGAACCCTGAAAGAATTTAGGAAGAATCTTTGAAGAATCGGAGGATTTTTTAAAATAATCCTTGGAGTTGTTTCTGAAAGAATCCCAGAAAATTATGAAATTCAAATAACTCAACGTACATATGTACAGATGGGTAAATTATTGGTTAAATTGGGAAAAAATCCACAGCTCAGGTGAGATTTGAACTCACGACCCTTCAGTTCAGTTCAGTTCAAATCTCACCTGAGCTGTGGATTTTTTCCCAATTTAACCAATAATTTACCCATCTGTACATATGTACGTTGAGTTATTTGAATTTCATAATTTGACCACACGGATTGGTATTACCGAAAATTTGCACTTCAAGTGAGTCCCAGAAAATGTTCCCTGGTGAATCTTTGGAGAAAATCCTGAGGGAATCCCCGGAGGAAATCCTTAGGGAATCTCTGGAGTAATTCTTGAAGGAATCCCTGGAGGATTTCCTGAAGGAACCCCAGGAGGAATCGCGGAATCAATTCCATGGAATTTCTTAGGAAATCACAGTAGAGCTTTCTAAATGATTTCCTGGAAGAATGCATGTCTGCAGTAATTTCTGAACGAATTCTTAGATTTTTTGTACACGATTTTGAAGGAATTTCTGGACTAATTTTTGAATAATCTCTGGCGAAAATTTCTAAAAAAAAATTCCGGAAGAAATTCCTCCAAGAGTACTTCGAATAATTTTAGATGGAATTATTGCAATAATTTCTAGTGAAATTCTGGAAGGAATTAATTAAGAAATCCCTGAAAATAACCTGTAAATAGCTGGAAAAACATCAAAAGAATCTATGGTGAAATTTCTTTGGAAATCCCTGTAGAAAACCCTGAAGAAATCTAAAAAAAAACTCTTGAGGAATATCTAAGGATAGCCCAGGAGAAATTCCCGGAGGAATGTGTGGTTAAGTCATCAGAGGAGTGTCACTGATATCACTGACTGCAGGTAACTATGGGAAAATTCCTGGAAGAGTTCTTTGATGCATCCTTGCGAAAGCATCTGTAAAAATTTCTGAACAATCACGTGGAAAGAATTTCTGAAGCTGTTGACACAAATATACACCTAGCGTGCCTTGAGAAATTATTCTTCAAATTAATGCAGACCATTCTCAAATTTTCCAGACATTCCTTCAGAGATTTCATCCAAAACCTCATTTTTTCCAGAAATTTTTGATAATTTCTTCATACTTTTTTTTTAATTTCTGCTGCTAAAGTTTCCTTCGAAAATTCGTCTTGTCGTCGAATCTCAGGAAGACTTTTTTTAAAGAAGCCGATGGCGGAATTTCTGGAATAATTGTAACCAAAACGTTGGACGAAAACTTAAGAATTCGTCTTGAGTTATTACTCCCAATACTTAAAAAGATTTGTATTTCGGCGGGGAATCTGGTCCCATTGTTTCCTATTGAAAATGGTTCGAATCGGTCCAGCCGTTCCGGAGTTATGACCATTTAGGTGTTCCGGAACGGTACCCCAGGAAGGGACCAGATATGAAAACGCATCAAACCTATGCATGCGACACATCAAACCATGGCATTTTCGATAACCTGATGAGCGGTAAGCAGAAAAATAGTCTAAGACCATATCTGAACCGGTAGTGTTCCGGAACCGTTTCCGGGTGCCCCGCCGGAAGTGGCCAAATATACAATTGAACCAAACCCATGCATGCGACACATCAAACCACGGCATTTTCGATGACCCGATGGACAATGAGCAGGAAAATCATCTCAGACTATATCTGAACCGGTAGTGTTCCGGAACCGGTTCTAGGCGTCCCGCTGGAAGTGGCAAAACACACAATTGAACCAAACCCATGCTTGGGACACATCCAACCACGGCATTTTCGATAACCTGATGAGCGGTAAGCAAGAAAATAGTCTCAGACTATAACTGAACCGGTAGTGTTTCGGAACCGGTTCTAGGCGTCCCGCTGGAAGTGGCAAAACACACAATTGAACCAAACCCATGCTTGCGACACATCCAACCACGGCATTTTCGATAACCTGATGAGCGGTAAGCAGGAAAATAGTCTCAGACCATAACTGAACCGGTAGTGTTCCGGAACCGGTTCTAGGCGTCCCGCTGGAAGTGGCCAAATATACAATTGAACCAAACTAATACATGCAACACATCAAATCACGGCATTTTCGATTACCTGATGGACAATGAGCAGGAAAATCATCTCAGACCATATCTGAACCAGTAGTGTTCCAGAACCGGTTCCGGGGTTCCCGCCGAAGCGGTCAAATCTGAAAGAGAAACAAACTCGTGCATGCGTCACATCAAATAACGGCTTTTTAGATTACCTAATGCAACCAGGCCAGCAAGTGTTTCGGAATCGGTTTTGAGTGGCCGAAAGAGGCCAAATATAAAAGTAAACCAAATCCAGGCATGTGACACATCAAATCGTGGCTTTTGCGATAACCTGATGAACAGTTAGCCAGAAAATAGCCTTAGATCACACTAGAGACAACTGGTAGTGCTCCGGAATTGGTTCTGAGAGTCCCGTCGAAATTGTCAAACCCTGCATGTGACACCTTCAATTTGCAACGTTTTTGGTTAACCGATGAACAGTTAACAAGACAATAGTGTCAGACCATATTTGGTTCAGCCGGTAGTTACCCGGAATCAGATCCGGGTAGTAAAATGTAAAATTCAACCAAACCCATGGATGTGGTACATCAAATCACAACCAGTCTTGACGACATTCGACACTTTTTACTACCTTCATTTCGCTACCGCAGTCGTGTGTCAGCTTGCTTTGTTACATTCGTGCGCTACCGTTACCTCTTACACACAACACGAGCAGTAGAGCGAAGATCAATAAAATTAAGAAAGGGCCAAATTACACGATGACATTTGTCTAATTCTAGCTTTACGCTTAGATTTTCAGCCAATTCCGATTATGAATGTTAATATTAGTTTATTCTTGCATGTTGCATTGAATGCGACACATAGATGGGCCAAATAGCTCTTATTATGGAAGAAGACAGGAATAACAAACGCCGAACCGTCTCCCGAAGCCGCTATCGTCGTAAAGTGCATTCGTTTGACATTTTTGATTCGAACAGTAGTTTGATTGCTTGTGTTGCGAATGTCGGAGACAAAGGAGGCCCAATATCGACAAAAAGGTTCAAATGACTGTGATCTCTAACAAGACTGATCACGACTTATCGACAACCTGATGGAAAAATAGGGTCAGACCACATTAGATTCCCGGTAGTGTTGCGGGTTCAGCTGTGGCTTCGAAAGTGATTAGAAGTAAAAGTGAATCAAACCCATACATACGACACATCAGATCGCAGATTTTTTGATAATCTAATGAACGGTTAGCAAGAAAATAGCCTTAGATCACATTACAGACTAGCTGTTGTGTAGCAGAACCAACGTTCATGTGAAAAATTAAATCGTGGCTTTGTTTAATGGCCTGATAAACGTTAGATATGAACAACAGTGACGAATAGGTCTAAGTTCTCATATATGAAAGAGAACAAAATATAGACAAATCTAAAGCGATCTCATCAAATCGTACCATTCCAGATTCCTAAGGTATAAATTTATAGCAGGATGGGTCAACGTTGAATGGAAATATAAGAATTTGATCGCGTCAACAGAACATGGCGGCTGTTTTAATGAATTTTAAGCTCTAAAACTATGTAAAATAAGTGTATTTAGTATGGGAAATATGTTCGGAGTCCACCAGAGTATCCAAGATAGCGGTCCAAAATCCAAGATAATGGCCCAGTATTCAAGTTAGCGCCTATTTGAAAGGATTTTAAATTCTTGCATTATGGGCATATTTTGTATGGAAAAATGTCCAGAATTCAAAATTTGTAATCAGAAAACCCAAGCTGTGCGCTGTTTCACAAGGTCTGCAATATGACTATAGTTTGAATGGGGAAGAATGCCGGTCTTCGTCCAAAACTGGTAACCAGAAAACCATAAACGATATGCCAAAATTCAATACGGTGACTATTTTATGTAATTTTAGGTGCAGAATCCAAAAATGAATACCAGAACATCCAAGATGGTGTCTCAATGTTCAAGATGGCGCTTAGTTTAGTTGGGGTAGATATCCGGAGTCAAAAAATGATGACCGAAATTTTACGGCTTCATAACACTTGTTTGGTTTGAATTTTGGATCGTTGTCTTATATTTTCTGAATATTGGATGTTCTGCTAATATAAAATGTATCCATATTGAGTAGATTTAGCAAGCAGTTTCCATTTTGTATTTATGTCAATGTCATCAACACGTCGCTTGAGTGTTGTTGAAAGGATATTTTAAAGAACGAGAAAGGCATCATCACCGCTAGGTGGATTAATTAGGGTTTTTATCGTTTCTCTCGACTGCTCTCCAAGAGGTGTTACCTCATAAATCTATCTAATATTCACATGGCAATTCGACTAGAACTCCCACTAGCTCCAAACTGGACGTTCCAGTCGGTTCGATACATCGAGAGTTTTGCAACTCCAAAAAAAAAACCCCCAACAGCCTAATTGAAGGTGTCGAAAGGTTGCTACTCCGTTACACTTTTACCGGTGAAATGCACAGTTTCCTCTTGCTCATGGACGGTGCACCGTCAGCGAGGTGGTTCGAAACAGGAAGAGCCTTTCCAACGATTATTGGTTTCAATATCAATTGTCCAGCACTGGACTAGAGAGCGATTATAAAAAAACCTGGCAAATAAATACCACTAATAACACGGCCGGTACTTGTTCCACGAGTCGTGTTCGGCGAAATCCTATATTGATTAGCAGCCAGTTGAATGCGTCAATAGTGGCAACGCATAAAAGTGGTGGCATGAAAAAGTGCCTCCACTAAGTGGTCATAGAAATGTGTAGCCGACTGAACAACTATGATATAGCCAACAACAAGTGCCATGTTGATGATGTGTTCGGACTGACTGGTAGGTACGTATGTTGGATGGACGCACTGCATTTTTCCGGTTTCCAATGGCTATGTTTGTCTGTGACGGCCCAAAGTGACTCAATTGTATGTTCATACAGAACTGTACAATAACCTTTTGAACCACTGCGAAGAACTGCATCACTTTATACAAAAAGAACATCTTTTTTAGGATATTATATTTTAATATATGTTTTCAAGTAAATAAAAAAATATACTCCTTACAGAAGATTTAGTAGAGTCCCTACTAGAAATTCAGTGAAATGAATCCCTACGAGTGATTGAGTAGATTCCCTGCGATAATTCAGTAGAATTCCTACGAAGGATTCAGTGGAATCACTAAAAGGGATTCAGTAGAATCCCTATGAATCTCTACGAGGGATTCAGTAGAATCCCTACGAGGGATTCAGTAGAATCCCTACGAGGGATTCAGTAGAACCCCTACGAGGGATTCAGTAGAATCCCTACGAGGGATTCAGTAGAATCCCTACGAGGGATTCAGTAGAATCCCTACGAGGGATTCAGTAGAATCCCTACGAGGGATTCAGTAGAATCCCTACGAGGGATTCAGTAGAATCCTTACGAGGGATTCAGTAGAATCCCTACGAGGGATTCAGTAGAATCCCTACGAGGGATTCAGTAGAATCCCTTCGAGGGATTTAGTAGAATCCCTTCGAGGGATTCAGTAGAATCCCTTCGAGGGATTTAGTAGAATCCCTTCGAGGGATTCAGTAGAATCCCTTCGAGGGATTCAGTAGAATCCCTTCGAGGGATTCAGTAGAATCCCTTCGAGGGATTCAGTAGAATCCCTTCGAGGGATTCAGTAGAATCCCTTCGAGGGATTCAGTAGAATCCCTTCGAGGGATTCAGTAGAATCCCTTCGAGGGATTCAGTAGAATCCCTTCGAGGGATTCAGTAGAATCCCTTCGAGGGATTCAGTACAATCCCTACGATGGATTCAGTACAATCCCTACGAGGGATTCAGCAGAATGCCTACAAGGGATTCAGTAGAATCCCAACGAAGGATTCAGTAGAATCTCTACGAGGGATTCAGTAGAATCTCTACAAGGGATTTAGTAGAATCCCTACGAGGGATTCAGTAGAATCCCTGCGAGGGATTCAGTAGAATCCCTGCGAGGGATTCAGTAGAATCCCTACGAGGGATTCAGTAGAATCCCTACGAAAGAATTTGTGGAAACTTTACGACTCGGATTCAGAAGACTTCCATCGGTGTTCAAGTCAGAAGTCTATCCCGTACGAATGTGGAATGTTGTCACTGAGCAACGAATGTTCGTTCGTTCGTTCGCAAATGCACATGATTACTAAACGCATAGACACGAGCTTGACCGACCGCGCCGCGCGCACCATAAAAGCTGGTTCCATACGAGTCGTCGCGAGACGTGATGTAGCGTGGCGCGGTTCACGCGCGTGTCGATGTACTTCTACATATTTATGACGGATGGTCATTGGCGTATCTAGGATTTTTTCCTAGGGGGTGCCTAGGGGGTGCCAGTTTCAGTGGCTTCCAGGTTGCTTTTTTTGTAAAAAGAAATACCGATCCACACTCAATTTCTTAGTATAATGATATACTGCGTCGCGGGAAAAACGAAATACATGGAATTTGTATTTTCAGTTTGAACTTAACTACTTAACAATCATCGTGACAACCCCTGTTTTATGGATTGAAAAAAAAATCAGGCCCATTAGAACACATTTTCGAAGCAATGCAGTTATAAATACTTAAAATTGCTAAATCAGGATACATATTTGTATTTTTGGTTTGGCCACAACGTTAATGGCTAAAAAGCGTTTTGTAATTAGTTGAATATTACCACGTGGACATGAAAATACTTTTACAGAAAAATTGTGAGTATGATTCTCAAAACTACAAAATTCGCACTCGGTTATCCTGAGTTCCGTTCTGAAGCTTCACTAACATATTATCAATCCAGTTGAAACTCGGAATTTGGTGCGAGCAAACTTCGTTTTTTCTCATCGGGATTCTGATGCTCGCACCAAATTGCATTGGTAAAATATCTGATGAATGGAATGCTTCATGAAGCTAATTTTTTTATTGATATTTGCTCTTAAAAAATTTCCAATTACTCTTCAGGCAATTCCTTTGGGAATTCTTTTAATGAAGCCTTTGGTAATCCATTCGACAATGACACTGGGAACATCCTCACATTTTTTTAGAAATATCTTCGGCAAGTCGTCATTCTACTTTTTTGGATTTTCGTCCATTTTTTGGACTTTTATTATTTATGCTATTTGGTATTCCATCGCCAATTCCTTCGGAAATTCTTTCATAAATCGCTTCCATAATTTTTATTGAATATTCTTCAATTTCTTCTAGATTTCTTCAGTTTTTATTTAAGGAATTCCTGCAGCAGATGATTTCGGAATACCATCGGTAATTCCGATGTTACTTGCATTGAACTTTTTTTGGGGTGATTCAACGGCAATTCTTTTTAGAGTTCTTTTTATATTTTCTTCAAAAATTTCTTCGATGCTTTCGGATAATTCTTTGAGAATTTCTTCGAAATTTGTTTTGTTTTTTTTTTTTATTGAAAATATTTTGGTAATTTGTTTTGAGATTGGATTTGTCCAATTTCTTTAAAAAGTCGTAATATTTTCTTCAGGAATTCCTCTGATAATTCTTATAAGAATTCTTTTGGCAACTACTTTGAAAGTTCTAAGGTAATTTTGGTGGAAGTTTTTCCGGCGATTTCTTTGGGAATCTGTCAGTAAGCTTTTCGTGAATTTCATAGGATTTTCTTTGACCAAGACCAGTTGAGAATTTTAGATTTTCAAATTCAGTAATTTTTGGAAGCATTAAATATAAATACAAATAAATCTAAAAGAATTTCAAAAACAATCACGATAAAATTGCCTAATAAATTTGCAAATTAACTGAAAATGAAATTGCTGAAATAATTTCAGAGGAATGGCCATTGAAATTATAGAAAAAAAATCAAAGATATTGCTGATGAAATTCTAATGAAACTACCGCAGAAATTAAAAAAAAAAATAACCATGCCGAAGGAATCCTCAAAGAAATAGCCATACATGGTCCTGCGAATACGGAGTCGTAGGTTCAAATCCCACCAGAACGCGTTTTTTTCGCAAATTCATCTCTCAATTTGTCAATTATGTGCCTTCTAAGTAATTACCATTTTTTTTCCGTACATTCCTATAGGAATTCACTAGAGATTTCTCTAGTAACACCTCCTAGGATTTCTCTGGAAATTCCAACTATTCCCGAAATTCGAAAGATTTCTACTGGAATTCCTTGAAGAAGCCCAAAAGGATTTCCAGGAGAAATGCCGTGATTAATTTTTATAGTAATCCACGAATAAAAACTCTAGAGGAAATCCTGGATGAGTTTTTAGAAAAATCCCTGAAAGAATCAAAGGCATTTCTGGAAGTATCCTAGGAAAACTGCCTAGAAGAATCCTAGCAAGAATGCCAGGAGAAATCCCTAGAGGGTTTCCTGCAGGCATCACAGTGAGAATTTCTGGAGGAGACCTAGGAGGCATTCCTGAAACATTAGAAGCAACAGGAATCGCTTATGGAATCCCAGGAGAAGTTCCTGGATGAAAGTCAAAAGGAGTTTCTGGAGGAATTCAATGAGAAATATTTGGAGAAATCTCAGGAAAAAAAACCTTTCGGATTTCCAGGAGGAAACACCGAAGGTACTTCTGCAAGGCTCCTAGAAAGATTACCTTGAACAATCCCAGCAAGTTTTTGAACCCTGGAGAATAATTTCTAGAAGAATTTCGGGAGGTATTACAGTAAGAAATTCTGGAGGAGTCCTAGGAGGCATTGCTGGAAGAACCCATGAGAAATTTATGAGAGAATCCTTGGATAAAATGTCTTCGACAAAAAATCCTGGAGTAATCACCGGAAAGGTTCTCAAAAAGTCACAGGAAAAATCTCAAGAGGTATTCTTAAAAGGACTCTGGGGTGTGTCATTGTAGAAATCGCAGCGGAAATCCTAGAAGGAATAGCTGGAGGAAACTATACAGGAATTTATAGAGAAACCCCATCAGGAATGCCTGCGGGAATCCAAAGAAAAAATCTTTGGAATGCCTAGAGAAGTCCCTGCAAGAATCGCAGGAGGAATTTCTGAAGAAATGTGAGGAAGATTTCCCGGAATAATTCCAGCTATAATGCTAGGATAAATTCGTAAAGGAATCACTAGAAGAATTTCTGGACGTATCATAGTAAGAATATCTGAAAGAATTGGTGGAAGAACCGTAGGAGCAGTTGTTTGAGGTATTATTGGAGGAAGATCAAAGGGAGTTTCTGCAGGAATTCCATGAGTAATTTCTGGAGGAATCATTGGAGAAATTCCTGGTAGGACAACCAAAGAAATTTCTGCAAGAATTCCAGGAAGATTACCTGGAAAGATCCCAGCAAAAAAGCCAGAAGAAAGCTCTAGAAGATTCCGTAGCATAATTTCCACATGAACTACCACAGTTAGATATTATTAAGGAAGAATAGCTGGAAGACCCGCAGGAATTGCTAAAGGAATCCCAGCTGGAATATCTGAAGCAGCGCTTCCCAAATTCAGTTTTTGTGGCGCCCCACGTGTCGCAGGCTCGCTTTTTCTACTTCTTTTAGCGAGCCTGCAAGAGGCTGGTGCTCCGCGAAAACGGAGCTTGGGAAGCACAGATCTGGAGGAATTCCTAGAATTTCGGGAGGTATTATAGAAGTAATTTCTAGGGAAATCCTAAAATTAGGAATGCCGGGGATATCCTAAGAGAAGTTCCTCTAACAAATGCCTGGAGGAATACCTACAGTTCTGCTTGAAAGAATCGGTAGAAATATACTGGAGGAATCCCTGATGGAATCACAGGAGGAATTTCTGGAGGAATCTCAGGAAGATTTCCCGAAAATATTGCAGCAAGTAAGTATGCCAGGTGAAATCCTTGGAAGTATTTCTGAAGGAGTCCTAATGAGAATTGCTTGAACAATTCCAGCTGGAATTCATGGATGAAGGCCAATGGAAGTTCTTGGAGAAATCCCCCGTGGAATTTCCCGAAAAACCTCTGGAAGAAGTCCTGGTTAAATCCTTGAAGAAATCTCTAGAAGAATCACCGAAGGGATTTTTAGAAAAATCCCAGGGTGATTTTCTGGAAGAATTTTCGAAAGAACTGTCCTAGTAGAATTCCTGAAGGTACCACAGTGAGAATTTTTGGAGGAGTTCTAAGAGAAATTGCTGGAATCCTAGCCACAGTTCCCGGAGGAAGGCCAATATTAACTACTAGAAGAATTTCATGAGAAATTTCTTGAAGAATCTCTGAATAAAATCTCTGAAGGAATTCCTGGAAGAACTAACGGAGGAACTTCTGAAAGGATCCAGGAAGGTTGTCGTGGATAATCCGACCAGAAATTCCTGAAAAAATTCCAAGAATTTTTTTTTAGAAGAATCCCTAGAAGAATTCCAAGAAGTACCATAGTAAGATTTTTCCAAAGAAATGCTACAAGAAAATGCTGGATCAATCTCTACAGAAATTTCTAGAATGTACAACCCCATCAGAACTGCCTGGAGAATTCTGAGGGAAGTTTATTGAAGAAATATCGGGAGGAATACATAAAGAAAGCCTAGAGAAATCACTGTATGAATAGATAAAGGTATTTCTGGAGGAATCCATGGAGAAGTCTGTTGATTGTTCTTACCAATATCCAAAACGCCAAAACGTACAACGGGTATATAAGTAATTCTGGGTGTGTTTAAGTTTTATTCGAATGTGCCATTAATAAATATTGGAATTTATTGTGTGAAATTTTAAATTTTAGGCGACTGTCAAGAAAAAAATCTAGGGGGTGCCAAATTTGTTCTAGGGGGTGCCAGGCACCCCTGGAACCCCCCCTAGCTACGCCAATGCGGATGGTATGGAGCAGCAGATCGACTAATGCCAACTGCAGCACCAGAAACATTGCATCGCGGACAGAATGGGGAGGTATTCAATTCGCTATAAATTACGGTACCGTTTTGTTGCAAATGCATCAAGCAAATAGTTATTGGCAATGGTCATGGTACAAGGTGCAATTCACATGTATGATGAATGGCTCGCTAGATGAAGTGATCGGTTTTGTTCGAATTCAATGAAGTGTATCGGTTTGTCGAGACTTTATTGCTGCAATAAACGCGCAAGTTATGACTGTTAAAACCAAACAATTGCTATTGAAATATTTTAAAAACTCGACCAGAATCAACCAGTTATTTTCTCATTAAAACCACATATAAATCATTAACACCGCAGTTGAGAAGAAAGGAAAAAAAGCACTTTCCTCTTGTGGTCATGTGAAAACATCGTTCTAAATTCCCTTATCCACTCTGGATACCATTCAAGCGGAGCCCATTTGAAACAATAACCCGTCTCTCATCATCCAGCCGGTGTGCTAGGGTATAATGCTGCGATGAAGAGTGAAAAATTTGATCCCATTATTCGGAGTTGGAATTTATTCCGCCGCCTCTTTGCATTTCTTCGAAACCCGAAGACAGGTCTTGCATCGTGATACTTAAAACAAAAGACTTGTGGTCGTACGCTGGCGCTGGTGGAAGATCTCGATCATTCCTAAAAAGCTCCACAGAGGGGTGCATGAAGGGTCTTTGCGCTAGAAGAAAACCATGGTGGTCGTTGGACCCGCCGAGCTGGAGAGATTTGAATCATTCATAAAAGAAGGTAAAAGAAGGCGCCACCTCATGCATGTTGATGTGCCGTGAAGATCGCGATAGAGGAGAAAAATGGTAACTGTGGCAGCATCGCATCGCATCGCTACCTAACAGGTGCATAAACGAACGAAATAGGTAATGAATTTTAGCACAGTTTAGTGCAAAGTTGCGTGTATGAGTCAGTGGCTTTTTACCGGGAGTGTGGAAGGTTCGTGAACCAATCTGAATGAGTCATGATTTAGCACTTGTTTCGGAACGCATCACTAAAACATATGAAGTTGAGCAGTAGTAGATTATCAAGATCAAATCACCATGCAATATTTTTTTAACAATTCATTTAATTGCATTATCTACCTTGTTGGCTACAATGTAACTTTACTCCAGTAACGAAAGTATAGTAGAGCAACATCTTCGCCGGTCTTGGCCGATGTTCCTCCAGTTTCCAGGTCTGCTTCAATAACGAGTAGCCATCGTGTTTGCGGCCGTCCTCGAAGTCGCTGACCTCTGGATGGTTTCCTTCCGATATTTTTCACAGCACTGTGTGCTCAAAAACTCTTAGTGCTTTTAGGTCGATCTACTGCCTTCGATTCCCGTTCGGGAAATCGTAAAGGAACTTTCGTTGATTTCCTTGGAAATAGAGTATCTTTGTGCCTACCAGTCGATATACACATGCAAAATGGACATTGGCAGAAGAATCTTTCAGTTAATAACTTAGTAAGAAGCTGAGAAGCAGCCTCTGTCCGGGTGGAGACGTACGGCCAAGTAGAAGAAAATAGTGTTCCAAGATAAACAAATGGTTCAACAACTTCAACCACATTCCCAGCAACCATATGTACTTCGTCTTGGGGTCTCCAGTTAGCCTAGTGGTTAAGGCTATGGATCGCCAATCCGGAGACAGCGGGTTCGATTCCCGCTCCAGTCGGGAAAATTTTCTCGACTCCCTGGGCATAGAGTATCATTGTACTTGCCTCACAATATACAAATTCATGCAATGGCAGGCAAAGAAAGCCCTTCAATTAATAACTGTGGAAGTGCTCAAAGAACACTAAGTTGAAGCGAGGCAGGCCAAGTCCCAGTGCGGACGTAGAGCCATAAAGAAGAAGAAGAAGATGTACTTCGTCTTGATCGAGTAAATCATGTTTTCGTCGGAAACACTGTTCTGATAATATCAGTTGAAGCTATTTTTTTTTTTTGCTCAGCCCCAGCAGTAAAGCAGCATGATATTGGCTGACGAAGGACTCTTCAAGAAGTATCAGTGTGTTGAACAGGACACGCAACTGTACCTTGTCGAATTCAAAAAGGTAATCCCTGTAATCCCTAGCATTGGCCGGGGCCCGTGGCGAATGACCGTTTCTAACGGTTAAAGCCTCTCAAATCAAGGAAAGGAACGGGGCCCGTGGCGTAGTTGGTCACACGTTTGCTTCATATGCAGATGGTCATGGGTTTATTCCCAGCCCCGGCACTTGCAATTTTTCGTCAGTTGCTTTTCCCCCGAGAGCAACTGACACTGACCCTCTTCTGAGCCCCATGGCTCAAACGATACCCGGGTACCTCATAATGGACCCCCAATCTGACTGGAAAGGAACAACGGCCATCGATCATCATCCTTGTGCTCATCATTCTACTAGGTATAAAGTAGAAAAAGTGAAAGCAGCAGAAAGGCAACGATAAAGTAGAATAGAATTTAGGCGCTGTACAAAATGTAAGTGCAGCTGTCATTTGAAATTGCTCCCGTAGTGCCCCAGTGGACAATAGAGCTGTAAATTAGGTTAAGTGATTAAGAATAAAAAAAAATCCCTAGCACGTTCTTTTCTTTGCCCTTCCTTGTACTTTATTTGTGAAGGCTGCGTCGCCATGAGTATCTGGGCCTGCCTCTGCTGGGTTCCATTCTAACGCTTGAAGATTTCGTTTCCGCTTAGAGTGTGGCCGATCCACCTCCACTTCCGCTCCCGAATTTCTGTCACTATCGGTTTTTGATGACATCGACGATGAAGCTCCAATGGTGAGGCCACCATTGGAGTGGTCTCTAGTGATACACACCAGGTTTCACTGGCGTACAGCAGCACAAAATGTTTTTTCATACACTTCTAAAACTTGCAAAAGCAGAAGCAATCGTTGATCGACTCTCACGAGAACCAGCTTGGTATTCGCCGATAAAGGACCTTTCAAGGGGTCTCTTTGAACAAGGCATGCGATAGTATCTTGCACGCCCTCTATAATCCCTGCCACACTCCAGTCGGTGCCTTTTCTTGTGGATTAGGCATATGAGGCAATTCAACCAGCTTTTGGACAATCCTCTCATATCTTTAGAAGAATCTGGTGGATTGATTGTTACCAATAGTGCTCCTTCCACTAGGGCCACTAGGCTGCCAACAATGTTTTGTCTGCCAGCAAGTTTCCTTCCGGTCATTAAACCAGGCAGGCACTGGTGGAATCTTGTACCGCGTGTCATTGACATGCTTTCAATGCAATCACACATGATAGGTTATTTCTCATCTGCTCTTACCACCACGTACCGTTTCCTGTTGAGCCGTGTACTGGCTTTTAGCATTTGAGGCGGCAATCAAGTCCTTCGTCACCTGTCTTCTCTTGTGCTGATCTTCTCTTCTCTTCTATTCTATTCTCTTCTCTTCTCTTTTCTTCTCTTCTCTTCTTTTCTCTTCGCTATCTTCTCTTGCGCTGTTATTGCTACAGTTTCATGAGAAAATTCCTATAAATTGTTGGCATCGCCAGATCCGTTGACCTCTCCTAGCCTCTCGTAAAGCTTCTGATGGTACTGTGCAACTGCAGTAACCCCTTCGACTAAAAATCGTTGGATGGGCCGGGGCCCGTAGCGTAGTGGCTACACGTTCACTTCATAAGTGGATGGTCATGGGTTCGAGCCCAGCCCCGGCACTTGCAATTTTTCACCAGTTGCTCTTCCCCCCGACAGCGACTGGCAACTTGACCCTCTTCAGAGCATATGCAGATAATCGGCTAACGGCAACTCATAATGGACCCCCAATCGGACTGGAAAAGGAACAAGCTCCACACATCAACATCCCCGTGCTCATCATTCTAACATGATAGGGTAGAAAGTAAAAGCAGCGCAACGGAATCCAGTTCAATCTAGTATAATTATAATAGAATTCATTTAGGCACTGTAGAAAGTGTACGTACAGCTCACGCAGTGCCCTAGTGGACGAAAAAGCTGTAAATTAGGTTATGTGATTGAAGAATAAAAAAAAATCGTTGAATATTGTAACGCATGGTTCCTTTGTTTTTTTTTAGCTGCGCTCGAGTTTTCGCGTCTAGAAGAAAATGATACGACACAGACAATCAAGAGGCGCATAAAGATGTATGCATTACATCGCATAAAGTACTATTTTAATGAGTGTAATCAGTTTCGTACCTTTTAATTTCGCCCTTAATGCTTATCCTTTGACAGATACGCGTATTTCGACTACCACTTGCTATCTTCCTCAGTGTCAGTTATCCAGTGGGAAAGTTATTGGGGTTCAAAAATATTTTTTCGATAATTTTCCTCGAGTCCGGGCATAGTTTTTCCGGCTTTTGTTTACGAATTTTCTCAACTGTGAAAAATTTTGTGGAAAGCTTTTTCCAGTTCATATTTTTTGCCTTTCTCGTACACCAAAGTGTACTGAAAGGGGCTGTCCATAAACCACGTGGTCATTTTTTTGGGACTTCTCAAAACACCCCCCCCCCCCGCGTGGTCATTAGACTATACAAATTTTTTTATTCGTCCATACAAAATGGTCATTGGCCGAACCCCCCCCCCCCCCCTCATGACCACGTGGTTTATGGACAGCCCCAAAGGCTATATGGGGTCAGTCGGTTTCCACGGTAGGGCGATGGAAGTGCGAGTGAAAAATCCGGGATCAGAATCGCGCTACAATATTCGTTGGACAGTCGGTTTTCTCGGTAGGGCGATGGAAGTGCGAGTGAAAAATCCGGGATCAGAATCGCGCTACAATATTCGTTGGTCAGTCGGTTTTCTCGGTAGAGCCATGCAAGCGATAGTGTGGAATGCGGAATCAGATTAGCTTGAGAATTTTCGAATGGCTGACAATTTTCAGGTAAGAGTGATGGAAGTGCGAGTGAAAAACCCGGGATCAGAATCGCGCTACAATAATCGTAGATCAGTCGGTTTCCACGGTAGGGCAATGGAAACGCGAGCACGAAATCCGGGATCAGTGGTTATCGTGATCAAATAAATCATAATCGTGATGAAGACCGCGACATGTATTTCCATATAACTAGTGGATCATATCACCTAACAGAGGTGGCTCCTAGATCCACACCTTACCCTACCCTACTAACCACCATTCCTTACCGTGACAACTGTGGGGATGCTGTGGATTCCACGGTTTCTAGTAGCAACGGTTGTCGAACTAACATTCCTTCCCTTTCCTGATGACCGTAAGGACGTGGCCAGCGCCGTTATTGACTTTAAATAGCTGAACTCTCGAATTGTGCACATTGAGAATGGTTAGCTAGTCCCAAGCTTTCACATTCATTGGCTCTCTGTGCAACTTCGATTGTTCTGGTCAATCACGGAGTAGCAACTACGATGTGTACGGTTATCTTTGCTTTGCTTTGTACTGAAAGGCTATATGTTCACTCAAAAATCGAATTTTCGATAAAAGGCTCGGAGGGTCAAGTCACATATACCTATCAACTCAGTTCGACGAATTGAGATGATGTCTGTATGTGTGTATGTGCGTATGTGTGTATGTATGTCTGTATGTATGTCTGTGTACAAAAAAGGTCACTCACTTTTAAGGCACTTCCCATTGACCGATTTTACGGATTATAGCACGAATCGAACCGGAATTTTACCGCATTGTTTGCTATTGAAAATGGTCTGGATCGGTCAAGGCGTTCCGGAGTTATGGCCATTTTAGTGATCCGGACCAGCACCGGTGGAACTGGTCATATATAAAACTGAACCAAGCCCCATCAAGCGACGCATCAAGCTGTGCCGATTTTTGTAACCTTCAGCATAGTTGACGAATTTTGCGCGAAAATTAATACTGGAGACCAGAAAATCCCCCATATCGGCCCAATATTCAAGATGGCGACCAGAATATCCAAGATGGCGGTCTAAAATCCAAGATGGCGGTTGAAAATGTTGGTCCTAAAACCGTGCAATATTGGTATATTTGGTATGAGGAAGATGCCTGGAACTCAAAAATGGTCACCAGAATATCCAAGATGGCGGCCAAATATCCAAAATGGCGGCTCCAAATTCAAGATGGTGGCTCTTTAATGGAGTTTTAGGCCCCAAACCATGCAATATGGGTATATTTGGTATGGAGAAGATGTGCAATATTAGTATTTGGTATGAGAAAGATGTCCGGAGTTCATAAATAGCGGTCCGAATGTCCAAAATGGTAGTCTAAAATCCAAAATGGCGGCTCAACATTCAAGATGGCGGTTGGCCCCAAACCAATGCAACATGGGTATATGGAATGGGGAAGATGTTTGGAGTCCAAACATGGCGACCAGAATATCCAAGATGGCGGTTCATAATTCAAGATGGAGGTTGTTTAATGGAGTTTGAGCCAAAAAAAATCATGCAATATGGGTAGGGTATATTTGGTATGGGGAAGATATCCGGAGTCCAAAAATGACGACCAAAACCTTCAAGATGGCGGTGTAAAATCCAAAATGGCGGCTCTAAATTTAAGATTACGGCTATTTCATGGAGTTTTCGGCTCCAAAACCATGCAATATGGGTATAGTTGATATGGGGAAGTTGTCTGGACCCCGAAAATTACGACCAGTATATCCAAGATGGAAGCTCAAAATTCAAAATGACGGCTGTTCAATGGAGTTTTAAGCCATAAAACCATGCAATATGAAGGTATTTGGTATGGGAAAGATGTCCGGAGTCCAAAAATGGCGACCGGAATATCCAAGATGGCGGTCTAAAATCCAAGATTTCGGCTCAAAATTCAAGATAGCGGCTTTTTCTTAAGATTTTGAGGCTCAAACATCAAAAGTCATATAAACGATATGATTTCTGGTGCCATAAAATGGATTTTAGTTAAACATATGAAAGTGCTATACAGTTTCTTACCTGCCTATTTTGGCAACACAAATTTTTGACAATTTTTTTTTATCGCAAAATCATCTTAAATACATGTTTTAGCTTTACCTCTATTGAAAAAATATAAATTTATTAAGTTTTCAAAAACGACAATTCTTTAAATCATGACGTAATTTATGAACGTCACCTAAGGGGAGCGTTTTGTAACTTGTGAATAGTCCATATTGATAATATAAGTCAAAATAACGCATAAAAGTTGTAAAATCACTTTTTTTTACCGATTTTGGTAACACCCCATTTTGGCAACATAAAATTTACCTCGTGTTGCCAAAATCGGTAAAAAACTGTATTCATCAACATGTCACTTGAGTTTTGTTGAAATGGGTTTTCGAAGGCACGAGAAAGGCGCCAGCACCGCTAGGTGGATTAACTACAGGGGATAGACAAAATGATCGGGACAGGCAAAATTTTCACTTTTCAAAAAATGTTCAACTAGCTGTATTTTTTTGAAAAGTGCATCGAATATTCTCAAATTTTTACTGTAAGTTCACTAACTAGTTGTGCATCAGTGGTCCAAATTTGAGAAAGATCGTTCCATTTTGCACGGAGTTATAAAGATTCTTGAAAAAGGAAAAATTATCCGATAGCCAACTTTGAGCTGCTACATGTCCGGATTCAACGAACCGATTGCAATGAAATTTTGACCATTCATGGATTATATATTGATCTCTGAAAAGCATATAACTTAACTTGAAATTTTTAACAAGAGAAAAAGTTATAGCGATTTTACTTTTTTCACGATTTTTAAGAAAATTGGTCTATTTTTAGTTGTTTTCCATTACTTTTACAATTTATTGGCGGCTATATTGTTACTTTTCTTCAAAACACATTTATATATAAGTCAATTAGAGGGTAATTAAATGAACTATAAATTGCATCTTGAATTTTGAAATGTGGTTGATGTTCTGGATAATTTGGTGTTTTAGTAGAAAAAGAATCTAATCGTTATAATTTTCTTCCCTGTTGAGAATTTAAAGTTGCGTCAACGGTTCTTCATAGCTCATTATACAAGTCATATATGGTCAAAATTACATTGCATTCGGTTCATTTAATCCGGAGATATAACAGCTCAAAGTTGGCTATCGGATAATTTTACCTTCTCTAAGAATCTTTATAACTTCGTGGAGAATGGCCCGATCTTTCCCAAATTTGGACCACTGATACACAACTAGTTGATGAACTTACAGTAAAAATTTGAAATTATTTGAAGCACTTTTCGAAAAGTTACAGCTAGTTGAACATTTTTTAAAAAGTGAAAATTTTGCCTGTCCCGATCATTTTGTCTATCCCTTGTAGGGTTTTATTTTTAATTCTGAGAAAATTTGCTTTCATTTTCTAACAAAAAAAAATTGTTTCTATGATGCTTCGTTCTTGAGTTATGATTTGTCAAAGTAAGTAGTGTCAGGAGAAAACAAACAATTTCCACCTGAGTTTTCCAAGAAAATAGGCGACCCTGAATTTTTCTCATATTTTTTGTTCATATATCCATGGGTCCTGCCTGTGGAAAAAGTTTCATGAAAATCTGAGACCCTTCGGCCCAAACGATAATAAAAAAAATCCCCAACTCTTTGTTGACGATCTTTGTCATCGACCTATCATGTTATCTATGGAAGCATGATATAGAAACTTTTGAGGATCAGAGCTATGTTCGACGCGGTGTTCGGTCATTTGGCTGAATGCCGTTTGGCCGAATGTCTTTTTGTTGAACGCCATTTGGCCGAACGCCATCTGGCCGAATGGGTCGTTCGGCCGAATTATGATCAAAAGAATTCAGAGAAAGATTTCGACATTTAAGCTACCAATATGATTATTAGAAATATTTCCTTCTTTTAATCATAGGTTATTCTTTCTAGTTTTGACATTTAGGGATTATTTTGCTTTGAAACAGCCAATATTTTATCATAGATTTTTCCTTCTTCATATCAAAGGATGTTCTTTGGCAGCATCCATTTATTACGTAACGCTAAAATCGGCATTTTTCGACCACCCCCCACCCTCCCCCCTCCGTAACGCTTTTTTGTATGAAATCCCGAATTTTTTTTGTATGGACCGCAACGTCGCGATACTCCCCCCTCTCCCTAGAGCGTTACGTAATTTGTGGATGGCATCTTTCGAGTTAAATTGATGCGGGGAACAGTGGTATGGTCACTTAAGTTCATCATTCATTTTTCGGCCAAACGGTATCCAAGCGTTTCGGTCAAACGGCTTTTGGCCAATTGGCGTTCGGTCAAATGACCCGGAACCGTTGGACGCACCTTTCAGGTTGTCGACTTACTGTTTTGCAGCCTCAAGAACATTAAAAATACTTCACTAAGTCACTATAAATTTAAGTGATTTTTTATTGAAAGTTCATAAAAGTTGACTAAGCTTCTAGTTGTTGTGAACACACATTTTTCCAGAGGATGATTGTTACTGTCACAACTTGGAACAGATTGTACTACCATAAGCTTCAATTTTGAGCTTTGCACTACTGGTCATCTTTTCATCAGTAATGTAATCGATCATTATCCACTATATTTTCTGTGCACAACGCTCGCTCCATTTTCCTCACACTTTGCCAACTGTTCCAATGAAAAGATTGGATAATCTTCTCACTCGATGAAATTGCTCCCTCCAACAAGATGTTTAGCCCATTTACCGAGTTTGATTCATTCCGACGAATCGTGAAATAATCCGCCCCAATCAAAACAATACGATATAATTGGCTCCAATCAACACACGCCACAATCATCCCACAACTGCTGCTGGCGGACGGCGGCTGCTGCTGATTGGAAATTCTAGCCTTTCTTCCCCCAAGAGCTCATTGCGCAGCCGCACAACCACACGCGTTCCGCCCGCTGGTTTCTTCTTGGGAATTGGTTAACGTTTGAGGCTTGTTTTATTATACCCAGCTGGATAGCACCCGTCGTCGGGGACCAGTTTACTCCATTGCACCCCGAATGAAATTCCGACCGCAAACAGTTGCGACCTTATTTCTCGGGAAGCAGTAGGAGAGGGCTTAACGCACCGCCCGAGAAGCTATTTTTGGTATCTCAACGGACCGGGGACCATAAGCTGAGGTTCATATCGCGTAGCCTGCTCGGGGTGAACCTTCAACTTTCATCTCGTCAGTCTCAGGTTGAAACACACACTCCCACCTTTATGGGGGTCCCACAGGGAGAAATGTAAATCACCCATAGTTTCGTTCCACGAGTTCGTCGTCTAAATCACCTCCTCTGGAATTGATGTTTACGAGTAATTTGTCACGGTATCCCCATAGAAACACACGCCGGGTCCGAAAGTGACCCAATCCGGGCTGCTGGCTGCCTGCCTGTTGTGTTGCCCACATACAGGAGTGAATGTCTCCCGCCTGGAGTGCGCGGTGCGCCGGTGCGGTGAGTGAACCAAACAAGTTTTACCTCGTTTCGGGCAATCCTCTCGAAAACAGGTTTAAGAGCATACTTTTCTGTTCTGCAGTACCTACCTTACCAACCCACCCAAATGAATGCTCTGGAATCTGTCAGCGACGCGGCGACGTATGGTGCCAACTCGCAATGGAATCGCGAACAACTTGGGTCCCAAATTGAGTCCCCTCTCGGCGCTGGGTGGTTGGTTGATGATGATTGTGTACCAAATTCCAAAAACGAGAAGAAACCCTCTCGGAGGTTCTGATGTGGTGGCGATGATGACTTCGTGTCTTTGGTGAAGTAGGTAGAGTTGGTAAGTGGCCGCAGTGCCGCACACTTGGGCCGGTTGTTCAGGAGGACATTCGATTTGGCGCACCACCGCACCGTTTCGAGCCGGTTACAATTCTGCCAGCTATATTTAATGGCGGGGGCCAATTGAGTGCGATTGAGGTCTGTTTCATTTTTTTGTTACTCGACCGGTTGAAAATTAGTCGAGAGCGGGAAATATATGGAGGGCTTTGGGACTTTCGAGTGCCGGTGGAAGTAGGTACTCGAGTGCGAATGGTGGAAAATGTGCTGAAACAAGTGCGATTTGTAGCGCACTTAATCGGTGGATTTAAGTCTTCGAGAGAAACAGACATTAAGATCGACACGGTAAGTACCCGTTGAAAATGGAAGAAGGAGACTGGTTTGACTCGATTGAATGATACGTACAGGTAATGACGTTGAGATTTGGGTGAAGTGGATAATGAATATTTTGGACACAGTTGAGCACTGTGATCAAAATGAATATGTCACGAGAAATTCAACAATTATCGACATTTTCTGCTCATGATTTTTTGTCATTATGTTGACTTGAATGAACATTACGATGTCCTGTAATGAAGTCAAAGTGGAATTTTATAGAATTAACCTCCATAATGCATCACGTTGGGAACACCTCGCTGACGCAGTGTACGGTTAAGCTAAAAAAAATTACCACAATACACAAGGTGGGTTAAGCTAAGTTTCCAGATCCCAAGTAGAGCGCTCAAGTAAAATCCATCCTTTATCCGCAAGTAATTTTGACAACTGATCTATATGGGGAGAAATGTCACCTTTTCTTACGGAATAATAACACGGACTATTTTTCCGCGCGGAAAAGTGACAGCTTCATTTGATTTACACGGGAAGCGTTACTGGCGTTACACTTTTTTCCTTACTTGCCATCTGCGAACCGCTCAAGTAATTTTGAAGCGGAATCATTACTTGATTACTTGTCCTATCTTTTTGCACAGTACGTACGAAGTGGAAACTAGATGTCTTAATGATGCAGTCTGAATGGTACTTTTGAGTGGATACTTTCCTTATTGGTCAGACTAAAGCCTGAGTGTCCTCTGCTGTACGAAGGAGTCGTCTCTGTTCGACTCGGCCTATGGATGTGTATCTCCAGTTCCGCACTCTGCGATAAGTCCGTAAACCGTCCTCCACTTGATCGACCCTGCTATCCGACATCCTGATGACGTGAGCCGCCCACCATAGGTTCCCGATTTTCACGGTGTGGACAATGGTTGGTTCGCTCAGCAGTTGATACAGTTCGTGGTTCATTCACCTTCTCCAATTCCCGTCTTCCAACTGCACTTCGCCGTAGATAGTACACAACACCTTCCGTTCGAAAACTCCAAGGGCGTGTTGGTCCTCTGCACGTAAAGTCCATGCTTCGGAGGACTGCCAACCTAATCAACATTTTATGATGATGACGAACTTTGTTCGATCGTACAGTTCTGCGGAGTCCAAGAAAGACTCGATTTCGTACCACAATGCGCCTCTGAATGTCTCTGCTGGTGTCGTTGTCGGCGGTCACCAGTGAGCCGAAGTAGAAGCCGAAGTAGAGCCACCAGAAGCCTACGAATTCTTTAAACGCTTCGATTTCATCATCGACGATATAAATTCGTGATAGCAAGCAATTTATGTTAGTATGAAAACTTGCATGCAACTTTTGGAGGATGACTTGTATGGGAAATATCGTACATAACATAAATCGCTTAAAATTATCAAATTCGATTTGGTAGAACGAAATATTTTGCATGAGTCGTTAATTTAGATGTTAATTGACCAATTTACCTTTTGATTGCTTAAAAAAAATATTTCCTTGCTTAATGGCTTGCAGTCAAAAAAGCCCAAAATCGCATATTTTGCCCTATAAATTGAGGTATAGCTCAAAATTGTGACGTGTTGGAGCAAAGCTGAGCCCGGATTCGGATTCAGCGGCCCAAAATCCTTCAGAGACACATAAGTCTGCTCTTGAGGCAGACAAAAAGTTAATTTTTGTTACGCTGTGTTATTAATCCGATTTGCCTGGTTTCATTCTTTAGTCGGATGTACGTTTCCGTCATCGCCTCAAATTTGTGAGCTATTATATCTATATCATCAGCGCAGCCAAGAAATTGAACGGGCTTCGTGAAAATCGTTCCACTCGTGTTTATTTCCGTTCTCCTTATTACATCCTCTAAAGCAATGGTAAAAAGCAAGCACGAAAGACCATCACCTTGCCGTAACTCTCTGCTAGATTCTAATGACTCGAGAGGGCCCCTGATACTCGAACTACGCACATCACTCGATCCATCGTCGCCTTGATCAATCGTATCAGTTTATCCGGGAATCCGTACTTGTGCATAATCTGCCATAGCTGTTCACGATCAATTGTATCATACGCCGATTTGAAATCGATGAACAAGTGATGTATGGGCACGTTGTATTCGCGGCATTTCTGCAACACCTGGCGGATTGCAAACATCTGATCCGTTGTAGCGCGTTTACCCATGAATCCAGCCAAATATTGTCCCACGAACTCTTTTGCAATCGGTGAATTCTATGGGGGTTCTAGAAAAAAATCACAAGCAACCCATGAAGAAATTCCCTAAAATTTTCTCTGGAATTCAAATTATCTGAAGAACTTCCCAGTGTTCACCGAGGGTGAAAAACTGACAAGCTCCATAATCCACATGGGCCTACTCCAAGATTTATGTCAAAGTCTCTCCCTTCATTTTCAAATGTGATGGATATAAACCCCTGATGTTTAGAAGGACAATACACGCTGAGAACTTGCAGACAATGCTGTGGTTCACTTAACATTCCTTTTGCATCAAGTTGGCAGCAGCTTGCTGAGGTGTGGGTTAAAAATTACCCTGATGCCTAAGGAAGGTTAAAGGACCCCACCGTGATATCTTCCAAAAACCAATGAAACCTCTCCGGCACCACTTCTGAGTTTCTCGTTGAGGTTCCTTACCAAGTTTGGAGTGAGCAACACATTTGTCATAGAAATCATTGGAAAAATGTTAAGACTCATACTCAATTACGCAACATTTATCACACACCGAATAAACTGTTGATTCTTCGTCCAAAAGGGTTTTTTTATATTTAACTGTAATCTCTTGTTTTAGCTAAAAAAATTATTGCTAATTAAGGAATACCTAATTTCACTTTCTAATTATAAATTGGTCCATTTTTGGAACCGGAAAACCTTTAAATTTCTTGGAACAAATGTGATAGTCGTAACCGCGATCGCAATCCTATATCTTTGCAAATAGTTTCCAAAATGCTAATTTTGCGTAATGTGTTAAAACCCATTTGTAAACGTTCAAAAAAAAATATATATATTTCCTGAAGAAGATCGAATATGGATCGAAACGTTGGAAACATAAAACATATAGTTGTATACCCAAAAAGTCTACTAAACAGTCGTCGTCAAAGGTGTTGGCAAGGTTATGTCTAATCGTTATTCGCTAAATGTGTTCCTCTAGTATGCTTTGAGGTGCACATTCAAAATATCAATGGATCCTATTCATTGTGCAATAACATTCGCACTTTTAAGTAGAAAACAACAACGCTGTTTTCTCGATCACTAGGCCACAAAACCTCACACCAATTGGCTCGATCAAGTCAAGGTTAACGTTTGGACGATTTTCTTTTTAGGGTCAATCTGAAGCCGCTCTCGTCAGAAACAATTGCCAACCGTCCGTTTCGGCTTCTGTTGTATAGAGCACCGAGATGTTCCGAGTAAACACTCACCTTGTCGTACACAATAGGACCAACCAGTGCTGCTGCTGCAGCCGGTGTCGAGCAATCTTGCAATAATCGATAATTATCAACAATGTTAACACTCTCTTTCCACCTGTGTGATGGAATTTGAATCTGTTGTAGGTGCCTTTTTAATAGGAAATTGCGTCCGTTTCATTTTTTTTTCATGGTCGTTTTCGGCATATTTCCAATGTGCGAGTGGTTAACAGCTGATTGATTTTTTCCATATATTCACACTAAGTCTCTGCTACAGTAATATGTTTGAATATTCTAGAGATGGGATCAGTCTAAAAGGGATGTTCATTGAAAGTTCTGTCAAATCAAATAAAAAAAAACAAATTCAAAACTCGGATTTGATCCAACGTATAATGGTTTGGGTATAGCTGCAGTAATCGATCTAAACAAATGAGGCCATCAGCAGACTCGAAGAAGTTTTCGCTTTTCTTTTCGTTGAATCCACATGCCGGTTTTTTTTTTCTCTCTTTTTTTGGCTACATCTTCAAAACAACTTTCGCCATCACCACGGTTAATTACCGCATATGTGTGTACGCTCACTAATCATCCCACGGATGCAACCGCGAACGGAGATGAATGACGTGGCAAATCTTTGTACCATCCCCGTACTCGCTACGTGACGTTGCTCCACTCATATCTATCGATACAATTGCTAATTTCTCCTAGCTGCGTTTCGTTCACGTAGGTACGATTCCACTTATCGAATCAGAGATGGCTTTAAACAGCAGCGGATGGCGCGTGCCGGCTGAAAAAAAAAATCTACACACATGCTAAACACAGCGGACGACGATATAAGCGGAATTCCTTCGAGTGTAACAAAAAACCACTTCAAAGTTACGCTCCATGTGAGGTATTGGTAGCTGAGCTGAGTGCCACGCCACTTTCGGTATCTATTATCTACGGAAACTGATGGTGGCGCCTGCAGGTGGTGTGATGTAACCGACTATGCGTTTCCTGAACGGTGGGCCGGTGCTTATTGAGATGATAAGGATCTGATGGTGGTCAACAATTTCTGTTAGAGGAATCGTGATTTCGGAAACTTGGCGAGTTGATTGATTTGAGGTATGAACTAAATTGACTTTTAATCACCATTTTGTTTATCTGAAATCATACGAAGTTTTTATCAAAAGGTATTTGTAGTCAATGATCTAAAGTTTTATAAGGAAGACATTTTTTCATCTTTTTCGCCTATTCTTTGCATAACTTTCCAACTGGGAAAATCCTGCTTCTTAGATTAATGTTCTTAGAGCACTTCCACAATTATTAACTGAAAGCTTCCTTTGCCAATTGACCAGTTCTTGCATGTCGTGTGGCAGGTAAGAAGATACTAACGTGCATCCAAGGTGGATCGGGGATTGAATCCCACTCCCGACAAATTCACTAAAATGTGAGTTCTTCCTTCGAGGGAAGTAAAGCGTGGGTCCCGGGATGAGCTAGCCTAGGGCTAAAAATCTCGTTAATACAGATAAAAAAATCGAAAATTTATCACTAAGTGTAAATGGGGAAGCAAATTCGGTTATGACAGCAGTAATCAGCATACGTGACGACAAGTCAAGAAATAAAAATGCCAAAAACAATTCTTCGTGTTTTTCAAACACCCAGTTTACCCCAGATTAGGGGCGACGCAAAGTGCAGTCCCGCACGTTGCCAACAGATTAGGTAGTCATTGATTTCGTTCGCCCAACTCCATTATGCGCCTTCATTACATTCCTTCGCATGCGGGCGCTTTCGTAACGGTAATCAGCTAAATCAGAATCGCTCTAGAAAGGACAATTTGCAGTAAAATGGTACCACTCTCGGTGCGAACCGTAGCACGCTCGCGTTCCACAACGGCTCCAGTTCAATCGAATTAGCGATGCCGATAATTCTTTCCACATGTGTATGTAGGTGACACCATGCAAGCAACGGCACCACAGCCACAGATTTTTTTTTTATTCGACGACGACGACAGATTTGCCGCCATCAAATTGCAACCCAATTGGCAAACAAACGCTGTCTTGTCTGGCTGTACGACTCGATTGTGAGTCATTGCCGCGTGGAAGGGGGGGGGGGGGGGCTTCTAGTTGCTTTCCGACTGCAAACGTCGTAGGGTAAAAGGGTATAATGCGCCCCACCGGGGTAAAACGCCCCCCTTCATTTTCTAGCGATTCAAGCGCTTTTCGCATGCGTGATCGATTGGAAATCATGAATATTGAAGAATAATTGCCATCAAGCAAATCCATTAGTTAATTGGTACAGAAAAGCAACAAAAATGCCAAAAAGTCCGAAATCGAGGCTTTTTGCGTAATAGTTTACCTCTTGTAAACTGACTTCATTGTAAACGAAGCTAGCTCTGTTCGCTTGTGTTATTTTGCAACTTTTATGCAGTTAAACACTTGTTAAAAGACCATCCTAGGATAAGCATGTAGTGGAATTATTCCCTGGGACAGTTTTATCACGGGGCTAGACGATTTTCTTTTGGTGGGGCGTATTGCCCCGTTTGTTTTGATGAGGCAAATTTTTGAACGGTTTTGAAAAACATTTCAAAGTTTCCATAGCCGCCCCTCCATGTTGCATGTTTGCATGCAACACATCACTGACTTTAGGAACAACGATTTGCAGTGGACAATAGATGGAATAAGGCGCCTGTTTTAGATATATTGCCTTTTCTGCTTAGGGGGGGCATATTATACCTGTTTACCCTAGATATTTAAGCACCTGATCAATCTACATAAAGATTGATGGATCACAATGAAAACATTCGTGGCATGTTGATGAGCGATACTAGGATTTAACCGACCTTTCCTCGTACACCAAAGTGTACTGAAAGGCTATAAGCTCACAAAAACGAATTTTCGATATAAGGCTCTGAGAGTCGACTCACATACGTATACCAATCAACATAGTTCAACGAATTGAGATGATGTCTGTTTGTGTGCGCATCTCGCACTTTTAAGGCACTTGCCATCGGCCGATTTTTCGTATTGTAGCCCAAATCTAACCGAAATTTTACCGCATTGTTTTCTATTATAAACGGCCCGGATCGGTCAAGGCGTTACGGAGTTATGGCCATTTGTGCGTAAAACAATACAGGAGACCAGAAATTCCACGATGTCAACCTAAAATTCAAGATGGCAGCCTAATTTTCAAGATGGCGGCTGTTTAATTGTGTTAGGCTTGAAACCATGCAATATGGGTATATTTGTTATGGGAAAATGTCCGGAACCCATAAATAGCAGCCACTTGTCATCCAAATACTACCCCACAGTAAAAAAGCGAGCCAACATCTCTGACCCCCATTGTGCGTTGAACCCCATTTTGACAGCAAAATTTGTAAACAGTAAACTTTTCTGGACCAATACTTGAAAAGCGCGTAATATTTTCCACAACAATAAAGAAAATTTTCGAAAATACTAGAAGAATTATGAAAAAATCTAATTCTTTTAGCTGAAATATGTTACAATAAATAAAAACGTGTTCAAATTAGGCCGCAATTGGGGATGTAAAGAACTTTTTTTGTTAAAGAAAAAATATCACTCGTAAACTACGCCTAAATCAAATGTTTGACCTGAAACAGATGATGACTTCAAAAACATGGCCGCATCGCAGCTGGTTGATAAATAGTGACCATAATATCCCAGATGGCGGCTTAAAATCCAAAACGACGCAAAAAATACAAGATGGCGGCTATTTAATGGAGCATTAGGCTCCAAAACCATGGAATATCGGTGTATTTATTATGGAGATGATTTCTGGAGTACAAAAATGGGGACTAGAATACAAAAGATGGCGGTCCAAAATTCAAGATGGTGGCTTCAAATTCAAGATAGCGGCTATTTAATGGTGTTTGCGGCTCAAAAACCATGCATCATGGGTATGTATAATATGGAGAATATGTCCGGAGTCCAAAAATGGCAACCAGAATATCCAAAATGGCGATCTATTGCAAATTCAGAGAAAAATTTTCGTTTTACGGAAGATTGAGATAGCTATGACAATGATTTTATTGCCCTTTTCCGGCTATACCAGTCGGCTAGTATGTCTGAAATAGACGTAAAAACTTGAAGTATTTTTAGGCAAAGTACGATTAATTGGCAAATTGAGAGATAAATTTGTGAAAAAATTACCACTTGAGGGGGTTAGAGGCAGAGGGGTGTAAGTGACCAAAAATTCAAAATTGAGATACATATCCTACGTGACTCTACGAGATCAACTTTGTTTGTTGCCAAAGACCCGTAATTTTTAAAAATGTTTTAACATGTGTTCACACTGAACGAAAAAATTACGCTTAACCATGGAGGAGATTTGTTTGGAGGCAAAAGGGTGTAAGTGCAATATTAGGGGGATTCACTTAACAGCATTAACTGACTACACAAATTAAACGTCGCGATCACCAAGACAATCTTTGATTATTTCATTCTCAAAATCATGAAACATTTCAAATAAGCAGAAAATCATGGCTTACGCAGCAATTTAATCTGTTTAGTGAATACCCCTATTATATTTATAAAAATTCTCAAAAATCAACATATCAAGCTTTATTATGAGTCAATGTGTGCATCTATAATCCTTTTGTATATATTTTGCATCATTTCTCATGTTATGGGCCCACGACGCACGTGCCGAATGTTCTTGAAAATGTAAAATTTGCAATTTATCTGTAGATAGTTTTTGAAGTAACCTCTCAATTTACTTTCTTCTAATTATTTAATCATCCAAGTTATTGTTGGTAGTGATGGATTATTTTTTTTTTTAATGTACATAGTTGAATTATGGAGCACATTTTCTTGGATGTAAGAACACTTTATTACTAAATAAAAAGAAAATCGGGTTAAGTACGGTTCCTTTGAATTCCACTAAGAATTTGCATCCTTTGACAGATACGTATTTCGACCTCAACTTGACTCGAGTCAAGTACAAGACACTGAAGACGACCTTACAGTTGAGGTCGAAATACGTATCTGTCAAAGGATGCAAATTCTTAGTGGAATTCAAAGGAACCGTACTTAACCCGATTTTCTTTTTATTTACAGATATTCCCCTAACAAGCCCAGGTTAATCATCATCACTTTATTACTAGTTAAGAATGGACGAAGTTTTCTCTTCCTAGAAGAAATTGAGCATCGGAATATGCCAACTGATGCCTCATACTTTTTTTTTTTGGACTTTTATACACAAAAATGACAATCACAAATTTTTCGTTGAAAATAATCAATACAACATAGATTGATATAGTTCGCATGAGTATCTTATTATTTAGTTTTTCTTTATGTTTTTTACTAATGGTAACCAAATATCAAAGTGATACAAACAGGAGAAATGGCTCCTGTTCAACTAAAACATGCAAATTGACCAAGTAACCAATAATAAAATATATGTACATTGCATGTACACAGTATATCTTAAAAAGAAAAAGTGCATGTGGAGCGGAACTGGTGTGATGGTTAAAGCACATGACTAGCACGCCGAAGACTAGGGATCGAATCCCACTCCCAAAAAAAAACACGCATAATGTGAGTTCTCCTTCAGAAGGTGAGTAAAGCGTGGGTCGCGAGGTGAACTAGCCTAGGGCTAAAAATCTCGTTAATACAGAAAAAAAAACAGAAAAAATGCGTGATTACGTCAGACCGGGGTAATATCTTTAACGTTCTCTAATATTTTGGTATGATGAATAAGTGGGCTAAAAATCGCCAAATTCGTTCAAGTCTTGAAATAACGAACCCTCAGAACGAATAAGTAAAAAAAGTTTCGAATGTATTTTGAAAATGAATGAAAGGCCCATACTTGATATTTGATTTAAGATGAAGATCACCAGCGATAACTTTGCGAACAACGCATTACGCCTCATATTTTCTCGAGCGGAAATCTGGTGACCAGTCAATTGTATTAGCCTGCAAAGGCTACTCGGTGTTCACTATTAGTAAACAAGTAGCAAGAAACAGTTTCAAATCAACTTGTTTGATAGCTTCCCAGATTTGTGGTCAAGAAATTCGAGTAGAACGAAAGATGGCCAGTGTGGCGGCCATTTTGATACTCCAACAAGTGAAATTTAAAAACATGTGACAGTAGCGCACATTTTCTTTAATTTTACATGTTTAATAAAATATATTTATCAATTTACATTACAAACAAACAGAAAATAAACTCTGTCACCCTTTCGTTTCGTTATTAAGTCATCTTACAAGCAAGATGTACACTTAAAACTTTATTTTCAATTTTAGGACACTTTTTGCATAATAGTGTTTGAGTCTACATATAGAGTTGCAACCCTATGGAGGACTTGTTTGGAGGCAAAGGGGTGTAAGTCAGTAGTTTAGTGGAAAAGGGGTGTAAGTGCCATTGACCAAAAAAATCCAATTTTCATATTCGAAGAAAAACAACGTATACAACGTCTGTGTTTATCTCCAGTGGTGGATATACTTAATAGTAGCATATTTGAGGCGATTCCGAATTTTTTCGATTGTTGTTGATTTTTTTATAAGATATCAAAGTCTACGTCCATTATCTCAAAATCAGGTTTTGGTCACTTACACCCCTTTGCTTCTGACCCCCTCACTTGTTTTGGTGGGATTCGAACCCACGACTCCGTTATCGCTAGTCCGGCGCTTTAACCAACTAAGCTACAGAACAAGTTACAACTCTGCAGAATAGAAAGTCAAACTGGATTCGAAGCACCACCCTAAACCGGGTCCGTAATTTTTTCACAAATTTATCTCTCAATTTGCCAATTAAACGTACTTTGCCTAAAAATACTTCAAGTTTTTACGTCTATTTCAGACATACTAGCCGACTGGTATAGCCGGAAAAGGGCAATAAAATCATTGTCATACATGAGTTGCGTTCTCTCTAGCGCAGTTGGACGGCCGTGCGTCCATCCGCGTTGAGCGCTCAACGCATACTGAGTTTGCACCGATCATATGGTTGGTGACGAAGTATGTGTCAGTCGAGCTTCAATATCAACATTCTAAAAACAATACGCGCACACTTGTCGTTCGTAGGCCGCGAGAGTGCGGGAGATTGGCATCTAAGAGCCGAAAGAGAGATAAAGTTGTGAAAGACGGACCCGGTTTAGGGTGGTGTTTCGAATCCAGTTTGACTTTCTATTCTGCAGAGTTGTAACTTGTTCTGTAGCTTAGTTGGTTAAAGCGCCGGACTAGCGATAACGGAGTCGTGGGTTCGAATCCCACCAAAACAAGTGGTAATTTTTTCACAAATTTATCTCTCAATTTGCCAATTAAACGTACTTTGCCTAAAAATACTTCAAGTTTTTACGTCTAGTTGAGATATCTATTTTAATTAAACCGTCTGTTTCAATGATATGATGATTTTTAGGGCTGCGGTAGGACTTTGACAGCTGCGGTAGAACTCAGCGGCTACCGCAGAGTGGATTTTTTTCAAAAAATCCGCAATACAATATAAGATGGCGGCTGTTCAATGGTGCTCTAGGCTAATAAATTATTCAATATGGGTATACTTTGTATACGGAGGATATCTAGTGTCCAAAATGGGAAACCAGAATAACCAAGATGGCGATCCAATATCCAATATGTCGACTGTTAAATGGATTTTTAGGATCCAAACCCATTCAATATGGTTATTGGTATGGAGAAATAGTTTGGAGTCCCAATATGGCGACCAGAATTTCCAAGATGGCGGACTTAAATCCAAAATGACAGCTCAAAATTCAAGATTGCGGCTTTTTTAAGAGTTTAGGGTTCAAAAGTCAGATAAACGATATGATTTCTGGTGCCATGAAATAAAATTTTGTTTACATTGCGGCAGTCGCACAGTTGGCAGCCACTGCCAGTAACACTCTATAGGCTGTAGACTATAGCTAAGTACAAAAAGCGAGATTTTTTCAGCTTATTGTACATAATATGGAATGTGTGCCATCAGTAATCTCACACTCCCATGTTCATCCTATTCGAAAACAAGCGATTACGGCACGGATTGATTCCGTTCTTTTTGTTTTCATGCGTGCTCACTTCTAACAAAATATACAAAAATATGAAACAAAACAAACAGCGCTTCAATCCTTTGTTTTTCGTAGGATGAAAATGGGAGCCACATGCTTAATAAGGGAACCAATACCCTACAACAGCGCGATTGCTCAAGGCTTAATCGAATGAATGTGCGATTCATCAACATGCCGCTTGAGTTTCATTGAATTGGGTATCAAAGGCACGAGAAAGGCGTCAGGTTTTTTTATGAAGTACTTTGCAGTGCGATAAAACTATTCTAACAACTATTTAAGCAGTTTTTGATAAGATTCTCTGGGGCCTTTATGCCATCACTACAAACAGAAAAAGGCTTTTCTGTGCGACATGTCCCTCAAAATCACAGAAATCTTTACAAATAATCTTGTACAAACAACTTTTACTCAAGCACCCTCACGTTGGCATAAACTTCATGCGAGAGTTTATCATGAAGAATTTTTAAAAAGAGCTGCAAGTGAAACACTCCACTAGGAATACATCCAATTGCCCTTTTAAAGGGAAATATGAATCTTGCAGGAATACCTTGAATGATTGATTAATTGATGAATTCCTAAAAGTTTTCTCTTGGGTTTTCTATGGGAATTCAACAAAGGATTCCTCCAGGGAATCTCTTTAAGAATTGCTCCAGTAGAGATTTTTCATGGGGTTCTCTTAGGAATCTTACCAGAGTGTTGCTCAGCAGTTTATTTCAAAATCATAAACAAAAGTGCACCATTTCGGAGTCACCATGATTTTTTTCAGATTTTGTTAACCTAAACTTAAACTAATATCAAATATATTTTTATATCACTCTTTGACAGCTGAGCAACAGCACCTCAGCTCCGCCCTGTGTTAGACTCGACGAAGGGTTATTCGAAAAAAAAAGCCATTTCGTCTGGTAATTTCTCTAAGGATTACTTCAAGAATTTTACCAGGGTATCCTCTTTAAACTCTATCAAGCATTTATTCAAAAGTTTCATCATGGATTAATTTTGGGGCTTCATTGGGAACCCCAGTGATTTATTCAGTAGCTATTCAGGAACTTTTCTAGGAATATCTTCAGATATACCTTTTAGAATTTCAATTCTTGAGATTTCTTCGTCGATGTATCTAGGGATTCCATGAGGCATTTTCTCAGAAATCCTCAAAAGGATTTCCTCTGGAATGAATCCACGAGTTCCACTGGTGATTCCTTCAGAATATTCTACAAAGATACCTCTCTAGGGGTTTCCATTGGAATCCCCTCTGAGTTTTCGCAAGAGATATCGCTATGTATTCTTCCTGGGATTTATACAGAGATTTTTCTAGGGATTTCACCATAATTTTCCATTACTTTCGTCACGACCATTTCTGGCTCAAAGCACTTTGACAAAATAAAGCAGAAATGAAGGCAATATTATCCAATATCAGTGCTCAAAAATGTCAAAATTAGGCTCATCATAGCTCAAGGAATTTCTGTAAAAATATCCACATAAAAGAAATTTACGAAGAAAAAAAAAACACGGAAAAAATGTGCTTTAACATATGAAGAAATCCTTGAAATACTGAGAGTCGTTGAAGATATTTCTGAAGGAATCTGGATATTTCTTAGAAGAATCATTGATGAAATTCACGACTTGTCTTATCGCATACCAGTAGAAATCTTTGGATATATTTTCGAAAGAATCCCTCTTGGTATAGGGAGTCTGGGACCATTTGGGCACTTGCTGCTATAGCTCAGTCAATTTTAATCCGATTAACTTGAATTTTTGATCATGGCTAGATACTGTACGTAACTGATCGTGTTCCAAAAATCAAATCAATCGGTTTAAAATTGACTGAGTTATGACAGCAAGTGCCCAAAATAGGTTACCCTGCCCAAATGGTCCTGGACCCTGTCTGGAGAAACAAATGGATATACAGATTTTAAAATTCCTTGAAAATCTCCTGAAAAATTTCTGTAGAAATTGATGATCAAACTCATTCATTTATTTAGGTAACATCAAATTCATGATAATACTGAATCAACAATTTGCCGCCATAATACTCGATTTGCAGCTGCAGCTCTCCAACGTCGGTCACGCCCAACACTCGCCAGATCACGCTCCACCTGGTCCGCCCATCGTGCTCTCTGCGCTCCATGCCTTCTTGTACCACCCGGATGGTTAGCAAACACCAACATGGCAGGGTTGTTGTCCGGCATTCTTGCAACATGCCCTGAGCATCGTATCCTTCCGGCTTTGGCCACTTTCCGGATGCTGGGTTCGCCGTAGAGTGCAGCGATCTCGTGGTTCATCCTTCTCCGCCACACACCGTTCTCCTGCACGCCGCCGAAGAACGTCCTTAGCACCCGTCGCTCAAAAAATCCGAGTGCTTGCAGGTCCTCCTCGAGCACCGTACATGTCTCGTGTCCGTAGAGAACCACCGGTCTTATTAACGTCTTGTACATAGTACATTTGGTGCGGGGATGAATCTTTTTTGATCGCCCATAGTAGGCACGACTTCCACTGATGATGCGCCTTCGTGTTTCACGGCTCACGTTATTGTCAGCCGTTAGCAAGGAACCGAGGTAGACGAATTCTTCTACCACCTCGAAAGTATCCCCGTCTGTCGTAACATTGCTGCCAAAGGCTTGTCCTGTCTCGCTCAGTCCCACCTACCAGCATCTACTTTGTCTTAGCCGCATTCACCACCAGTCCGACCTTTGCTGCTTCACGTTTCAGGCGGGTGTACAGTTCTGTCACCGTTCCAAATGTTCTAGTAATAATATCCATGTCATCCGCAAAACAGACTAATTGGCTGGATTTCGTGAAGATAGTACCCCGTCTGTTGAGCCCGGCTCGTCGCTTAACACCTTCCAGGGCGATGTTGAATAGTAGGCAGGAAAGTCCATCACCTTGTCGTAGTCCCCGTCGAGATTCGAATGAACTGGATAGTTCACCTGAAATCCTTACGCTGTTCTACACACCGTCCATCGTTGATGAACAAACTCCTAGAGAGTATTTCCGGAGAAACTTCTGAACGAATTAATTAAAGAATTTGAGAAGAGATTCCTAAGGATTTTCTTAGAGATAATCCAGAAGCAATCTCTTAGAAAATGCATTGCGACTTATCCATCAGAGACACTTATGAATATCTGTGTGAGAATTTTTGAAGAAATGCTTGGGGAAATGTCTATATATCCGTATAAGATTTTCTTAATGAATCCCTAGATCAGTTTTAAAGACTTTCGTTATAAATCCTTGGGAGAAATTTGTGAAGAAGAATCCCACGAAAAATTTCGAAAACCCATAGAGCAATTTCTGAAGAAATCCGTGGGAGAATTTTTGAAAAAATCTCTGAAAGAATTTCTTAATGATTCCATCAGCTCACTTTTGAAGAAATTCACAGAAGTTGTTCAGAAAAAATCCTCAAGCATGCATTTGGAGAAACTTCAGAAGCAAATCCTTAGAGATTCTCTATAAAAATTTCAGGAAATATTTATAAACAAACTTTGTGGAAATCTCTAAAGAAGTACTGCTTGCATGCTTATATGAAAGAATGGCTGAGACTAGTTCTAATAAAAATAATGGAAGAGATTTCGGGAAAATCGCCGTAGGGATTTCTGGAAAATGATTTTCCATGAACATGATTTTTTTAAATAATACATAGAAAAACTTTTGGAAAAATCTCTAGAGGAATTTCGAAGAGCTCAAGAGAAATGTTTGAACCTATCCATGTAGGATTTTCAAAAAGAATCCCTGGAGAAATTTTGAAAGCAAAATTATGGAAGCTTTTCGTAAGGCAGTCCCTTGTAATGTATCCAACCCATGCAGCAATATTGGAAGCAATTATTGCAAGACATCTGGAGAAATCTATGAAGGAATCACTAGAAGATTTTATGAAAGAATTTTTTGATTTTCCTCAAGAACTGCTAAAAGAAAGTTTGGATGGTTTTCTATTAGAATCTATGGAAGATTTTATAAAAATACTAGCTGTCTCCGGCAAACTTTATCTTGCCTACCACGTTTTTTTACGTTCCAAGTTATGTCTCCTAGCCAAAGTCTCCGTTCATTATGAATGAAAAACCGATTTTCAAAAAAAAAAACGAAATTTCTTGATTTTTTGCCCCATAAACCTGTCTTGGGTGATAACTAACAGAACAGATCAAAGGCAACCTAAAACGGACGTCTTTCTTGCAAGTTATGCGCAACCCCACGTATGTCACTGCATTTTTATAATTAGATCCCTGGAAGAATTACTTATGAAATACCAAGAGAAGGAATTCTTGTTCCGTTGAGAAATTTCTGAAGGAATCCATGAACAATTTTCTAATAGAATTACTAAGGCAATCTATATATATATATATATATTGGTATTCCTTGGAGATTTATTTGAGAAACACTGTGAGAAATTTGTAAGATCATTTTCTGAAAGATTTACCTGGGAGATATATGGAAGATTTTTCTATACGAATCCCCGAAGAAACTTTCGGAAAATCCCTATTGAAAATTTCCGAATGAATCCTTGGAAAACTCTCCGATTGTTTTTTTAAGGAACCCAAGGAAGATTTAATACTAAATTTTAAGAAGAAATCCGTGGAATACTTCTCAAACGTCTCTCTGATTTTTTTTTAATCACGAGGTATATCTTCAAAAACGCATGAAGATAAATTCAATGTGCAATTTCTAAAGCAATCAATGCAAGATTTTATAAAAAAGATCAAAAAAATTCGGGAGGAATGTCCGAAATCTTAATCGATTACTTAATGAGGACTGTGTAGCCAAAAAACAACAAATTAAATTATATAGTCGACCAGTTTCCAATGGTTTTGGAGGGTCTCCGGCAGTAGAAGGGAGTTGCAGAGGCGTTTTAAAAAAGTTCAGCTTCTCTTAAACCCTAATATCCTATCGGGGAAAATTTGATTTAAATATATTTTTGGCTAGTTTCCATACAAAAATTTTATAAATACTATTTTAGCAAAAAAACGTTTCATTCAAAATGTATGGAAAAGTTTCCGCCGATAAAATATTTTCTAGTTCTCCGATTATGAATAAATAGCCAAAATACTAATCATTTTCGAATAAAATTTGAGGTTCATGAAAGTTTGATTATAATCTACATGTTGACACCTGCGGCACTCAGCGGATGCTTTGTGCAATCGACTTTTCTGTAATTGTTTTTCGTTATATATTTATTATGCTTTCACCGTGATTTGGCAAACCACCACTTGTTTGCTGTTTTTATGCTTTCCGAGCAATAACTTTTCTTATTCCGTTGCTTCAGTTAGTGGCAAGACTTTTCAACAATTGCTCCAACCGTTCAAACTATTCGTTAAAACAACTGTAGATCCACTGTAACGATATTGTGCCGGTCTTTGTACGAACAACCCAAACGAGATGACCACCGTATGTTACAGCGAGACGTCTTCTCCGGAGCCGGATTAATGTTGTTATTGTGTTTTCCTGTGAAGGTAACGCCGATGTAGCTGCTTTTTCTTCACTTTATGCTGATTCATTTCGTACACGCGCATCCCATCTCCCACAGTAATTTTGCGCCGTCTTCGCACGTTAGGCTAAGGGAGGGAGGAAATGCAACCGATCAAACGTCGTCGTCGTCGTCGTCGTCGTCGGTGGCGGTCAAGAGTTACCACGCGTGAATGGACGGACATGTGGTGGTCTTCCCATTCTCTTTGCCATCATCATCATCACTCGACGGGCAATTTCCCAATTCAATCTTAACCTGAGCGGGCGGATCAGCACCAGCAATGGTCCACCGCAGTCCGGGGGAAAAGCAGGGGATATTGACTTTCTCACCCTCAGTCAGTCGGTGCGAAGCGGTCACGGAAAGAGTTCAAGACCTTCTTCCGCTTGGGAAGTTTTTGAAACAGGGGTTTCCAACAAGTCTGAAACCTATCAATGTTTCAAAAAGTAGATTCTTATTGAAATATGGTAATGAGACGTAACAGTATTGTGATTCAATTGGCATGTTTCATCAGAGTTTTGAAAATCCTGTCCTAAATGTTACATATTCCCTTGAACATGGTTTGTCTCTAGAGGTTTCATTGCAAACCCCTGTTCTAAAAGTCCCACACATGTCAGCTCGATCACCTTTCTCTCGTTTGCATTGCGGCTATCACGCTTCAGAACCAGCTGACCCAATTCGCGATGTCCATTTACAGCTACCGACCGCACCGGGCAACAGTTTCATTAGTAGGTACAATACTATTGCCTCAAATATGACCCAACCAACCAACTGGAAGATGGTATATCACCCGTGGCAAGTCATTCTGCGAGATTTATCGGGCACCTGCTGCCTATGCCTGATCTTATCGTCGTATGCCGTTCAACAGACAGTGCCAGTGGTGAAGCATTGAATGGAGAAACAGAATAGCGAAAATTAACACCAAAGGAACACACGATGATCAATGCCAACAAACCGTTAAAATAATTCTTCGTTTACTCTCCAAGAAATATGTACCAACTCAGGACCGGCTTCTACTCCATGGACGATACTGACATAGACTGGCGAATCCATGGGACGGTGACTTGGCAACGAGCAACCCATAGGAGAATACTGAGCCGTCGTTACGCCCCGATCCAAAAGGAAGCCAACGTAAAAACTAGATTCCAATGGGAATCTTCTGGAGCATTTGCGATGTCTTAACGATCTTTTTGAAGTTCGGCCAAACCATTTCACAGTGAGAAATAAGCATTCACACTGAGGTGGCAAAACATGTTTTTTCTCGACTATTATCAAGTCGCATAAGATGCTATGTAACATCGCAATAGTGCACATCGTAAATCGCACAAGATGTCGCTTTAAGTCATAAAGCGTTATTATTCTCCCCCAATGTCGTATATCGTCTCCATTTTTGTGAGCATAATGCATTTTTGCTGTATCGTAAGCGATGTAACTTTTCCGCATAAAAGTACGTATAACACAATCATAAACTTCATAAAACGTACAAATTCGTTGTCTGTAGCTGAGTTGCATCTGCTGTCGGTCAACCAAACTCAAGTTGGTGATTTGAGTCCCAATGAAAATCTTACGAAAAAGAAGCATAATTATCGACTACAGCATTGAAGACACGGATACTGCTCGTGGGTGTGCTTATCCAAAATGGCAATGAAAATTAATTGTTCATTTGATGGAAATGCATTGCTTTGAAAACAATAGTGTTTTGTTAAATGCTCTAGAGTAAATATTTATCGAGGTCTGGGTAAAACAAGCGACTAACTGAGAATTTATCTGCTTTTATTGTCACGGACGTGTCTTCTTCCACAGCATCTACTTGAGGAAGAGATAATCGATTCACAGTCCCAGATGATAATGGTCCAATTAATTATAGTTTTCGTGTAGATTTTTCAAGGAAACCTCACAAAGCTGTGGTGCTTGCTAGGTGGCAGTCTTGGTCGTTGTCATTAAGCACACCGGCTCGTGAGTTGATTACCGTTGAAACGATCTCTTCCCCTCAGAAGTACCTACAAGTAGGTAAGCACCAGCCAGCAGCAACAGCCAGACAAAGCTGTAAATCCAATTCAGTGCATTAACGGTTTGCTTCGGCACCTTCGGGGTGTCATTTTTCAACACTTACTTCCCTTCTCCTCGGAGCGCGTGGCGATCAAGCGGCGCACTTGGCTCCATAGCTGCTGATGTGCTGGAGAAGGCATCATCCAAGCAAATCAAATGAATAGGTAAGCCTCTCAAAGTCGGAATGAATGAAAAAGCAGTCTTCGGAGGGCGAAATCGCGCGACATTGGACTCCAATCACACCGCCACCGCCGGTTGTCATTCTAGCCGGTGCGGCATCTTGGATCCCACGGTTCTGACATTCACGAGCAGCGCGACCCGGCTTCTTCCAAGTTCAACAACACCGGCTGCAGCAGCAGCAGCAGCTACCTATCTCTAGCTACAGAGAGTTTGTTGTCGTCTCACCGGCATTACCGTAGGCACCCTCGTGATTCAAGGCACATCAACTTTTTTTTGTCTTGTGAGACCAACCCCGTGAGGAGCACAGTGGTTTTGTCTGTTCGAAACGGTGGACAAAATTGATCGAGTTTCAAATATTTCATATTGAAGTGAAGTATCGCACAATTACCTCAGAAAACCAGAGAGTCAAATAAGGATGCACGCTTAAGGACAGACTTGTTAGAATCCCAAAATGGCCGCCAGAATGGCCGACTTCGGCACCTACTCACGATTTTGAGGGCACAAATCTCGTCGTAAACAAAAAAATCGTAAATAAAATGCATTGTTGTTTGAAGCTTGCTTCTTGAGATTTGTGCGTCTGAAGTTCTCATGCACTTTCGAAGCGGGATGTCAAGACGTTTGTCCTTAACGTTGTATAGAGTCCTATTTCAAGTCGCTATAATATATATCTACGGCGGATGCACAGTTTTCATCGCATAAGATGTTAATATTTGAAAATATTGCGAATTTATTTAGAATGATCCCAAATCCTAAAAAATGGTACATTGCATCGCAATAATGGATGTCGTTTTGCGCATAAGATCATACTGCCAATCGTATAAAGTAATTATTGATCCTTCAACGCACGTATATCGTCTCCCATTTTGTACGCATAATCAACATTTGCAGCAACTTTCGATGTAACTTTCTCGGATAAAGGCTACACACGATAACACACATACATACATACATACATACATACATACATACATACATAAATACATACATACATACATACATACATACATACATACATACATACATACATACATACATACATACATACATACATGCACATGCAAACTGGTTGTCACTGAATTCTAAAATTTTATTCTGAATTCTGAATAAAACACAAAACATAGGGGGCTGTCCATAAACCACGTGGTCATTGGGGGGGGGGGTTTCGGCCAATGACCATTTTGTATGGACAAATAAAAAAAATTGTATGGACAAATGACCACGGGGGGGGGGGTCGAAAAGTCCCAAAAAAATGACCACGTGGTTTATGGACAGCCCCTAGGTAGTTTTCTTTTATTTTAGCCGACAACATTTACCACAGTGCACCAGTGAGAACCTGTTGCAATCTTCGAGTTTTGTTTTTGCTCGCTTCATGACCACCATAGCGCGAGGTTGTCAGTATGCATGCTTGCATGCTTGCATGCATGCATTAATGCTTCTAAAATAAGGGGAGCAGCTTGCAAATTTACGGTGCAGCAGTAATTCAAAGCACTTTTTCATTAATGAGAGCATTCATTGCAGCCAGGCAGGCAGGCATCAGCATAAGGCCGTGTCCGTGTGTGATGGGATGGTGTAACTTAATGATAGATGGCAAACCTTAAAAAGTTACTGTTAGGAGTAGAATGTCCAGCAAACTTGAAAATGTACCCATTGTCTCCCATTCCAAAAATAATGTAAAAGAATGCCTGCTTAAAATATAGCACTGAACCATGGTGGATGAGAAAAAGCACATGTAGAACGCCGTGTTCATCAGCGATGATATGCAAATTCCTTCGAGCAAGCTTATAAAATTTTATTACGTCGGACTCAAGAGAGTTGCCGGTCACCGGTAGTGGATATGACGAGAAAGTGGCAAGGTTTATTATGAATGCGGTCAATTTGTTCGGTAGCCGGGAGACGGCCTCTTGAGCGGCGCTAAACTCTGGAAGTATTTGAAGAAACTCTTTTTTTGGGATGAGTGGTCGGTAAATGCTGATAAAAGTGGATATTAGTTCCTCCAGAGTCAGCAAGAGTTAACAAACCTATTTAATAACTTCGACCTAAGTTTCAGTAATACTGCAGCAAGCAACTCGGTGGTACGTGGACCGTTAAAACCAGAAGCGAAAACAGTAGACTCGTCTCTTAAAAAAAAAAACCGCCGCCTGGAAGGAGTGGAGTGCAAGGAAATGGAACTGTTGTGCCTTTTCCAGGAGCACGGAAGTGCTACCAGAAGCTCAACGAATACCGCAATCCTGAGAAATCTGCAAAGATAAGAAAAATTGCCTTAGGAGTTTCCAAAAGATTCTCAAAGAATTATTTCAGAAATTCCCCCCTGGAATTTTATCATGGATTTTCTCATAAAATCTTCCAAAGCTCTTCCAGGCATTCTTTCAGCAATTGTTATGGAAATTTTGCCAGGGATATATTGAGAAAACTCTCCAAAGATTCTTTTAGATTGCTTCACTGGGTTTTCAAAAAATCTCTCAGGAATTGTTTTGGAGATTTTTTCAAGAATTGATTCAGAAATCCCAACAAGAATTGTTCGACGTATTTTCTTTGAAGAATCTCCCAAAAATAACACTTGAGATTACTACAAAAAAAAATCGAAAACTGGAAATTAGCTTCAGAAACTACTGATTTTTTTTTTTAGTAATTTTCTCTTCTCTTAGAAAATCATCCAGAAATTTCCTCAGAAGTTTGCCTAGATATTCTTCGATTCCATCGAAAATTTCTTTGAGAATTAATCCAGAAATTCCTTCAGGAATTCTTTTACTGGTTACTTCTAAATATCTTCTAGTAACTCATTCAGACGCTTTCATCAGGAATTGCTCTAGAAATTCCTTCGGGGGTTTCTTCAAAAGCTCATCAAGATATTTATTCAGAAATTTCTCCTGGATTCCATAAGAAAATCCGTTAGTGATTCCTTCCGTTTTTTTTTTCAAGAGTTTGTAGGACATCTTTAAAAATTCCTTCAGAATTTCTTTCCAGGGATTGCTTTGGAATTTTCCAGAAATTCCTCTTGAACTTCTTCTTGGATTATTCAAATTAGTAAAATAGGATTCCTTCAAAAATTCCACTAGTATGGATTTCATCATAAAATTTTCCAAAGATTGCGTTAGAAAATTTTCTCCAAGAATTCGTCCAGAGATTCTTTCGGCAATTGTAACAGAATTTTTTTCAAGGATATCATAAGAACATTCTTCAAAGAATCGTTCAGATTTTTTTCCAGGGTTTTCATAAAATATTCCAAAAAATTTTCCAGGAATTCCTTTTAATATTTCTCTAAGGATTGATATACAAATTCCCACAAAAATTTATTCAGGGATTCTTTTAAAGAATATCTCAAGAACTGCGACTCGGACTCAGAAATTTTACAAAGGTTTTTTTTAGAAAATATTGAATTGGCTTCAGAAATTCCTCCATGATCTATTTTTGAAAATTCATACGGGGATTCTTTCAGACAATCGTCCAGGGATTGCTTCAAAAGTTTGTTATGATATTTTCAGAATCCATCGAAACAATTTTTGGCAATTCATCCAAAAATTCGACAAGGAATTATTTGAAAATATCTTCCAATGACTTGTTCAAAACTTTCACCAGGTTTAGCTTAAGTAATTCTTTCGAGATTTTCTTCAAAGATGGAATAATTTATTCCAGGATTCCATGGAAAAAAAACCGTCATTCCTCCCAAAATTCCTCCGAGATTTTTCAGAAAATCATTCGAAAGTTCCTTCAGAATTCTTAAACTCTTCACGGATTCCTCCAGAAATTCTCCCAGGAGTTTCTTCATGAATAATTTAGAAAAAAAAAACATGAATATTCCTGCTAAATTCCCCTGGAAAAGACAATTGTTTTCAGAAAAAATACGTGGATTGCTGTGGAGAGTGGTTTGAAAATTTCTCTATGGATTGTTGCAGAAATTCCCCCAGGAATTCCCTCACGGATAATTTTAAAAAATCTTCCATAGATTTTTTGAGAACACACAATAAAAAAATGTAAGATTTTGTTTTTTTTTTACATAGAATTCTTCAGAAATGATTTTGTGAATTTCTAATGAAGCTCCTTAAGGTTTCTTTTAGAAATTCTTTAGGAGATTTTTTCATAAATTCCTTGAAGTATTCTATTAACAACCTTGAATGAAATTCTTCCAAAATTCCTGAAAAAAAGCTACAGGAATTTCTTTTTAATTTTTAACCAGAAGGTCTCTTTCGACATTTTTTCCTGTATTTTATTAGAAAAACTGCCATGGATTCCATAAGAATTTTCTTCAGAGATTCTGTCAGAAAGTTTTTCAGCAATTCCCTCTGTAATTTCAGGAAATTATTCAAAAGATCTTTTCTTTAGAAATTTTTTAAAAGATTTTTTTTACAAAATCTTCCGTGCGTTGCTTCAGAAAGCGCTCCCTGATTTTTTTCAGAAATGCCTCCAGTGTTTTGTTTGGTAATTTCTCTGAAGATCAGCAAGAAATTGTTTTGAGCACTTGTAAGGATTGTTTTGTAAGATATTTATATTTTTTCTCAGTAATTAATCTATGAGCGCACCTTTTGAATATCCTATAGCGATTTTTTCAAAAATATCTCCTTCAATTTTTAACCATAAAATTTGCCATGAATTGTCAAAAAAAAAGCTGTGGACTTCTTATTATTATTCGGAAAAAAAAATCCACCGATAGAATCTTCCATAAATTGTCTTGAAAACTAGTTAAAGTTCCCTTTCGACTTTCAAAAGATTTCTTAAGAAATGCTCACGCAATATTCAAGATGTACGTACATAAAAGCACTCAAGGAATTCTGAAGGAAAATGTGGCTCTCAATCTTCAGAAATTTCTTCAACAACTTTATCAGAATTTTTTTCTGAGTTTTCTTAGGAAATTCCTCTACAGACTTCTGCAGACATTTTCCCATGAATAATTTTATGATTTTTTCGAGAAATCTTTCATGGATTCCTTTGGAAATGTTTCCAGCATTTATTTTTTTTCAGAAAATCAGAATTTTAGAATTCCTTTTCCAAAGTTTTCTTCAGTATTTTTTTTTTCAGAGATATCTTAAGAAAGTTCCTCAGGGGTTCATTGATTCATAAGAACACACACTTTTGATTCCAAAAACATTGTTGAATACATCATCAGTATAATGCTGGTGTTTCTTTTTCCAATTCGTACAGGTTCCTTAAAGATCTTGTCCAGAGTTTCTTTCAGGAATGTTGCCAGGGATTTAATTGGAAATTTCTGAAGGAATGTCCGCAATAATTTCTTCAGGAATTCCTCCAAAGTATCACCATTAATATTCCAGAGATTTCTGCAAGATTGCAAACAAGGATTTCCTTTTGAATTCATCCGGATAATTCTCTAAGTGTTTCTATAGGATTTGCTGCAAAGGATACCTATAGGAATTTGAAAACGGATTTTTTTTTTATAAATAAATTCTTTTGAATTTTTTTCAAGAGATTTTTCCAGGATTATCTCTATAGTTCTGTAGGTTTATCCATTTGTTTCTCCAGATATTCCTCTGGGATTTCATTTTGGAGATTGCTTCTACTAATCGGTCAAGGGATTCCTCCATTACTTCAAAAAATCCTGCCAGTGCAGTGGTTTCCCAACGAGTTTCTTCACTTCCTTCAAGAATTCCTTCAGAAAATCTGCCTTTGACGCTTTTAGAAATTCCCCTTGGGTTTCTGTAAATATTCTTCCTGAAATTCCTTCAAAATGTCCAAAAGAGATTTTTACAGGCATTCGATCAGAGAATTGTTAAGAATTGTTTTATAAAAAGTTTCTAGAAATTCTTAAATAAATCCATTTGTAATATCACGAATTTTATCGGAAATATCCTCGGGGACTCTTTTGGTATTCTGAATTATTTTTTCTGGAATTTCAGCATGAATTTCTTCTTGAAGTTATTAAGAAAATTTAATGAGCATTCCTATAAAAAATCTTTCAGGAATTCCTCTGGGAATTGCTTAATATATTCCTCCAGAGACTTTTTCAAAATTTCTTCCAGCTCATTTTTTTTTGCTAGCCTTCTTTCTTTCTTTCTTGTTCAGCCTATGCCCTATGTTCATCTTATTCCAAAAAAAAAAAGACGATTAAAAATGAATATAGAACGAAGTCACACCTTGAATTTTCAAAATGACATATCTCAAATCACAAAAATCGCAAAGCGTTGAAAAGCTAATCGATAGATCAGTCACTGGTGGTGACCAATCGATCAACTTTTCAGTGCAATCCGTCATTTGGTACTTCAGATTTGTGCTCTTGAAAATTCGAGGTGTGGCTTCGTCATATGTTCATCTGCTTCCGTTCTTTATGTTAACGTGAGTGCTCGCTCCTAACAAAAAATACAAAAATTAAAAAAAAAATAAATAGCACTTATTTGCGTTGTTTTCGATAGGGCGATAATGGGAGAACTTTGCTGAAGATGGGTTCCGGTCTCCTACTTTATTGGACACTGTTCCTATTTGGTTTGGCGAAATATTTGGGTGTTGATGTGCATCTTTCGAAAACTCCTGCAGAAATTTCTACAGTGATTGCTTTGGAAACTTCTTCACAATTTCCTGCCAGGAATTCCCTCACGGATTATTTCTAAAAAAATTCTTAAGATTTTTCTAGAAAATCCGCTCGAGATGACATTGTTTGCATTCATTTCTTCAAAAATGCTACTTTGATGTTTTTTTTTCAGAAGCTACACAGGAATTCTTTCTGAAATGGTTCTGGAGATTCCTCCATCAATTCCTATAAGTATTTCATAAATTAATCAAAGGACTCTTCTTCGTCGAACCAGCCAATTATAAAAACTACCATGGATTCCGTAAGAACTTCCTCTAGGGGTTCTGTCAGAAAATCTGTCAGGTATTCCTTCAAGCATGTTATAAGATATTTTAAAAAATCTTTCATTCAGAAATTTTTAGAAAGATTTTTTTCAAAAATTTCTTTGGGTTGCTTCAGAAAGCACTCCCAGATTTTTCTCAAAAATTCCCTCAGTGTTTTGTTCTAGAATGTCTCTTCAGATCAGCAAAAAAAAGTTTCGAAAGGGTTCATTTGGGAACCTTTTATAAATATTCTCCATCCTACAGGGATGTCTTTGAAAATTCCCAGTGATTCTTTGAAAAATATCTTCCAAAAATATCTTAGAATTTCTTAAAAAAAAAAAAAAAAACTTCCAGTTTTTTCTTTATGAAGTGTTTAATAAATTATCTTGGAAACTTCCCAAACATCCATACAAATTTCTTCCAATATCCAAAAGTTTTTTTTCACATAATCTTTTAGAGATCCCTTATTAATGTTACTCTATGGATTTTTTAAAGAAAACCCAGCAAGAGTGCTTCAGAAATTTCTACACAACCCACATCACAAATGTCTACTGAGTTTTCTTCAGAAAGTTCTCTAGAGTTTCCTCCAGACTTTTCCTTTTGGATTCTTTCAGAATTCCTTCCCCGAATTTTCCGGAAATTTCTCACGGATTGTTTAAAGAAATGTTTCCAGCGTGTTTATTTGTTTATTTGTTTTTACTATCAACAGGCTAACTTATGCCCTAATGATATTGGATCTACATAAAATCAATTTAAAATTATTCCTAAGTACTGCCCTTGACAGGTGAAAGTCGAAACCCATCAGCAACCCTATTGAAAAGTCTAAGAAGGCCACCAAGGGATCCGTAAGCGGCATAGTTCGTGCGACGGACAGGAATTTCCAAAAACCGGTGATTTCGTAGAGCTCTACTTTGCACATGCAGTTGGATATTGGTCAGCAAAACCGGGCAATCGATCCTTGATGTTAACACATCTGAGATTACCAGAGCTCGGGCCACATTCCGACGAATCGCTAAACTGTCCAAATGGATGAGTTGACAACGACTCTCGTAACTGGGTAGACGAAACGGGTCTCTCCATGGAAGGCGTCGGAGAGCGAAACGGATGAACCTTCGTTGTACAGCTTCAATTCTATCCTCTCCGTTACAGTAGTAAGGATTCCATACCGGCGAACAATACTCTAAAGTTGAGCGCACCAGAGAGCAATACAACTGCTTCAGGCAAAAGATGTCGGTGATTTCTTTCCCGTGTCATTTTCTTCAAATAATCTTGCTGTACACAACATCAGAATCGTGCTGCCGGTGGTGACCAGTTTTTTTTTCATCAGTCATTCATACAGAAATTCCTACAGGAACTCATTCAAAGATCGTCCTTCGAGAATATCGCCAGGGATTTCATTAGAAATTTGCAAAGAAATGCTCCAGGAATTTGCTCAGAGATTCCTCCAAACATTTTTCCATGGCTTATCTTAGTGATTTGACCATAATTGTTTAAGGAGTTTCTGCATACGAAGATTTCTTCTAGAATTCTTCCGGATATTGCACCAAGTATTTTCTCAAATTCGTTTATGATTTGCTCCAAGGATACATGTAGGACGGTTCTGCCGTCAATATAAACACGATATTTCAAAAAATAATAACCTTCAAGAATTTCTAGAGATGCCTAGAAAAATAAAAAAAAATATTTAGAAACTCAAAAGTTGAAAAAATCTTACGAAAAACTTTTTTTTTTGAGAATTTTCATGAAAAGGGTATTTTTTTAAAATCGCTCTGGCGGAACCTGTAAATGTTTTTTTTGAAAATCGAAATGTTCTTCAAAAATGCTTCAGCTATGCATATCTTTCATGGAAGGGTTGAGCACCTTGACTTTTGAACATCGATTTTTTTTTGGGACAGCTCACTGTAGAAATTTATTCACGAATATTTTCAGGATTTCATTCAGATATTTCTGATGACGTAGGAATTTCCACATGACTTCTTTTCGAAATTTCTCAATAAAAAAAAATCTACATAAATTCAGCTATAGATTTCGGATTTTCTTTTTGCAGAAATTCATTAGGTTATTCCTTCAGAAATCCATTTACTTCTTCGGAAATTTCACTAAGAATTTCTTTAAAAATATCTGTAATTCTTCGGTGTTCAAAAAATCTTCAGGAATTGGAGCACAAATTTCTTCAGAATTTCGTTTATGACCGTTTTCAGACATTCTTATAGGGATTTCTATAAAAAAAATCCAGAAATAGGAATGACTTGTGTTGATAAGCTTTAATTGCATGGGAGGGCGCTTGTCGTACGATTTATCTACTATCTTTGCATCATTACAATGAACTTTAAAAGTCGCATGCAGTATAACCAGTAATTGCACCTCTTACATCATTTAACAACTCATTCGTCGTTATCGCTGAGATCATCTTGGCTGAGTCATTGGCATGCATCTGTTGAAGTATTTCCTTCCGATACATTGGCAATACTGTTGCTGTATACACAATCCAACCTGTTTGATATACCTCACATTTGCATATTTTTTTCTACCCTAAGACCCCCAGGTGCAAACAACCGCTCCCTTAATCCACCCGATCCTCTTCCCTTCCACTGGAAAATACATTCCCCAACCATCGCAGAACTTGCTCGTAGTTCTGAGTTGGTTTGGGAAGGTTGGGTTCAGATCAGACGACAGTGTGTCTAACCGGTTTCTGGCCGAACCGTACGGCACCAACTGTAGCGGTTCATGCTCAACCTCTACCGCACCGTCTTACAATTACGAGGTGTCCGTCCGAACACAGCTTAGTAGTTCACACCACACACCGTACAAGCTTTTGTGTTGCACATATATGGCGACCATGAATCAAACAAACCATTAGTTCGCCAATAAATAGTACCTATCTACCTACTGCTGTGTTGCGGTCATCCTCTGGAACCCGTAGTTGCTCTGTGTCGCAGCTTCTTTCCTCCGGCAATCTCTCTCACGGTCAACGGTGGTGTGCAACAAAATGCATTTTATGACTATGGTCTGACCGGCGCGCCGTTGGTCGAGCAGCGTGCGTTTATGGTTAGTGTGATGATTGAAGGTGTATTGTCATCTCGTTGACGTCACTTTGAATTGCGGTATCTTTTACGATGCAGATCTTGTTGGATAGGAGGTAGGGTGGCCCACACTTATATGAAAAACAAAAACTTTGAGAAATGCAAGTCTTACCTCTTGAATCTGGTATAACTTTTCTCAAAAGCGTCGGATCACTTTGCGGTCTTCGACAAAGTTGTTTGGTATACAGTCACCTACAGTAATACCAAAGGGTTTCATCATTAAACGCTTACAGCACCACCTAGCAGCAAAAATCGACAACCTAAGATTTCTGCATACATTTGGCCACGTTTTCCCATAAAAACTTCAAGCACTTTGAGCGCCCCCTTAGGTTTATTCGATTTTACTCAAATTCTGAACGTAGCTTCTGGGAGACCAAAACAACCGATTCAGGAGGTGAGACATGACATTTTTCAAATTTTTGTTTTTTATATAGGTGTGGGCCACCCTAATAGGAAGGTACACGGGTTCCGTGATCAGTTAAATGGAATTCAATGAATCTGTGCGGGGTGCTTTATTACGGTTCACGAACTAAGTCATCCAAGGGCATCCATTGTGGACTGAAATTAATGGAAATCTTGTCTCTTCTCTTTGCAGGTAATCATCACAACTAAATCTCGTAGGTATGATTCGAACATCGTAGAATTATTGCTCTCTTGCATTATAAATGTAAGTATGGTTTCTTCACCTTTGGAACTTTGAACACCAATATATTTTAAAATCAGGGTATTCAGAAATTTATCCAATATTATTACAGGAATTTATCCAACGAATTGTTTGAGAATGTCTCCATCGATTTTTCCAGAAAGTTCGCTCGGGCAACCTTCAGGAACTTCACCAAGGATTTCTTCTGATATTTTCCCACGGATTCTTCCCGATATTTCTTCAAATATTTCTTTTGAAATTCATTCAGCTATTGTTTTAGAAACCTTCATGATTGCTCGAAGACTCCTTCAGGAATCGCTCCAAGGACTCTTTCAGGAATTCTTTCAAGGGTTCATATTATTTTATCAGAAATTTCTAAAAGGATTCCTCCAAGTATTTCAGCAAATGATACTTTAAGAATTTCTCCAAAAGTTCCTTGATAAACTCATCCATGTATTATTTCGGGAGTTCCTCCAACAAATCCTTTAGTAATTGCTTTAAAACTTCATTCAGGAACTTCATAAAAGAAAACTCATAGAAATTCCTTCAATGATTCGTCCAGTAAAATTTTATAGGTTTTTTCGAGGAATTTCTATAAGATTTTTTTCAGAAATTCTCTCAAAGATTGTTTCGACTATTCTAATGAGAATTCCATTGCGAGTTTGGCAAACGTCTGTTAAGAAGAATTTCTTAACTTTTTTCCAAGATTTTCTTGAAAAAATCCTCCAAGGATTCCTGAGGAGAATTTCTTTATTTATATTTCCAAGATTCAGGGATTTCAAGAAATCCTTCAAAATTTGCTTTGAAACTTTATTCAAGATATTGCTTACATGATTCGTTCAGTTAAACTTAAAGATCTTTCAGTAGCTCTTGCAAAATATTCCCTCAGGAACTTCTCCAAGGATTCCCTCTAAAATTTCATTTTTCATTTATTTATCCAAGAAATTTTTTTCGGGGGTTTTTTTTCAAAGAATTTCTCAAATTTTTAGATAATTTTTCAAGCGTTTTCATAGAACTTCCTCCAAAAAGTGATACGAAAATTCCTCAAATGATTGATTCTGGAATTATTTTCAAGGAAAATTTCTATATTCTAATTCTTGTTGGAGGAATTTTATCAAACACTTCTTCAAAGATTCCTCCAGGCATACGCGCCAACTTGTGATGTAGTTGGAGGGGCGAGGCCTCTCAAAATCAACCAAATTCCTTAAATTTCGACGCAGTTCATCTAGTTTAGGCATATTTACGTGAAAACTAGTGCATTGTGCTAAAAAAAGTTGAATTTTGTCCAATTTTGGAGAGCTTCACCCCCCCCCCCCCCAACTACGTCACAAGTTGGCGCCTATGCCTCCAGGTATGTTTCCAAGGATTCAACTCGAAAATCCTTCAAAGATTCCTTTAAGAAACTTTGTAAGTGTGGTTTCTACAAAAGAAGGTAAATTCCAATGGGAATTTGTCAAACGTCTGTTGAGGAGATTTTCTTTACTTATTTTTTCAAGGATTCCAGAGGGGAATTTCTTTACTTATGTTTCCAAGGTTCGTAAATTTCAAGAAATTCTTCAAAAATTGCTTTAAAACTTTATTCAAAAATTTCTCAAACAATTTTTACAGCAATTCTTTCAATGATTCGTTCAGATAAACTTTAAAGGATTTTTCGAGGAATTTCTAAATAAAAATCTTCTGAAATTCCCTCAAAGATTGTTTTGAATATTCTTCCGAGAATGCCATCGTGAATTCGTCAAAGGTCTGTTAAAAAGATTTTCTTCACTTATTTTCCCAAGATTTTCTCAAAAATTCCTCCAAGGATTCTGAGGATAACTTCTTTACTTATTTTTCCAAGATTCGGGAATTCCAAGAATTCCTTCAGAAATGGCTTTAAGACTTTATTCAGTAATTCCTTCAATGATTCGTTCAGTCAAACTTTAAATGACTTCTTGATGAATTTCTTCAGAAAGTTTTTCAGAAATTCTGTGAAAGATTGTTTCGAATATTTTTCCGAGAACTCCATTTGGAATTTGTGAAAGCCCCGTTGAGGAGAATTTCTTCACTTATTTTCCCAAGGAGAACCCCTCCAAAAATTATTCCGAAATTCTTCCCAGAAATGTCCAGCAATTTCTTCAAAGATTTTTAAATAGCTCTTGCAAAATATTCCCTCAGGAACTCCTCCAAGGAATCCATCTAAAATTTCATTTTCCATTTCGCAAAAAAAAATTCCGGTACTTTTCCAAAGAATTTCTCAAATTTTTAGATAATTTTTCAAGCGTTTTCGTAGAACTTCCTGCAAGATGTCATTCGAAAATTCTTCAAATGATTGGTTCTGGAATTACTTTCAAGGAATGTTTCTATATTCTAATACTTGATGGAGGAATTTCATCAAAAATTTCTCAAAAGATTCCTTCAGGTATGTATCCCAGGATTGAAACCGAAAATCCTCCACAGATTCCTACAAGAAATTTTGTAAGTTTGGTTTCTACAAACAAATGTTAATTCCATTAGGAATTATCTAAGCGTCTGTTGAGGAGACTTTCATTACTTCTTTTCCAAGATTAAGTTTGAAAATTCCTCCAATGATTCCAGAGGAATCTCATGTTTCCAAGATTCGGGAATTTCAAGAGATCCTCCGAAAACTGCTTAAAATCAGTATTCATAAATTTCTCAAGCGATTTTATAGAAATTCCTTCAATGATTTGTTCAGTTAAACTTAAAAGGATTTTTCGAGAAATTTCTCAAAAAAAATCGTCTGAAATTCCCTCAAAGATTGTTTTGAATATTCTTCCGAGAATGCCATTGTGAATTCGTCAAAGGTCTGTTGAAAAGAATTTCTTTACTTATTTTTCCAAGATTTTCTCAAAAAGTCCTCCAAGAATTCTGAGGAGAATTTCTTTATTTATTTTTCCAAGATTCGGGAATTACAAGAATCCTTTCAGAAATTGATTTAAAACTTTATTCAGAAATTTCTCAAACGATTCCTTCAGAAATTCCTTTAATGATTTGTTCAGTGAAACGTTAAATGATTTCAAGAGGAATTTCTTCAGCAAGTTCTTCAAAAATTCTCTCAGATATTGTTTCTAATATTCTTCCGAGAACTCCATTGAGAATTTGCCAAAGGCCTGTTAAGGAGAATTATTTACTTATTCTCCCAAGGATTTTTTCTAGAGCCTTTCCAAAAAATATTCCGAAATTCTTACTAGAGTTGTCCAGCAGTTTCGCCGAAAATTTTTAAGTATCTCGTGCAAAATATTCCCACAGGAACTTCTGCAATTTCATTTTGCAATTGATTCCCTCTACAATTTCATTTTGCAATTAATTCTCCAAGAATTTTTTTTCGGGTAATTTTCCAAAGAACTTCCTCAAATTTTGTTTTTTTTTTATAGTTCTTCAAGCGTTTTTGCAGAACTTTCCCCAAGAAGTCATTCGCAAATTCCTCAAGTGTTTGATTTTGGAATAACTTAGCTTATTTATAGGGAGCTTATAGCTTTATTAGGGAGATTTTCAGCCCGAGGCTGGTTCATCTCCAAGTCAAAAAAAAAAGAAAAAAAAAAGTAAATTCTATTGCAAAATCAAGAAATTGACATTTGTAAGGTGCTCACCCTTACCGTATTCGGTCGGCCGAGGACCGACCCGTCGAGAGCCCGACTGCACACTAATTGCCATACCAATAAGTGATTGGAAGGCAGTGCCCGAAGCTCTCGACAATTAAAAATAACTTCCTCTCCCGCTTTGACATACATGTGCACAACAGACAATGTGTTAGATGTTCATCTAATCCCATCCGAAGGGGGTTTGGATTGTGAAAAGAAGATAACCATGTGCGATTGTGGAATCGAGTTCAGTTCTAGGCCTGCTGGCGACGGAGATAGTCGAGTGACTCCGTAGCTTGAAGGAATAGAAGCGCCCGTCTAGCGAATTGGGGAAAGAATTTCGTAATTTCAAATCTCAATTTGTTCATCGAGCACATGTTCTGTTGTGCACATGGATGTCAAAGCATTTTCAACAATTCTATTGGGGATTTGCCAAGCATCTGTTAAGAAAAAAAATCTTTACCCACTTTTCCAAGATTTTGTTTGAAAATTCCTTCAAGAATTCCAGAGGAGAATTTCTTTACTTCTGTTTCCAAGATTCGGGAATTTCAAGAAATCCTTCAAAAATTGCTTTCAAACTTTATTCTGAAATTTCGGATTTTTCCAGAAATTCCTTCAGTGATTTATTCAGTTAAACTTAAAAGGACTTTTCCAAGAATTTCTCAAGAAAAATCTTTTGGAATTCTCTCAAAGATTGTTTCGAATATTCTTCCGAGAATTCCATCGTGAATTCGTCAAAGGTCTGTTGAAAAGAATTTCTTTACTTATAGTTCCAAGATTTTCTCAAAAATTCCTCCAAGGATTCTTGGTAGAATTTCATTACTTATTTTTCCAAGATTCGGGAATTTCAAGAAATTTCTTAAGCGATTCCTACAGAAATTCCTTAAATGATTCGTTCAGAAAACTTAAGATATGTTTCGAGAAATTTCTCCAAAAATTTCTTAAGAAATTCTCTCAAAGATTGTTTCTTATATTCTTCCAAGAATTTTTCAAAGGTCTGTTGAGGAGAATCTCTTTACTTATTTTACCAATGTTTTTGCCGATAATTTCTTAAAAAATATTATGAAATTCTTCCTTGAGTTGTTAAGCAGGTTTTCCGAAGATTTTTAAGAAGCACTTACAAACTCCTCCAAGGATTCCCACTACAATTGCATTTTTCATTTATTTCTTCATTAACTTATTTAAAAAAAACATTTGTTTTAGATAATTCTTCAAGCGTTTCCGTAGAACTTCCTCCAAGAAGTCATTTGAAAATTCCTCAAATGATTGATTCTGGAATTCTTCTTCTTCTTCTTTACGGCACGACGTCCCCACTGGGACTTGGCCTGCCTCGCTTCAACTTAGTGTTCTTTGAGCATTTCCGCAGTTATTAATTGAAGGGTTTTCTTTGCCTGCCATTGCATGAATTTGTACATTGTGAGGCAAATACAATGATGCACTATGCCCAGGGAGTCAAAAAAATTTTCCCGACTGGAACGGGAATCGAACCTGCCGCGTCCGGATTGGCGATCCATAGCCTTAACCACTAGGCTAACTGGAGAGCCCTGATTCTGGAATTACTTTCAAGAAATATTTCTACAATTTCTACAAAAATCCTTGAGGAATATATCCAATGATTTAATCCGAAAATCCCCCGACGATTCTTTCAAGAAACCTTCCATAATTTTATTAGGGGATTTTTAGGAGGATTCCTCCAAGAACTCCACTAAAGATTCCTTCCGGAGTCCATCCAATATTAACTTCAGGAATTCCTCTAAGGATTACACTTTTGTATCGCATTATTTTTTATTTTTTTGCTGGGGAAGTTTTAGTTCGTGTATGCATCGCAAGTTTTTCTTAAATAATTCCTCCAAGAACTCCTTTGAGAACCCTTCCAAAATTGTTCTGAAATTCTTCCTATTGAAAATTCTTCAATGGACTTGAAGTATTCCTCCAGAAACTCCTCCAAGGATTTGCTCTAAAATTCCATTATTTATTCCCTTCAGGTATTTTGTGTTCTTTTTTTTTTCTTCATGGGTTTTTGCAGAACTACAACTACAATCTACAATCTACAACTCTTTCGAGAATTCCTAGAATGTTTCATTCTGAATTATTTAGAGAAATCCTACAAGGATTCCATCAGAAATTTATACAAGATTCAATTAGAAAACGCCTAGAAGAATCCCTCTAAAGATCCCTTCCGATAAAGTTCATCCAGAACATGTTTCAGGAAAATTCAACTGTTGGTTGAGGAATAACGTAGCTAAAAACATATGCATTTTCTGTTAGGTATCACTAACATATTCACTTTTAGAATCTGAGCAACTCATTGGTACAATAACATGACGCTTGTTTCGAAAAGGATTGATCCAAGTAATACTAGAGCAATCATTAAAATGTCACCAAAATCTCAGTTCTCTCTCTTTCATAAAATGTTGTATCAAAACTATCAATACCGATGTCAATTTCTCGATTTTGGCTTAGGCTAACCAAGCCAAGTGGAACGACAACGTTTGATTGCTCTGACAATCATGCACACAACAAAAACACGTGTTTGATGAACATATTAATATTTGAATTACGAGAAGAAATCCACGTCCTCCGGTGGGAATCGAACCCATGACTCCCAATTCGCTAGACGAGCGCTTCTTCTCTCTAAGCCAAGGAGTCACTTAACTTTCCGTAGCTTGGAGGTAAAAAGCGTCCATCTAGCGAATTGCGAATCGTGGGTTCGATTCCCATTGGAACACGTGGATTTGTTTTCATAATTCAAATCACAATTTGTTCATCACATACGTGTCAGAGTAATACTTCATAAATTGTAAATACTTCATAACTCCACCCAATTCCAAAGAAATGTCTATATATTCCGACTCACCTTGGCTGGCGGCATCACGTCAACCTGTCTGCCAAGTAATTTGACAGCTTCATCAAAAAGACAACGAACCCAACCGCACCAAACGATGCAATTGGTCGCAGCAGGTACCAACCAACGAAAAATATGATTTGTTGCGGTAATTTGTTCCATCAATTTAAGTCTCCGGTCAAAACGTGAAAGTAGTTGGTATGTCGCTACACGGTTGCAACTTTTCTCGAATTGCGACCGGCGGCATTTCAGTCAACCATTTGCGCGCGCGTGTGGGTGGGAGCCCCACTTGATTGACAGCCTCTATTCTATAGAGGCCAGTATCTACGTCTACGTCCACCGAAAGCACCGGCCAAATGCCCGGGCGGACGGTTACTTTTGGACTGCGGCTGTGGGTGATGTAAAACAATCTTGATCTTTATTTTTCGCCACTTTTCACACTTAATCGCACGCCGGCCGCCACCGCAGCCGTGACATCATTAATCTCTTTGCGAAAGGCGACCCGGTCGTGCCGCCGCCCCATGTTGGTACTGTGGATGGATTGTTGAATGGCTCAATGGTTCAATGAAGGAAAGTAAGTTCGTAGCTACCATAAAACGAAAGACTCCCACGCGTGTTCCGCTTGCTATATTTAGATGAAGAACGGAGGACGAGTTCAGGTTGCGCCGCGCCGGTTGGTTGGAAGCAGCTGATAAAGTTTTATTGCAGGGCAGTGAACTTTTTGAACAAAAGCATCCCTGGGTTGCAGATTGAATCGCTGTCATAATCCTGGGTTTTATCGATGCGGTTTTTAAGACTCAGATTAGCATGACTGTCTGCATAATGTAGTCATTTCACTTCACTTGGGTTTTCAGCTAATCTTGCTTACTAAGGCTTTGCAGTTTAGTAAATTTAAGAGTGACGAGTTCAACTCTTGCCAAATATACAGGTTTTTGAGCATCCTTACAGATTTCATTTTATATGAAATACAGAATTTTGTATGGGATACAGATTTCTGCAAATATTGATACAGATTTTTCAAAAAATCATCTGGCATCCTTTATGGGAATCTCAAGGGACTGTTTAAGGGTTTTCTAGAATTCCTTTAAACCTTTGAAGCCGGAATTTTTCCAAGCGTTATTATAGAGTTTTTTCTACGTATTACAGAGGTTTTAGTGCTCAATAGCATAGAAAGTATGAATATTTTTTTCTGAATATCCTAAGTCATCCAAACTGTTCTTGAGTTGAGATCCTATAGTCTGTACGTGTAACGGCAACTTCTTCCATTATACAAAGCTACGATTTGTAATCTATAATGTCCAGTGAGCCTTCTGAAAGTTCAAGAGACAATATCAGAACAGTTGGGATATCCTAGGTTATCCAAACTGTTTATGAGTTCATATCATTAAGTCTATGAGTGTAACGATATCTTCTTTCATTATAAAAAGCTACGATTTGTATTACATCACGTCCAGTAAGTCTTCTGAAAATTCAATATACAGTATCAGATCAGTCGGGGTATCCTTGGTCATCCAAACTGTTCTTGAGTTCAGATCCTAAAGTCTACATGTGTAACGGTAACTTTTTTCATTATACAAAGCTAAGATTTGTAAAACATCATGTCCAATAAGTCTTCTGAAAGTTCAAAAGACAGTATCAGAACATTTGGGATATCTGAGATCATCCAAACTGTCCTTGAGTTCAGATTCTGAAGTCGACGGTAATTTTTTTTCATTACACAAAGCTACGATTTGTATTCCATCATGCCCAGTAAGTCCTTTTAAAATTATATAGACAGTATCAGATCAGTCGGGGTATTCTTGGTCATTCAAACTGTTCTTGAGTTTACATTCTACGCATGTCTACGCATGTAACGGGAACTTCTTTCATTATACAAAGCTACGATTTGTAATCTATTATGTCCAGTAAGTCTCCTGGAAGTTCAAAAGGCAGTGTCAGAACAGTTGAGATATCCTAAGCCTTCTAAAGTGCTCTTGATTTTAGATCCTTAAGCCTACGGGTGTAACGATAACTTCTTTCATTATTCAAAATTACGATTTCTAATTTGTAAACTATCATGATGTTAAAAATCTATCATCTTCAGCAATTGGAGTTTCTTTTTTGACTATGTAGAGCAAGCCGGTGCAAAAAGGGTGGGGGGAGGCGGACGTGGGGGAGTTCTGGGGGTTTGTGCGCCCCCTTAGGCTCAACCGATTTTGCTCAAATTTTGAATGTAGCTTCTGGGAGTCCACAATGAATGATTTAGGAGGTAAGACTTGGCGTTTTTCGAAATTTTTGTTTTTCATATAAGTGTGGGCCACCTTACTGGGCATTGTACTTGCCTCACAATTTACAGATTCATGCATTGGCAGGCAAAGAAAGCCCTTCAATTAATAACTATGGAAGTGCTCAAAGAACACTAAGTTGAAGCGAAGCAGGCCAAGTCCCAGTGGGGACGTAGAGCCATAGAGAAGAAGAAGAAGAATAAGAAGAAGAAGTAACACTACTTAACGTACAGCCAAAACTACTATCACAAGTGTAGAACTGAAGCTATGGTCTCCGAAATAGTTTGGTTAATCTGGAATGACTCATGAAATGCCAGGGGGATTACAGTGGGACTGTGACAGTTTGGACGACCCGTAATGTCTCAAACGTTCTTAATAATACATAGTAGGCTTCAGGTTGGTTCAGTAACCGCGATTGACTAAGCAACGTCACTCAATTTATCAAATATGACTACTGTTACGAGTGTAGACCTGCAGTTCTGAACTCCAAGGTAGTTTAGCTGACCATTCAATATACCTATAGTGTCTCCAAATGACATTTGAGATTTCAAGAGCTTCACGGAACCCAGCAGATTATGCAATGCTATTATTTATGGTAAAAACACATAAAGTTATTCTTGTAGACTTGACGGACTTCATTGTAAGACAGTTTGGACGACCCTGAATGTCCCAAAGGGTTTATAATAACATCAGGTGGACTTCAGATTGGTTAAATATGCAACGTTACTCAATACAGCCGATATGGCTACTGTTACGAATATATACCTGAAATTCTGAACTCCAAGGTAGTTTCGTTGACCTGGAATATACATATAGATTCTCTAAATGTCATTTGAGATTTCTAGAGCTTCACTGAACCCATCAGATTATGCGATGCTATTATTTATGGTAAAAACCCACAAAGGTATTCTTGTAGATTTGAAGGACTTCATCATAAGACAGTTTGGACGACCCTGAATGTCTCAAAGGTTCATAATAATAACAAGTAGATTTCAGGTTGGTCCAGTGACCACGATTGATTATGCAACGTTAGACAGTATATCAGATATGGCTACTGTTACGAATGTAGACCTGAAGATAGTTTCGCTGACCAGGAATATCCCTATAGTGTCTCTAAATGACATTTGGGATTTCAAGAGCTTCAAGGATCCCAGCAGATTATACAATGCTATTATTTATGGTGAAAACACTGTAATTCTTGTAAATTTGAAGGACTTCACAACAGGACAGTTTGGACAACCCTGAATATCCCAAAGGTTTATAATAATACCAAGTAGAATTCAGATTGGTCCACTAATCGCGTATTATTATGCAACGTTACTCAGATTAACAAATATGACTACTGTTACGAGTGTAGACCTGGAATTCTGAACTCCAAGGCAGTTTGGCTCATCTAGAATTTCCCTATAGTGTCTCTAAATGACATTTTAGATTTCAAGAGCTTCACGAATCCCAGTAGATTATGTAATGCTATTATTTATGGTGAAAACACATAATGCTTCTCTTGTAGATTTGACGGAGTTTACTACAGGACAGTTTGGAACACCTAGAACATCCCAGAATATCAAATACATTCTGAATCACATGAACGTAACCCATTTTCGAATTCAGCTTTTAGAACAACTGATGTGTCAATTAGTTCGTTTCTCCAAACTTCATGATGTTCAGGAGGATGTTCTAGGTTGTCAGTGAAGTATTCTGTTTCATTGAATGAGTGAATTACAGCTAGTTCTATGTTGGGGTCATATATGACCCCTCCGGCTAAAAAGGGAAAAGTAAGGTTGTCGAATGTCCAATGACTGATAATATGTACGGATGCGGACAAGTAAGATATTTCCCGTCAGATATGACGGGAATTAGCGCATATGACGAAGTAGATTCCTACCCTATAATAAAATCTTATTTTCGAATGTAATAAATACTACGTTTTCGTTGTTAGTCATATAAACCATGGACAAACTTTGGACAGAGTAGATACTATAAATAGGTTAGAAAATTCCCTGGCTTCATTGAAATAAACCATCATATTTTAAACTTCATACTTAGATTTACAGCAGGCATGTACCATGAATCAACCACCTCAACCGAAAAACTAAAACGGAAATGAGAGAAAGTGCACCCCTGTTGGATTTATCTCCATGTATTATTTTACTCAATTTCACATTCAAATCTGCATAACCCTAGTAAATACTACTCTTTAGTCTCATCCACGGAACGAATCTCCGGCCGGTCGACCTGTGGTGGACTAGCAAATAACCGTCGCACCTCTATGGGAAACCAACAACAACCACCACCTGAAAACCCTTTCTACATACCTCCTACTGCCTTGACAGTGCAAATCTTCTCCACTCGCTGGAATCTTGGCGAACCGTACCGTACCGCACCATGTCCAATATGGAATGGACCCCTCTTGAGGTGGCTTTTCCCAAACAATGCATTTCTCTTTTGCATTCGCACCGAGTAAAGCGTGGAAGTCACACGCCGCCGTTCGCGCACTACCCACCATAGCTATACCTACTTACTTAGTAAGGTGAGGAGCAACGCGCCAAAAATAGTGAGAAACACTACCGAATCGGCATTTTAATTACCAGCGAACGACCACCGTAAGCCGATGATGCGATGTTGTCGAAGCTCCGCCGGAACGGTAGGAAGTACGGTGAGTACATACCGTAAGGTGGGGTAACATTTGTCACGTGAGAGCTTCCTCTGCTAGTGATCATTTTGCATGTGTATATCGTGTGGCAGGTACGAAGATACTCTATGCTCAAGGAAGTCAAGGAAATTTCTTTCGAAATCATCCTGGATGGACAAGGAATCGAACTCGTCACATTGTTCAAAATTATCCAAAATTAGCTAAAATTATCACCCAGACAATTTCACCCTGTTCTACGGAGTCGTCGATGCTTATAACTTTCGCAAAATGGAACCCCCCAAAGGAAGCCGGCTTTGTTGTGTTTTGTTTTGCATGCGCCAAGCTTTCTGGTGCGAAGTCTGGTTAGTCGGTGTAGCTACCAAAGTGGCTACAGTCGGTAAATATCGTGCAGTTAACCGGGTGGTAAACAGTGCGTGAATTGTAGTAGCTCCAAGTCAACCAGGGCAGCGGCGAGGCGGTTCGTGATGGTTTGATAAAAGGGGCTCTTTTCGGTGGAGGTCAATCTTCGCTCTCCTAATTGGAGCATGCCGTTCGCCACCGGATGTAAAGTAGGTGCGATTTGATGGGTCTTTGGATTGGAGCAGTCGGTAGCAATTATGATTGGGCGATTATCGTGATCACATCGGAGCCCGTGTGAAATGCCGGTCGGTTATGTGCACTGTGATTGGGGATATGTGAAATTGGATGACCTTAGATTGAAATCAGTTTCGACTGCCTCGAGCGGTAAACACAATCGATCGATCCATTCAGTCAGCTCTAAGCCGCATCCCATTCTATCGATTTTCAACTTGTGTAAATTTCTCGCCGTGCCTATGATTGAAACATACAGGGTTTTGATTTAATTCCTGTCGTACGAAGCACCGACCAATAGTGATCGAGTGTTTTCTTGCACCGAACTCATGACTCATGGTCAATTTTATACCAAAACACTTATTCATAAATTAACCTTCAATTTTTTTTTTCGAATGAGTGTAATCGGTTACATTCTTAGTGGATAACTGACACTGAGGAGTGGTAGTCGAAATACGCGTATCTGTCAAAGGATAAGCAAAATTGATTGATTTGTCTTTATTAGAGAGACTTTCAGCCCTTGGCTGGTTCGTCTCTAGGATAAGCAAAAGAGAGTGGAATTGAAAGATTCATAACTGATTACACTCATTCGAAGAAAGTATTCTGCTAAGAGGAGCTAAAAAGTGGGTACAAGATTTCAATGAATGTTATAGTTTGCTGTTAGGGTTACCATATTGTTCACACATGAAAAGTGTGAAACTCCGATTTTCAACTAAATTGAGAATATCATAATTGAATTGCCTCGTATTTTTAAGTGCAAAACATGTTTCATTAAGAATATCTTAGTGAGTGAGAAGAGAATACGAACTTCCAAACTGGTATATTAACGTATTTAAAACATAAAAATAATGTTATCGTAACATGTTTGTGCCCAAAGGTTATAAATATGTCCTGCTGATGTTTCACATATATTCTTTAATTGAAGGAAGGTGATGAGACAAAAATCATGTGTTATCAACATTAAATAAACGTTATTATAACTTGTTCTGAGATTGACAAGATTTTTAAAAACTTGTTATTGCTGAACATAGTTAAAACTTGATTTCAACACAAGATGTATGCAGTTTCACTTATAATACTGTACTGCAACATCTTTTTCAAATTACATTTTAGAAGATGTTTTCTGTGTTACTTGGGGAGTACGTCTGGTAACCCTTTTTGCTGTAAAATCACCACAATTTGATTAAATAATAAGGAATATGTAATAATTATTTCTCGTAGTCTATTTTCATCTACTCTCATTATATTTTCGACACAACATGAATTCAATTTTCGTCATGATTTAAAAAAAAAACTATGGTACATAAGATTGAAAAAATAAAATAAAAACTCTAATTAGGTATTCAAAAAGTCGGTTGTTTTATAAGTAAAAAACGCACCTATACTTCTACAGAACAGTCACTCATAAAATTGAACCTTAAACAATTACATTATTAGCACTTAGGGTTTGGGTTTGTATGTTCCTTACTAAACGTAAGCGCAATCCATGAAAGGCTGTTTTCGAAGCTGTTATACTTTTTTCACTTCACCGGAAACGCCATTTTTGCTTGTCCCAAGTGTTCTAAGACAAGCAAATTCTCCAACGATTTCAAACACACCCCCCACAAATAACTTACTCAGTTCTAACACTACTAGGCTGACATCTGTCTCTACCCGCAAGCATGTACTTCGTCTTTGACGAGTGAATCGTCAAGCCTATCATAGCTGTCTCTCTCTTCAGAGGACTATAAGCTTTCTTCACTGCGCAACGATCGATGCCCATGAAAACGATATCGTTCGCTTAGCCGAGGAACATGTGTGACCGTGTGATGAAAAAAAAACAAAGCAAAAAGGACTGATCTGAGGGTCTCTGTCAGAGTGCCAATATGAACCCCTGGGGTGATGTCCAAGTAGGGTCGTGATGACCAAGACAATATGTGAAATGGCTCATACCAAGCAGTCTCCAGCGATACTGGAAATCCAAGCAACATACAGAACTCACTGTCACTTACTGCGCAACTCTTACATACGCTACCGTGACTGTTTTGTAACCATGTGTGTTGCTTGGGAAGGAACATCGAAGAGCTCTTTCCGCGTTGTGATCCGAATCTTTGGCTCCTTTCGTAGGCCACTGGAGACTGGGGTTGACGATGAGGGAAGGGTCACTGATGAGGAATTGCGTGGATTGTAAAATACTTTAGTGACGGTAAGGCCCCAGGTCCGGACGAAGTTCTGAACTTGGCCTTCAAAGTAGCTATTACAGAGCTCCTGGGATGTTCAGGTATGGTATGCAGAAATGTCTGAACGAAGTAGTCTTCTCAGAGATTTACATACAGGGGATGGCCAAAATGTTTGGGATAGGCAACTTTTTTTCTCCCACAAAAAAATTCAACATGCTGTAACTTTTCATAGAGTGCATCAAAAAATCTCAAATTTTGACTGTTTGTCAACCTATTATATGTGCATCATTGGTACAAATTTGGTCTCGATTGATTAATCTTTCGCAAAGTTAGAACCGTTCAGGTAAAACACTATTTTTCAGACAACTCATTTTTGAGCTGTCATATCTCGGAAACCAGTGAACCGAATTGAATGAATTTTTTAACGTTTATCAACAATATATTGATACTTAATACGACGTTATAAAATGTAATATTTTTTCACGGAGAATTAAGTTATACCGGGTTGAAATTTTTACCAATATAGAGCAAAATAAATCAATTTTACAATATCACACAAAAATTATTAAATGTGTTCTTCCATCAATCTGAATAGGCTCTAATATATCTGATTAGAGATAATTTGATAACAGAAGTGGAAAATCTTTGGATATCAACACTAAAATTTATTGACATTGATGTAAAAAAAATTACATTTTTTCGAGAAAAATCCAAAAAGTGTCAATTTATGATAACTTTTTTCAACGTTTAAAAAATATCTATGTTTTAATAGTTTGTGAAGCATTTACATATTGTTAGTATACGTTCAAAATTCTTTCAATTCGGTTCACTGGTTTCCGAGATATGACAGCTCAAAAATGAGTTGTCTGAAAAATAGTGTTTTACCCGAACGGTTCTAACTTTGCGAAATATTAATCAATCGAGCCCAAATTTGTACCAATGATGCGCATATAATATGTTGACAAACAGTCAAAATTTGAGATTTTTTGATGCGCTCTATGAAAAGTTATAGCATGTTGAACTTTTTTGTGAGAGAAAAAAAATTGCCTATCCCAAACATTATGGCCATCCCCTGTATAAGCGGTAGGGCTTGGTCTGATCGTATTGCCAAAGGCGAAGAAATCCCCTGGTGACCTGTCACCATGCACCCCGATATTCTTCTTCGGCATGGCGAGAAGTTGCTGTAGAGACCCATCCTCAACAGTTTGTTGAGGTATTCCGAGGGTTGTAGATGGTCTCTGTAGCAACCAGTTTAACTTCTGGAAAAGGAGGTCACCACTCACCATAGACGCTATCTTATCGATTACTAAAACATTCAAGACAGCTCTCTAGTGTGAAAGGACGGGAAATGGCTTCTGTGTAGTATTGACCCTCGGGGTTAAATAGCGCCAGTTGGGCAGCTATCGACAGAGCGCTCCTATGCCTGGCTTAGGAATATCTGTATGCATATGTTTTTCAAAATCTTTTTCCTTTATTGAGTACTGGTATACGACAAATTATTGAGTACTGATATACGACAAAATGGGTCGGTGGTGCTTTCGGATAACCTCAGGGTTTAGTAAGGTTTCATCCTATTTCCGGCGTAATGCCATGCACGACGAGGTGCTGAGGATGAAGCTCCCAGTTTGTGTGACCATGTAGTTTTCGCTGATGACATTACGCTGTAAATCTACTAGGGATGTAGTACCGGTAGTACCGGTACCGAAAATACCGGTATTACCGACCAATTTTTGGTACCGAAATACCGGTACTGACTGAGTCTTTTTACCGGTACTTTCGGTACCATGAAATCTATCCCGAAGTTCTGAAATCCGGTCATTAGTATAGCCAATATGCAATGGCAATAAACGAAAACATTGAAAACCAAGTAATTAAAAAAACCTTTCATATCTGCAACCTTTCTGCAAATCCCAGATACCATAGCAATGGTTGGTTTAATAAAGTTGAATTTTGGAAATGGTTTTATTACCTTAGAATAAAACTTGTTAGATTAGGGTTTCTTGTTATTGCTTCAGTTTTTAAAATCCGTTGAAAGCATCATCAAGGAAAAATTAGTAAAATCTTCTTCTGTCTTCACCTTGCAGCTATCTATCTAATTTTGGTACATGTAAGGTTGTTCCTGTTTTATTTTAGACTGACCAAGATATTGCCTGTGAAACTGCGCAGAAGTTTAACAAATGCTCCATAAACAGTTTCAAACAACTCATTTCTTTCTATCTTTTTTATCTATCTTTATGTTTTGTTTAATTTAGTATTTTCTGGTTACCTTTAATGACATCCCTAAAAACCGGAATACACAAATGCCTGGAGGATTGCAGATTTTATGTGCAAAATAGACCACTCTTGATTTAAGTGAGTAACTTCCCAGTACCGGTATTTTACCGGTACTACCGGTACTGCCAGCCCCAGTACCGAAATACCGGTACTCACCAAAAGTGGTCGGTACTGCGACCACTAAAATCTACGGTGAATTGATGAAAGAGGTGGAGCTGACTGCTGTCCACTTGCTCGCGGTTATGGAAAAGGGGATTAGCTCCAAGTAACTGGAATTGGCACACCACAAAATTGAGGTGGTTGTTGTGTACAAGTGGAAGTTGGAGCAGCAGTTAAGTCAGGCGATTGCACTGTCACCTCGGAATGTTCCGTCAATTACTTGGGTATGATAGTTGATGTTGTGGTCAACAGAACTGGATTGGCAACACTCCCGGTTGCACAACTACTCCCGATGGGCTCACCGATGACAGAGAAAGCTGTCACTCGTGTGAGGAAAATGTTTTGATTGTGACAGTTCAGTTTTAAGATTGTTTTGTGTCGCGTGATAGTTTTAACGTTCCGTAATAAAATTGTTAAGTTTTAATCACGTACGCGTTTTATTTCGGTTCGTCTTTTTCGTGAATCGTCCACCGTTGTCCGAACAGTCGTGCGATACAAAAGTTGACAATAAGTTTACTAATACAGAGTCGAATATATGATGTTGCAGAGGATACTAAGGTGGAGGTCATATGCGTATACGCTTCCATTCAAGTAAATCCCAAACATCAAACAACACAAGGGGTTAACGTAAGATTTTGCCAGGATGGTCAAAAACAAAATGATCGAATGGCAACGTGCGTGGGACAGATCCTGGATGCAGAGGTTGATTAAGACGGTAGAGAGTTGTGTCAACAGGCGCTCTTGGGAAGTAATATTCCACCTGACTCAGGTCCTTCGTCACATGGCTGCTCCAGGCAGTATCTACTCTGTTTAGGCCACGCAGTGACTAGAGAAGTCGGTACCAAAGGGTGAACTAAGGAATCGATAGTCGGCTAAAGAGGTCATAACGGTGTACTACTCGAACTCGACCCAACTATCGGACAGCTGGTCGCACGGATGATACCCTAGGCAGTCCTAGTCGTGGCAGCAGCCTACTAGGTAGCATCCGAACCCATGGTATGGTTAGAAAACCCCGGTAAGGTCCCGGTAGATGAAGGTAAATGGTCAAGAAGGTCAAATGATCTTACGCCGTAACACACCATTCTATGGCAATTTACTCATGTAACGGGAATGAACGATTGTTCCACACATCTTGCTAATCTTGATAAACCATTTCACTGTTAAGGCCGCACCCAATTATCCTGTTGTCTAAAGCTTCCCAATATTTATCTATCAAACGCAATGCTGAAGTCAGGGTGTCTATGGTTAAAGAAACGGTATTATTAAAAAATCAGTATCACTAAGTCACGTACCAAATGAAAGCTAAGGGTTTCTTGTTCAATTTGAAGATAAATGGGAATTGTTCTATCGGGCATATAAAATTTGGATGAAACGTTCCCACAAAATTAGTATTTCTTTGGAAATTTGTTCTGGAAGCTACAAAAAAAAATTTTTTAAGCCATCTTAAACACCAAAATCAAGGGAAGTTTCTTAGCTTTCATATAGTGGGTGACTAAGTGTGTCCGATTGTCATGATTGACTAAATAAACAATCGGACATTCTTATTTTCTCCGATTTTTGGATCATTTTAGGAAAAAATGCTGTTTTAGTTCTGTAACATTTGCCATTCTTAATTGAGCCTTAATGATTGGGAAGTTTCAAAATGCGGCTCCGGATGATCGAGCTCGGTTTGTATTTTAATTTGAGAAAAGGTTTTCCTAAATAGAAATAAATCTTTTGTTTCTGCATTCTTCAAGGTTCAATTATTGGGTTTTTCTTGTTGTCAAAGCAAGACAATCATTTTAATACCCGGTGATTTAACACATCCGGATTTCAGACAAGGCAATCAAAGAATAAAAATAGAAAGAATGCCCTCTTTTGGCTTTTTCTATGTAAACGTCAAGCGATAAGACAAGTGGCGCTCTCTAAGCGTATCAAGGTGGAAGTTCTCTGTAACAGTGTTCGTGATTTGTCATAAAAGAAGGTGGTGTGTGTATGTTTTGGTATCCGCATACAATCAGTAACGCACACTACCGCATGAAGGTTGAACTTTCATCCGCAGATAGCGCTACGGTAGTGTCCCCCTGAGCATCAGCGGAGTGGGCATTCTTGATATTCTTATTCTTTGAGGCAACTGAATGCTAAGCTGTGTCCATCAACCATTCCGTGAGGCAAAGATTTTCGTTTCCAGGCCATATCCACAATCAAAACAGTAATTAAACTGAGTGATTCACTCCTAAACAGTTTTGTATAGACTTCCTTCATTACTTTTGGTCCATAAAGTTCATCGTTTCAATTATAATATATCATAGCTTTTTAAAACATGCGTTGTATATTTTATTCACCGTTCACACAGTGTGCCACAAAGGCAACCTGAATTATCTTACAATGCCATGGTAGAATGTTTCTAACTTTGCTCTCGGAGAACTTGAATGGTTTTCCTCGCGGTGGGTGAACGATCAAAACTGTATATTTAATAGTTCAGCGGAACGACCGCCTTTTCAAGCATTTCTAAATGCCACCGCAGTCAATGCTTCTCAACGGTGCACACCTGAATACAATGAAACGGTTAGAGGACCGTTTGCGGTTATGCAGCTCCTATATACCAACAACGCTTTTGATTGTTTTGGAGAACAACTAAAGAACGCAGCCCATAGCTGATACGCATACGACCGACGTAGGACATGCGAGAGTGGGTTTATGAATTCGATAGAGAAAACACCAAATGATGCGACTATGCGATTGCGCAATCGCAAGCAAGTCACACCCTAAAAGCCGGTCACCGACATAAGTTTCTTGTACGTGTTGGGCGAATATTTACAATTCATATTGCTTATTATTTCCTAATGTGCTTACTCAACGGTGAAATTTGCAATTGGAAACTAGTTTGCTGAGGGCGGCTCTGTCAACAACGGTATAGCTGGCTGTAGATAGGTACATACCAAGCACGAATCAAAAACGGAACGCCCCGAGCGGAGCAGAATCAAACTTTTCTATTTACATCAATGGGGAGAAGGGGTTGATAAGTCTATTTAAGAATAATCTTGTTGCTCCCTGTCGAGCGTTATTTTTTTGGTTAAGGCGACATTCAACTAGATATTCTTTACTTACTTTTGCCAATGACTCATCAGATGGTAGCGGTAGCACTGAAAATCGAATAATTACGTTTTAATTTAACTCCACTACTGTATCTACAACAGACGCTTTTTATACCTCCCTCTCCGCACGATTTCGAACGGGGAAGCCGACTACGAGAAATGCCCAAGATATGCAAAACACACAACTCGATCGAGACCACGATCGCATTGGTTGGTGCGCGACGGTGGCATAATAATAATCGATAGTGCAAGTCATTTCGACTTTTCTCCACCACCACCGCGGCGACGTTGTCCAAAGCAGCGCTCGACTGGATGACTATGATATGCGGTTCTTTGGTTCGCTAATCTAATTGAAGGTGGGCCAGAATTGGAGCTGGGAGTATTACCCAAGTAGAGACACTATACTTAATGCGGCTAAGTAACGATACAATGACCCATTCAATGTATTCTGTGTGGCGACAGTAGCCTTTCCTGATGTGGGAATTAACGAGAAAATGATAGGAATTGGCACGATTGAATTTGGATTTCGCTCACATTCATACAGGTGGGTGGAGGAGGCACTGTACTTTTGATTTGCATTGACTTGGTAATGCATATTTAATGGTTATAAGATGCTTTATATGCAATTTGCCTAGTTGATGGAATTGAGGTATACATGTGAAATACTTTCACACAATACGGTATAATCCGGTAACAGTTTTTCGTTTTAACTGCACAGTCAAGAACCACAAATCTTTAGATTGAGCTGCCAAAGGAGTTTCTCAAAGTATTCATTCAGGTTTTTTTAGGTACTCCTCCCAAGATTCCTTCAGGAAGTTTCCTGCAATTCCTTCAGATGTTCCTCGTGATTTTTTCAAGAATAGATCCTACACCGGTTCCTTCTTTAATTTCTTCAGGAATTCTTTCATGAATATTTCTAGATACTCTTTCAGTTTTTCAACGATGATCCTTTTCAGAAGTTCCTCGACGAATTTCTTTTAAAAATCCTCTAATGATTCTTTCGGAAACTCTTTCAAGGGTTCCTCCAGGTATTCTTTGAGAAATTCCTTCTGGAATTCTAGCAGAAATGCCTACAAGAAATCTTTTCAGAAAGTATTTCTGCAGCTCTGTGGGAAATATTTCCTGCGATTCTTTCAGAAATTCCTCCAGGAATTATTACTTATAATCTTCAAGTGTTTTGTTTTTCAAAAGCTCTTCCAGAAATTGCACGGAAATTATTAAAAGATACCCGAAATGTTTGCCAAAAAAAATTATGGAGGATTTTCAGAACTCTGCAGAATAGAAAGTCAAACTGGATTCGAGTTGTAACTTGTTCTGTAGCTTAGTTGGTTAAAGCGCCGGACTAGCGATAACGGAGTCCTGGGTTCGAATCCCACCAAAACAAGTGGTAATTTTTTCACAAATTTATCTCTCAATTTGCCAATTAAACGTACTTTGCCTAAAAATACTTCAAGTTTTCACGTCTATTTCAGACATACAAGCCGACTGGTACGGCCGGAAAGGGGCAATAAAATCATTGTCATAAGAAACCGAGCAATTTTTTGAAATATTTCTTTAAGTATGACTACATTCTAAAATAAAAATAAAAAATACCTAGAGGAGAATCTGTTGGAAGCTCCGGAGAAATTCCAACAAGCATTGCTGGAAGAATTCCTGGAAATCTTTTTGAATTTTGAAGGAATCTCTGATGGAATTCCTGCGAGGACCTCCGAAGCAACTTCTGCGGAAATCTCTAGAGCAACTCCTATCAAAATCTCTTAATGAGTTATCTCTAGAGGAATTCTTGGAGAATCCTCAGGAGGATTTTCTCTTGATGATTTTCTAAAGCAGTTTTGAGAAGAAATTTGGAGAATCCCAAAGAAAAAATCGTGATTGAAATAAGGATAGTATCCCTGGAGATTTTTTTTTTGAAGGAATACATGAAGAAACTTCTTAAATTATGCCAGAAACAATTCCTGAGGAATTCCCAAAAATAATTGAAAAAGGAATTCCTGGAGGAATTTCGAAGCAAACTATCTGACTAATTGCTTGAAGTTTTTTTGAGAAATGTCTGGTGAAATTCCCGAAGAAAATATCCTAAAGGAATTCCTCAAAGCATCACTGCAGGAATTTCTGGAGAAATTTCCAAATAAATACACACGCAGGAATACGTTCACCTACTCCACTGGTACTGGATAATGGATACTGGATACTGGAGGATTACTACAAGTGGTAATCAAAATACACGTACATATCTGTCAAAGGGCAAGCATTATGCGGTGCAATAAGAAGGTACAAACAGATTACACTAAAACGAAGCAAAATAAAAAAAAATACACTATTCTCAAAGGTTCTCTTCCATAACGTCGTTGAAGTCTACCAGAGTAGCAGCAGCCAACTAACACGGTTGATCGAAAAATAACAGAAACAGTGAGGAACCAATAAAAACTTGCGAAATTCCATCGAAATTGTTTGCATAATCGCGAGAAAGAAGCAAACACGGAGAAGAACAAGAAGCGCAATTAAGTGTATAACCATCACAGCGAGTGCAACTACACCATTCGATGCATTTCAATCTCAAATCGTAATGATGATCCTGAGAAAAAAAACGTGAATTGGTCAAATTTTTGACGGTCACTATTTCGGCATTAGCTACTTCAGTCAATCATCTCCAGTCATAACATGTAACCACACCACTTTCTTCTGCCTCACTACCCAGTACCCACATGGTTGGAAGCTAGTAGCTGCTGAGATACACCGCAAGCTCATCCTATTGGAATTGCAAAAGACGGGGCCGGTCGGTGGTGGCGTTGGCGGCCAAGATGACCACGTGATGCAATATCGAAGTTTGATGTTGTTGAAGATGTAGCCCTTGAAAATGGGGTATAGTGTGCTAGTTGCTGTGTAGTTATGTAACGCCTTCACTGTAGCCGGTAGTCAGACGGACACTGTCTGTGGTGCGATCGAATTGATATAATTCGATTTATGTGCGTAAGCGATCGTAATCGATCGCGGTTTAAATTAGTTTTCATATGTGTATTACGAATGCTGTAACGGACATATGAACAATTGAGAATTCAGCTTCCACAATTTGTGATCACTCATGGAGCCACATTTCTCGATCTCGTAATGGCAATATGGGAATTAACTCTGTTTAATCGCTCTTACGACCATTCAAGCCGTAAAACTTTAACTTCATCTCATTTCAGCACAAACAGGTACTAATCATCAATCACGACGAAGCACCGATATCAAACACCTCATTATTCCATTTTGTCCACGAAGTTCACACTCCGAAAAACGACTGTGTAGATAGCTACCACGGTGCCGACCATCACCTTGTTTGCGATTTACCACTGAAACGCTGTTCGCATAATGACACATCATTAGCCGCAGTTAATTACCCTGCTCTCAACAAACGCATAGGAACCGATTCGGCCGGCAGCAAGGCAATTTGACGACGCCGCCGACGACGACATGCGTGCGTGCGTGAGGAAACCCCCATAGCGTCACCTTCTTAGAGCCACCACCCTACCGTCGCGTCGCGGTCGCCACCACGCTGCACCGGTCCTACACTTGAGCATAATAGCTGCGCGATCGTTGATCGCCGGGTGTCTGCCGCCGGTGGAATCTGGTTTCCATCTTTCACCTCCGCTCCGGCACTTTGAATGCAGCAAGCAAGGTGATGCCCCCCACCATCAATCGTGCAGTTTGGCGCTAGAGCTAGAGTAAAAGTGAGATTCACATTCGATCGTCCACAAGATCGGAACCCTCTATGTTGTGGTCACGGGCGGTAGGTGAACTGCGGGGGAGGAAGGACAGTAACCGGCGCAAGAGTGTAATAAAACACAAAAGAGAAAAATATGTGTGAACGGGCGAATTTGGTGTGAAGCACGTACGTAGGAAAATGAAAGCATAAATCAGGCATAAAACGGGCTGAGATGCTGTCAGGGTGATTGTTTTTGTGTTTTTTTTTTATAGAGGGAGAGTTTCGCTATGACAAGATTATACGGGCGGAAATCTGAACGATTCGTTTTACCACTAAAAATTGATACGGGGTGTGTTCACTACAGCATCAGACTTTTCTCTAATATTTCTTGTACGTCATTTGTCGAAAACTTTCAGTTCCGAAAGTTTCTATAACCTCTCACCGGGGTTGAACCACGGTTGTCTCAATTGGCTAAGAATAACACTACGGACTGCCTGTTTCGGTGGTAAGAGTCCACTAATTTAGTTTAACAGGCGACCCCTAAATCACGGTGCGATGTGGCTGTATGCTTACCGTACAGGAATGAATGGTTAGGGCTGGGGGCTCTAATAAAATCCTAACCGCTAACGGAGCCTGTGGAGGGCGCCCTCCACAGTATTCTACTCTTACTACGCTAGCCGGAGCAATGGTACAGTAGACCTTGTGTTTCTCCGAGAAAATCAGCTGCCCTTCTTTAGTTTCTAACTTGAGGTTAAATAAAGGGCGAACACGATGAAATTGCCACACAGAAAATATTGTATAACTTTTGATTGCGTTCGCCAAAATAGCTAATTTTTTAACCATGAATAGTATATTATGTGTAGCTAATACCATAAAAATTTCATTAAAATCGGTTGAGTATTGGCGGAGATATCGTTGAAACAAGGAAATTGCCACTTGAGAATCTTGTGCAAACAAACATTTTGGAAAATATCACTTTTTGCCGTTTCAACGCTGGCGCCAAAGATACTGAACCGATTTCAATGAAAATTTTTATGAACGTAAAGTATGTATGTAGAAGTAGTTTGTCAAAATTTCATTCAATTTGATCATGCCGTTGAAAAGTTATAGCCATATTGTCGCACTATGTCACAATAAGCAGATGTGGTTTTTTGTATAGTGAAATTCAAACTGCTCTTACTTTGAAAGTACTCAACAAAAATGGCTGAAATTTTCACTGTAAACAGTTTTACACAACAATTTTACTCTGTCAAAGTTTTATAAAAATCGGGACAGTGTTACCAGTTCTACAGTCAAAACAGTGCACGCGGAACTAAAAATGGTCAAAAAGTACCTAAAATTTACCTTGAAGCGATTTGAGCTTTGGATATTTACTAGAAAAAGTACTGAACCGATTTCGATCAAATTTTTACCACTTAATTGATACTATGTTAAGAATATCGAGTGAAATTTCCAAACGTTTTGATGAGGTAACAAAAAAGTAATAGCCTTTGTAATTTTTTGAAATGGGTGCACAAATTTTCTAAAATCTCATTTTATGATATCGACAATATATGCGCCAATACTCAACCGATTTTATTGAAAATTTTATGGTATTAGCTACACATAATATACTATTCATGGTCAAAAAATGAGCTATTTTGACGAACGCAATCAAAAGTTATACAATATTTTCTGTGTGGCAATTTCATCGTGTTCGCCCTTTAAGGGCGGGGTTATGAAAATATGCTCAATCAATTTAATTTTCACCAACATGGTTTCGCATTATGCGGTTTATACAGTGTATTCTGTGTATCCTCGCCTTTGGCGTTTTCCGATCGATACTGATATGCTTTTATTACTGAAGTTCTGTAATGTTCTGTGATTGGAAAGAGTTTAATCTTGCCTAGTTTGGGTAATGGCTACGGTTAGAATAGCTCAGAACAATCTTCAGCAACGATCAATCTTTGCAGACTTATGTAAAATGGTACAGCCCTGGTGGCCTTGATCCAAAAACCATACTTTCGTAAGTGGAATTTCTATCTAAGAAACCTTGTGAACCCAGTGTTTGCTTCTTTGAGTAAACATGAAATGTCAAACTCGCGTGTCATGCCTCGAATTTGTGTACTTGTCAACAACCAACGCAATTGTTTAGGTCGAATCCATTTGGGTAACGCAACCTAAATGGAATCTGACTGTATTCAGAGTAGTTGGAGTGTTCTAGATTAGGGAGTTAACGGGAGTTCAGAGTGTGTTCAGGGGGAGCTATGAGGGGGGATGGGGTTGTTTTGGGATTGTTTAAGGTTTCCTAAGAACTTTCTTGAGCATAAGTCATCGAATCTACATACATAGCTTATGTGCTTAAATGATTGATTAAAAGTCAAAAATCCTCTGAAGCTTCCCTAAACGCCCTGGAAATCAACTCCCTCGGACACCATGTAAACCCCCCCCCCTAAAACGCATACGCAACGCCTCTGAAACTCGCCAAAAATAATCTGTAGCTGTTTGAAATGCCTTCTAAATCCCTCTAAAACCCCTTTGGACCCCATGTAACGCACCTGAGACCCTCAGAAACCCCAAAAAGCCTACGTAACGCCTGAGTAACACCTATGAAAGTCGCCAAAAATCATGTGAAGCTGTTTGAAATGTCTTCGAAATCCCCCTAAAACTCCCTCGGACCCCATGTAACGCACCTTAGACCCTCCAAAACCCCCGAAAACGCCTTCATAACGCCTGAGTAACGCCTCTGAAACTCGTCAAAAATCCTCTGAAGCTTTCTTAAATCCCCCTAAAATCCCCTCGGACCTCAGTAACGCACCTGACACCCTCAGAAACCCCCAAAAAGTCCTTCGTAACGCCTCTGAAACTTGCCAACAATCCTCTGAAGCTTTCTGAAATGTTCTTGAAATCCCCTTAAATCCCTATCGGATCCCATGTAACGCAACTGAGACCCTTCGAAACTGGGATCTCTTTACCGATTTGGTTGCAGCCAAATTCCATGGATACTCATCAGCTATTGACACTCCAAGTGAGTTAGACGATGCCATTGAAACTATTTACAACGGCTTTTATCATGCAAGCTTTTGAAGAAGCGGTCTGTGAAGCCTACAGAAGGAACCCCTTGGTGGAGCTCTGATCTGGCGAAACTCAGGAAACAATGTAGAGAAAGCTGGAACAGACGACGTTTGACTAGTTCGGAGGCTTTCAGGTTGGCTCGCAAAGCCTACAGGAAAGCTCTCCGGTCTGCTGAACTATCCGACTAGAAAAAAACCTTTGTACGAATGTTTCCAGTTTGAGGAAAATCAATCGGTTTAACAAAATTCTTGCGAAATCTAAGGATTTCCGAGTGAACGGACTTCGTTTGCCAAATGGCGATTTCACTTCCTCTGATGACGATGTTCTGAATTGCTTATTTAGCACACACTTCCCAGGATGGGTGAATATAACAACTTCGGATGTACCTGATGTCTTTTCTTATAGTTATGATTCTCATACTTCGGCTCGGAGTATTGTTACTCTAGAATCGATTGAGTGGGCACTAAATAGTTTTGCCTCCTTTCAAATCTCCTGGGGCAGACGGGATTTTTCCAAATTTTCTTCAGAAGGAATTTGATTATTGCAAACATGCTTTGGAAAAAAAAAGCTTATTTGCAGTTTTGCAACAGGGTATTTCCAAATCTTGGTGGGCTATTACTGTAAAGTTTATTCCGAAAGTGGGTCGTGCGTCGTATAAAGAAGCAAAGAGTTTCAGACCTATCAGTTTAACCTCTTTTCTTCTAAAATGTTTAGAACGTATTGTGCATCACCCCATCCGTGATGTTTATCTGGCCAACGTGCTTCTTCATGTGAAACAACCTGCTCATCAATCTGGAAAGTCCATTGTGACTCTTTTACACAAAGTTGTTTACGATATCGAGAAGGCAAACGCAATCCTGCCAAAGTTAATTTGGATTTACTATACAGCGCACATCTTTAAACATTATGTTTAACGCATAGGAAAGGCAGCAAAAGTCATGAAGTTACTTCTGACACCACTAAATTCATAATAGGTATTTCTTTTGAGACTTCTATAGAAACTTACTGAGCAATTCCATTGAGAATTTGTCAGGTAGTTTTTTTTAATTTCTTCGGATTTATTCGGTGACAGTTGCTATATGAATTCCTTTGGAAATTGATATGGCCATTCTATTTTCAGATTTCTTCAGCTATTCTTTCAGAAGTTGCAATTCCTTTGAGTATTCATACTCGAACAAAATTGTTTAAAAGTTCTTTCAGCTATTGCAAATTGGAAATCACTGATTTTCCAAAACAAATGCATAAGAAATAGCCAAAGCAATTCACATAGAAACTGTCGATTAACCCAAAGAATACTGCGAAAGAATTTAGGAAGAATTCCCAACATAATTGCCTTTGAAATTTTCAAATATATGACGGATAGAATGTCTAGTTAAACTACCGTTGAAGCTGCCTATATTGTTTTCAAAAAAGAAAATGAAATGAGTTTTCGAAGGATTTGTCAAAAAAACGGAAGGAATTTGTAAACAAGTTGCCGATGGAATTCCTGACTAGCTGTTTAAATTTTATAAGAATTGTTGAAGCATCTTGCAAACAAATTTTTGAAGAAATTTCCAAAACAATATGCTTTAAGAAATTTTAGAATCAGTTTTCAGAGCAATTTCTATGCATACATGAATACAATTAAAACAAAGGGATTACAAATGCAATTTCAATGAAATTTCCAAAAAATTTCAATTTTCGTTGCAGTAGAAACTCCCGAACAGTTTCCGCATAATTTTACAATGGATCAACTGGAAAGATTTTCGTAGAAATTGCCGCTTAAAAGTCCATGCTTTGTGGATTTCAGTTTACTAGCTAGTTCTTGATGCAGTCATTTCCAAAGAAATAAATTCTCAAACAAAGGACAGAACAAAGTGCAATTCAACTACCGAAGATTTTTTTTTGCGAAAGGAATCATCAAGAAATTGCCAAAGCAATGACCCTTAAAATTTCCGAAAAAAAATAACAAAGGAGGTCCGAAAAATCGCTGACAAAGTTTGTAAATATCTGTTCGAAATATTCTCAAAAAAAACGAATTTTAAATGCATTACTACATAAATTTACAAAGAAATTAACAAATGATTTTTTTAAAAGAAAAATGCCGGAAGTATCATTAAAGGAATTTTGATGGGAATAACCGAAACAACTCATGAAGAGGATATGTATTGTGCTTTCCCAAGTAACACACTTGTCACCGAAGAGTCACGGCGGCGCAGGTTTTTGTTGCGCAGAAGTCACTGTGACTTACTTCTAACAAATAAATACTTACTTGCTAGAAGTAAGTCACAGTGACTTTTGCGCAACAAAAACCTGCGCCGCCGTGACTCTTCGGTGACAAGTGTGCTACTTGGGTTATAGGTTATGTTACATTGATATGTTGTAGAATAAGTGCAACTATTCACAATCAACCTTATAGAATAATAACTTAGGTAAGTTCTCCCGAAAGGAATTCACAAATAATTATCTTGGAAGAATTTATTAAGAATCTCTCAAAAGAAAGCCAGTTCTATAAAAATCACAGATGGAATTCCCTAAGCAATTTAGCGATTCTGCCTGGAACTCCCGGAGGGATTTCTTCGAGAACTTCCGAAAGCATTTCGACTGGAACTCCTGAAGAAATTTCTAAGAAAACAGGAATTTCTGCTGGTGGTTCCGAAACTCTTGGATGGACAATTCCAACAAATAAACTCTGAAGGATGCTCTGAAGGTATTTTAAAGAACTCTCGAAAAATTTCTAAAGAAACTCCTGGAGGAATTTCCGACGAAATTCATGCAGGAGTCCCGGAAGAAATTCCGCTTGAATGTCGGGAAAAACTCCTGGGCGAATTTCGAAATAAATTACTGAATGAATTTCTGAAGAACTTCTAGATGAATTGTCGAGGATAGAACCCGGAAAGAATTCCTGGAGAAACTCATGGGTGAATAATCGAATGAATTCCAATAGAAACTCCCACAGTAATATTCCCAAAGGAACTTGGAGGAACTATAGAAGATTTTTCTGGAGGAATCATAGGCGAAATACTTGAAGCATTGTCTGCAGAAACTCTTGGACGAATCCGGGAACAAATTCCTGGATGAATTTCCTTCGAATTACTGGGATGCCCTAAGAAGTATCCCGGAAGGAAATTCTAGAAGAAATCCAGGAAGAATTGTCGATGAAATTCCTAGAGCACTACCCGGATGAACTCCTGGGCGAGTCCCGGAAAAGAATTCCTGAAGGAATTTCCACAGAAACTCCTGCATGAGTCCCGGAAGGAATTTTCGAAAGAACTATCGAAAAACTCATGCAGAATCTCCCGAAGAAACTCCTGGAAGAATCCTCGAAGAAATCACTGGAGGAATGCTGGACGAAATTCTCTAGAGGCTCTTTCCTAAAGCTCCTCCAATAGTTTGATCGCTTCCTCCACAAGTTTCTACCGAGGATGCCAGCAGTATTCTTCAGATTTATTTTTTCTTCTTGAAATTTTGTTAGGGATTGCCAAGGAGTTCCTTCCAAAGATGATTTTAAACACATCTTTCCATTGAAAAATGGAATTCTTTCCCCAATTCCTGCAAGAGTTTATGTCTCTTGATTGTCTATGTAGCAGCTGGTCAGTTTCTCGACAGCCTCAACTCCATGACTCATAAACCAATGTCCTTCTCAGTTTCAGTTCTTGATCTCTGGTTTCATCTTTTGCCTTTAGGACTCGTGGAAAGGGAGAGTGCCGACCACCGTGGGTCTTCTAACAAGCAAAATGCTACTCAATGTCCAAGACTGCTCAAATTTGAATTCAAAATGAGCCACCTTCAACATGGTTTGGGCCGTACCCAAAAATACTACCACAAGGCTCAAAATCTCTCACGAAATTCATCTCCATTCAGAACGATCGCTCATGCACGAAACTGCCAACAAGTCCTGCTTATTGCCAAATCAGCCTTTATCGTGCCGCCCAGTCGAGTCTTGCTAGTACCCAAGCAAGACGTCACCCTCGCTTTGTATCATCGCCGAATTCACCCCATGGGAAGGTGCGAAATTCCACATTACATTCACAATGAGTTTCACGACGATCTTGAGCTGAGCAACGTGCTAAACATCTTTGTGCTTGTAAGCTGCTGTTTTGCTCGGTGAGATGAGACCACCCCTTTAGTAGTAAATAGTTATGAGCGATTCTAAACCTGCTCGCTAATCATATTTCGTGTGAAATCTGATATGTCAACTTTGACCAGCATTCGTATTCTAAAATTACCACACAATGGTCATGACCGGTATCAAAACATCTTCCGTTCGTGCTATAATGGTGACAGTTTTAACGAACTGACACGCGATGGTTGATTTTTGTCATAAAAGTGAATGCTTCCAGTTGGGACCTTTCAAATTTGACTTTGAAATTTTAGTGGAATAGGATTGCCCGCCCATGTGCAAAGTACACATTATACATACTAGAACCAAGTGCGGAGCGGTGGTCGACCATTGAAAACGAAAGGCACGCTTGATCGTTATGAATGAAAATATGAAGCTCGGTGGCGATGATCATACGGAACGGAGCTAATCGCTCTGCTTTGGTACAAGGGTTGGCCGGCTCTGGCACTTGGCGGGGTTAGGTACTTAACTTAACCTGTGCTCTTGTTAAAGACTGGTAGTAGCTCGGTATTGTGATACGGTTCAAGCATCTTGCTTTAGTAGATGCCACAAATAGGGTTATGCAAACTTTTACACATTTGAGGCAGTTAGTGTTTACGTTCTACATTGTATGTCTTGTCTTGGCGTGATCAACGTTTATTATGATTGAAGGGGAGATTAGCTAATTATTTGGATAGTGTTGAAAGATTGAAACAGATCGTACTGAAATGCAGTTCTTTATAATGCATGAGGTTGTAGTTCACGTGTACACAAAAGTGTACTGAAAGGCTATATGTTCACTTAAAAACGAATTTTCGATAGAAGGCTCGAAGGGTCAAGTCACATACACCAATCAACTCAGTTCGACGAATTGAAATGGTGTCTGTGTGTATGTATGTATGTCTGTGCAAAAAAAAAGTTCATCCACTTTTAAGGAACTTCGAATTGGCAGATTTTGAGGATTATAGCTCGAATCGAACCGGAATTTTACCGCATTTTTTGCTATTAAAAATGGTCCAGTTCGGTCAAGGCGTTCCGAAGTTATGGTCATTTCAGTGATCCAGGCCAGCACCCGTTAGAACTGGCCGAATATAAAACTGAACAAAGCTCTATCATGCAACACATCAAACTGCGCCGATTTTTGTAACCTTAAGAATGGTTGACGAATTCTATGCGGAAATCATCACTGGAGACTAGAAATTCACCGATGTCGGCCCAAAATTCAAGATGGCGATCTAATACTCAAACTGAGGGCTCAAAATTCACGATGGCGGCTGTTTAATGCAGTTTTAGGCACTAAAACCATGCAATATGGGTATATTTAGAATGGGAAGCTTGTCAGGAGTCCAAAAATGGCGACCAAAATATCCAAGATTGCAGCCTAAAATTCAAGATGGTGGCTCTAAATTCAAGATAGCGACTGTTTAATGGAGGTTTAGGCCCTAAAAAAATGCAATATGGGTATATTTGGTATCAGGACGATGTCTGGAGTGCAAAAATGACAACCAAAACATCAAAGCGGTTGTGCAATGGAGTTTTTGGCCCTAAAACCATGCAATATGTGTATATCTGGTATGGGGAAGAAGCCCGAAGTCCAAAAATGGAGACCATAACATCTAAGATGGCGGACTAGAATCCAAAATTGTGGCTCAAAATTCAAAATCCTGGCTTTTTTAAGAGTTTAAGACACAAATATCAAAAGCCAGATAAACGATATGATTTCTGGTGCCATAAAATGGATTTTTGTTGGACGTATGAAACATGTCGCTTGAGTTTCTTGAAATGGTTTCTAGAAGGCACGACAAAGGCGCCAATACTGCCAGGTGGGTTAATTTGTGATTTTATTTTATTTTCATTTCAATTGAATACCAAAATGTTCCAAAACATATAAAAACTGCATGAAATCTGTGTTTTCGATAAAATGCCTGGAGGATTTGGCATATATAAGTAGTTCTCGTCAAATGAACCACTATCTCGCTAGCTTATCACGATCGAAATCTTTTTTCTTCACAAATATGCATGGTTGATTCAAAAGCCTATATTTTGGGCAATGGACATGCACAATGACGTTATTTGCATAGATGTCCCAAAAATATTTAAAAGTTCAGAAACTCATTCAGGTATTTTTTTTTTTGAACATGTCTCTGAGGGTTTATTCTGAAATGCCAAATGCCTGGAGGATTTGGCATATATAAGTAGTTCTCGTCAAATGAACCACTATCTCGCTAGCTTATCACGATCGAAATCTTTTTTCTTCACAAATATGCATGGTTGATTCAAAAGCCTATATTTTGGGCAATGGACATGCACAATGACGTTATTTGCATAGATGTCCCAAAAATATTTAAAAGTTCAGAAACTCATTCAGGTATTTTTTTTTTTGAACATGTCTCTGAGGGTTTATTCTGAAATTTACGAAATGCTTCAGAAATTCCTCCAGAGATCCCTTTTAAAATTCCTCAAGGGATTGCTTCGGAAATTTAGAGAATCGTGTCAAGCACTTGATGGAGCATGGTTACTGGTTGTGCTGCCAAACGATCTTTCAGTACGAGCAGAGTAGATTTGTACCCCCAGCCAACCACATATCGTAAATCATTGTGTGGAAAAAATCGTATATTTTCATATATTGAATCAGAATTGTATAATAATATGTATATTTGTTGACAATGATGGCGTAAAATCGCAATTTATGCCAAATTAAATTTCAATTGCGATTTTGTTTCATATAGTCGTCTCCGATCATAAAAGGTGCGAGACACTATCGGTAGGATCGCACATAATCGGATAGAATCGTGAAAAAACATACATTCTTAGTGTCAAGTTGCAAGTTCGCTATCATCGCATATATATGATTTCTTTGAATCGTGGAAATCGTCGCTTCACATCGTGTATGAATCTGCTAAATCGAGCTTGCTACCTAAAGGTATGATGAAAATCGGTGAAATCGTATACAACTATAACAATGTTTTATATTGATCGTTTGCGTCACACTTGCGTCGTATACGAAGTGAATGAAATCGTAGAAATCGTATATTCATTTTTAAAGTCGCATATGATTGTTACTGGACTTTTAATAGTCGAATCTTAATCTCGGAAATCGTGAATGGTTTTGTTTACATATTTGTATGATGGAGAAAAAGAAAAAAATGGTATTCATCACAAATTTGTATTTTTGTTGTTGTTAACACATTCCAACCATGGTAGCAATAATTTCAACCAAATATATAGGTTTTCATACAAGCAGATGTCTTACAATAAGTGACGTATAGATTCCAACAACGATGTGAATTCTGGGCCTCTTGCACGGCACTACTTTTGGTGCCACTCAATGCACAACAACATCGCTCCCACCACAAGTCTCGCACCGTATCATGCTTATTTTTATTCGTTTCATGCCATTCACTTTGAACTCTCTATTTTCAACTTGGCAATATAGCCAATAAAGATAACGCACAATTCTCAATCAAAGGACCTAAGTTCGATTTCCACTGAACACCATTTGCTTTTTTTTATTTGAAAATCTTGAGTCGTATATTGGTACTCTCAATCGTAATAAGATCATGCATAATCGTATATTTAGACGGATAAAATCGGCGAAATCGTAGAAATTTTTTGAGAAATCGTGAATTATGTTGGATGGAATTGCAGTAATCGTATGTATGTTTCGATATGGCCTCCACTTTAGTATGTATATGCCTGTTTCGTGCATTGAATGCGATTTCTTTGGTGCTGTATATGTGTGACTATTTCAGTTGCAATTTCGATATAGAAACCAAATTGCTGGCTGGGCCGCTTTCTGCTCGATTGCAATTCTGCGGTGTGAAATAAAAGTAAGTGAACCCAGAATTGTCAACTTAATTACGACGGTCTCCGAAGAAAGCTTAACAAATCAATCATCATGTAGCAGATTATTTCAGAAAATCTTCTGCGTGTTCCTCCAGAAGTGCTACAATGAATTCTTTTACGATATCCGGTATGAATTGCTTCACCACTTCCTTCAAGATTTTTCACAAATCATTTGAGAGATTGTTTGTGAAATTTGCTCAGGGATAACTTTAGAAATTACTCTGAATATTTATTCAGAAATTTCTCAAGGCGTTCGTTTGGAAAATTGGAGATTTCTTTATAAAAAATCTATTAAACATTTCTTCAGAAATTCTCTTAAAAATCCTTTCTAAAAAATCTTTCCAAGTATTCGGCTAAAAATTAACAGATTCTTTTAAAAACTCTTTCATGGATTAATTTGGAAAAATTCCACAACGAATTCTTTCAAAGCATCCTGCATGACCTACTTCTAATGTTCCTTATTTTTTTCAAAAAAAAAAATATTTACGAATTTGATCAGAAATTCCTCCAGGAATTCTTTTGAAAAATCATTCACGGATTTCTTTAGACATCATTCAAAATTTTTCCAGAAACTTTCAACGATATTTTCAGAAACTGTTCCAGAGTTTTTCATAAAATGTTTCTAAATCTCCTTCAAAAGTGTGTACTGAGGTTACTTTGGAAATTCTTCCAAGGAGTTCCCCGACAACATTCAATTTCTCCAGAAAATCCACTAGGGATTCCACCAGAAGTTTCACGAAGAGACGTGTAAGAAAGTTGTGTATTAGCTTAGTAGGAAATCTTTTAGATTTACCCTATTTTTTCGCGACTTTTCTAGATTTTTTTTCCGAAAAATCCTTCGAAAATGTTTGGCATTTTTTTTTTTAAGAGACTTTACCGCAATGCGGCATTCGCCTCTATTTTGGCATTCAAACGATTTCCCAAGGATTCATTCCAAAACTTTTTCCGAGGTTTGCTTTAGAAATTGCTACAGGGATTTTTTTTAATCTAAATTTCTGTCGTAAAATCTTCCTGAGGTAGCTTTACCAATTCCTCCAAAGACTCTTCTGAAAAAAAATGTGAGATCCATTCGGGATTTTATGCAGACTCCCCTAGGGGCTCCTTCACAATTTTTTCGAGGGGTTCTTTTAGAAAATCTCGTGAATTCGACTAATAATTTATTCAGAAAATCGCCAGATTTTCCTCCACAGATTTCTTTACAAATTTCTCCAAGGATTACTTTGGAAAACTTTAAGAATTCCTTTTAAAAATCTTGCTTTGTTCCACACATCTACGAGTTTCTTTTGTTTTTCTTTCGTTCCCCAAAAGTTTTCAAAATTATTCATCTAGAAGGCATTCCATGAACTGTCTCAAAAACACTTTATGATTTTTTTTATAATTTACAGATACATTAAGAATCAGAAAATCCAAAGTCGTTCGATATTTTCTCAGACGCTTTCTAAAGCATTTTCTGTAAGGATTGCTTTAGAAATTCTTCAAAACATTATTAAGGAAATTCCCAAGATTTCTCTACATTCCTTAGGAATTTCTTTCGAGACATTTCTCTTCCAGAAATTATTCCAAGGATTTCGTTGGAAAATCTCCCAAGGATTTGTTTAGAAGTTCCTTTTGTTCTAAAAATTACACAACGAATTCTTTTAAAACATACTGCATGATCTACTTCTGAAATTCCTTCATTTTGATTTTCAAAAAAAATTAAAAAATTGATCAGAAATTCCTCCAGGAATTCTTTTAAAAATTCGTACAGATATTCCTTAAGAAACTTCTTTAGACATTTTTTTTCAAAAATTACTCCAGAGATCCCTCTAATAAACCTTCTAGCGATGCCTACCGCAACTAGTCCAATTATTTTTTTTTTTCAGAAAATGTTTCAAAAGTTCCATCAAAAATTTGTACTGAGGTTACTTTGAAAATTCTTTCAAGAAGTTCTCACAACAACTTCCAATTTCTCCAAATGTTTCACTAGGGAGTTGTGTGAGAAAGTTGATTATGAGTTTCTCCAGGGATTTCTGTAGATTTTTTTCAAATATTCACTCATTTTACGGGATTTTTCTAGATTTTTTTTCGAAAAATCCTTCGGAAATATCAAGCATTCTGTCAAACGATCTTCTAAGGATTTATTCCAAAACTTTCTCCGAGGTTTGCTTCAGAAATTGCTACAGGGATTTTTTTTTAAATCTGTATTTCGGCCATGAAATCTTTCTGAGATATCTTTAGAAATTCCTCCAGGGACTCTTTAAAAAAAATGTGAGATAGATAAAGGAATTTTATGCAGGGATTCCTATAGAAACTTTCCCAGGGGTTTCTTCACAATATTTTAGAGGATTTCTTTCAGAAAATCTCCAATGGCTTTTATTATAAGTTCAACTAATGATAATTTATTCAGAAAATTGCCAGATTTTCCTCAAGAAATTTCTGTTCAAATTTGTCCAAGGATTGCTTTGAAAAACTTCCACAGACTTTCCGACAAATCCTTCATGGACCATTGCTGAAACTCATCCTAGGAATGATTTAAAAAATCTCTCACTAGTTCCTGAAAAATCTCCCAGGGATTCTTGAAGAAAATCTTTAAGGGACTTCTTTTTGGACACTGCTCGTAGATTTTCTTTTAAAAAAATCCAGAAAACCCTACAGAAATTCAGTTAATTATTCTTTTACAAAATCTTCTAGGGATCACTTTAGACTTTAGAATGTCTTTAAAAAAAAATCTTCAAGAACTTCTTAAGAAAGTCTTGCACGGATAGCTTTCAAAAATGCTGCATGGATTCCTTTAGTAAATACTTCAAAATTCCTTTTAAAAATCTTGCAGGAATTTTTAGCTATCAGTTTGGAAACCTTCCATGAACTTTCTAAAAAAATAATTTTTGGATATTTTTTTTCGAAAATAATTCACGGATACTTTAAGAATTAGAAATTTAAATCTCCTTCAAAATTTTTTCAGACGCTTTCTAAAGAGTTTTCTCCAAGGAGCGCTTTAAAAATTCTACAAAAGATTGTTAGGGGAATTGTCAAGAATTCTTTACATTCCTTTAGATATTACTTCAAAACATTTTTCTTCCAGAAATTGCTCAAATTCCTTCATTCCATTTCTACAGAGTCTACCAGAGATTTTTACTGATAGGCTAGAAGACTTTCTTCTCTCTCTCTTCTTGGCGTAACGTCCTCATTGGGACAAAGCCTGCTTCTCAGCTTCTATGAGCACTTCCACAGTTATTAACTGAGAGCTTCCTCTGCCAATGACCATTGTGCATGCGTATATCGTGTGGCACAAAGATACTCTATGCCCAAGGAAGTCAAGGAAATTTCCTTTACGAAAATATTCTGGACCGACCGGGAATCGAACCCGTCACCCTCAGCATGGTCATGCTGAATACCCGTGCGTTTACTGCCTCGGCTATATGGGCCGAAGATTTTCTTATAGAGAAGATTTCTGCAGAAACTCACACTGAGGTTTCATCAGAAATTCTGCAGGGCATTTCTCTTTGTACTTTCTCGGAAATTCTTTTAGGTTTTACCTCTAGGAATTTCTCTATGGATTCCTCCAGGAATTTATTGAAAACATTGTTTAGGATTTTTATTAGGGAATTTCTCCAGGATTTTTTTTTTTCCACCAGGGGTTTCCTGGTGTTTCTTCAGGGTACACTTCTGGAGCTTCTTCAGAAAAGCCCTCTACGAATTCTTAAAATATTCATGCTTTTTCAGAAACGCATTAATGGATTCATTTAGAATTTTCTTCGGATTTTTTAAAATTCCCTCTGAAATTTCTTCAATGATACTTGAAAACTTCTTCAATATTCAGAGAATTACTTCAGAAATTTCAGAAGCGATTTCTTCAAAAGTTGATTGGGCTCTTCCAGAAGGTTTTCCAGCAGTTCCATCAAGAATTCCTCATAGGAATGTACCAGTGATGGGGTGCTGAAATCGGGGAACCTTGACTAACTAGCTCTGATTTAACCATGACAGCAATGGAAATAATTTATCACACATTTTTTCGGTAAATCTGCTGAAACATTACAATGACCTTTTTATGGAATTTGCAACTCATTTTAGAATTCAATCACCTGAGTACACACCAAGATAGTATGAGGCATCTACCAAAAATGTCAGAAATGTATTTCAATTCTCGGTAAAGAAGAAATAAGAAATCTCGAAAGAAAGCGAAAAGTCTGGCGAATGGTCAGTTTGCATGAATCCATATAAAATATGGACATTGCTCAGGAATCTGTAAAAAATATCGCCAGAGAACCACCCCATACACTCCACTCGTCGTGATCATAGACAAAACGAGATATGTTTATAAAAAATGAAGTCAGAAAGAGAAGTACATATGAGATTATGGTAAATATATAAAACTAAATATGTCATTAGGTATCCCAAGTAACATTTTGATGACCAAGTAGTCTTGTAAAGGCTTTGAGAACTGTCATAAAACCAAATCAAATACCTTTTATTTTGGATTTATGATATTTCTTAGAATCTCTTCTTGTCGATTTAATTAAAAAATGTTACTTGGAATGCTTAGTCACTATTATGGGTGCTCCAGAAAACAATTTAATGATATAAAGTGCTCCGCGTGTCAAAAAACACCGGGCTTGGTGGTCTAGTGGCTACCGCTTCTGATTCGTATGCAGAAGGTCATGGGTTCAATCCCTGGCCCGTCCTTTTCATCCTACTTTGTATCTTTCTATCCACTTTCTCTCGCTCTCTCTTCTCTACATATACAACTCATGTATATTCATATGTTCGTAGCCATCGCTAGAACCAGAAACGAATTGAAAAAAAGTCGTTTCCCTCCCTTCCAACTTCCACTCACAGCACAGTGTATATATAGCGCCTATAAGTTATGCAACCAAAGCGTGCTGTGCCGCTTGACCTTATTCACCTTATTCACCACACAATCTATCACGAACACTATAAATAACCCTATCCATGGATCGCATCACCGACCCAACGGTGACTCCCAGATCTCCTATCCTTTCCGTCTAACAAATACCCCAGTCCGTGCGGGTTGTGGGGACGCAGAGTGCTCTTGGTCTCTAGTAGCAACAACCAGTACACTCTAACATTCCTTTCCCTTCCCGGCTGACTATAAGGACTTGGCCGGTGCCGTTATTGATCAAATATGCATGAGCTGCTAAAATTGCACTTTGAGAATAAGTGGAATGTCCCAGCCCCTTATTCAGTTGGATCTCAGTGCAATTGGTACCAGTTCAGATCAATCACGGAGGAGCAACCATTGACATGTATAGTCAGAATTGATCGTTTTGATCGTAAAGTGCTCCGCGTGTCAAAAGGTTGAAAACCCTTGCATTATAAGTCATCATAAAACAAATTGCAAGTTTTGAACTGATTGGATAATAAAAATTTTACCATTGAAAGTACATATGTACAAATCGACGTCAAATGTACATAAAATCGAAATATAATCGAGGGTCCACTAAATCGATGTATACCTGCAGTCATTGGCCATGATAATAGCAAACTGCAACACTGGATTGTAACAAACCAACAGTTCGTATTGTCTAATCACCCAGATGACCTCACCTCTCTCCCTGGTGCTGGTATTGTTGATGCAATTTCGAAAGCTGAAAGATGATGCGTTTTTTTTTTTCGTCGTTGCCGATGGCAAAGTGGCATTCGATTCGCGAATTGCAATGCCACCATCATCATCGAAAAAGCATTTGGCGATCGCTGGTCAGCCAGTCAGCAGTACTGACAGTCCTGCCTGCCGTTCACTTCGAAGTGGTGCGCGTTGTTTTTGGGGTCGCTGAAGATGGTCATTGAGAGGGTATCCTACTTACATGCTTATTTTGGGGTGCTTCTCTCGCCTTGCGGTGCGGTATGTTATTAACAAACGGACATTATTGTACGGTTCGGTGTAGCCGTGACTTTCTCGTGGGAGTGCAATGACGATGGCTATTGAAGTTGGTTTTGATGGACATGCGTACACTATTGAGGAATGGTGCATGCTGGACAAAAAAGTTGCTACAATAAACACAATACACATGATTCGAATGGAAACATTGGAAAATTTAATGTATTTTCTACTCATCAGTCAGCCATTATAATATTACGAAGTTTAATATCCAATCCAGGATATTGAGAAAATGTTAAATATTACAAGAAAGTATCAAACCATTGTTTGGTGAAAATTTGGTGAGCTCGTTCCTTGCTATTTTATTTATTTGTAAATATTTAACACAAGTTCTCAAGTGAACTTTGAAAACAGAAGTACACTGAAGTTTTTTTTTACGCGGTTTTTTTACGCGGTTCTTTTTCACGCGGTTTTTTTACGCGGTACCGCGTAAAAAAACCGCGTTATTTCAAAAAACGTCGTAAAAAAACCGCGTTATTTCAAAACCCGTCGTAAAAAAAACCGAGTTTTTTTTTTCAAAAACACGCGCAAAATAGTCAGGATTACATCTAACGTGACTTGATTTTTTTGGACTTTTTTTTACGACGGTTTTTGAAATAACGCGGTTTTTTACGACGTTTTTTGAAATATCGCGGTTTTTTTACGCGGTTTTTTTTACGCGGTACCATTACCGTCGTAAAAAAAACTTCAGTGTACGGCATTCACTAGTTAAAATACACTTCAAGAAATTCCAATTGATGTGATTGAAAAAAATGTGATTATTGCAAAAAAAAAACATCAAGATGGAGGAAGTAGTTATATTACTTGAACAGTCACTTCAATGAAAAGAATGTTTCCATTTTTCCATTATCAACTCGATCAACAAAGCCAAACCTTCTACTTTCCCAACAAACCATAACCGTTCCGTCGTCGTCGTCTTCTTCCTCTTCGGTGTTTACCTACCTCTAAACCGTTCCGTTTTGTGTCGTTTATGGCACGAATCAAGGCGCAAAACTGTGTCATCACGTCATGTTCACGTCGCGGTCGTCGTCGTCAGTTTCACTGAATGAATTTGCGCGGTGCAAATGACGGCACGCCACCTCCAGCACCGCCCGCCGGCTCTTACGCGCGACAAATATGACTCTAAACGGCTCCAATCGAGATCATCTTGATCATGAACGCAATAATGGAACGGACGCTGTGTTGTGGTGTGCAAAACTTTCGTTTTGTAAAATCTAACACTATTTTGCACAATGGTGTCGTACGGTATGTTTTCGGAAAAAAAAATGTGCTTTTACGTGCAGCACTCTCCTTGTTTGACATTTTCAAGCCACGAGGTGATCCTTCTTAGCGGGGCGTGCGAAAGAGGTGATCTCATCCTAAACCGTTTGTACCTGACTCAAGGTGACCAGATGTTTCAGCTAATCTGCATTACATTGTTTAGCATGGGTCAAAAGTAACTAATGGCTTTGAATGCTTTTTAGGATTGTTTCCTAATCGCTAACTACTTCCATTTAGGAACAGATTTTGCCTTTTTGATTCCTGGAACTGGAAGAACCCATAGAGAAATTCCTAGAGGTAAATCTTGGAGGGTTTTCTGAGAAAATACTTAGTGGAAAGCCCAGCGAAATTTCTTTGTGTGAATTTCTGCAGGAATCTCCATAAGACTGTCTTCCAGCCTTCCGTAAGAATCCTTATAGAAATCTTTGAAAAAATTTGTAGAAATGGAATGAAGGAATCCTTGGAGGATTTTTCAAGACTTTTTTACAAAATCCTTGGAGCGATTTTCCTCTCGGTCTTTAGTAGCAACAACCAGCACACTCTAACATTCCCTTCCCTTCCCAACTGACTATAAGGACATGGCCGGCGCCGTTATTTATCCAAAATGCATGAGCTGCTTAAATTGCACTTTGAGAATAAGTGGAGTGTCCCAGCCCTTATTCATTTGGATCTCAGTGCAATTGGTATTAGCTCAGATCAATCACGGAGGAGCAACCATTGGCATGTATAGTCAGATTTGATCGTTGATCGTTGATCGTGTAGAATTTCTAAAACAATCCTTGGAGAAGATTCTTCAGAAAATATCTGAGAACATTTTGAAGGAGTTCTGATTTTCTGATTCTTAATAAAGTACATGGAATGTTTTCTAGATGAATGCATTGAAAAGCTGTTGGAAAAAACTTAAGAAATTCGTAGATGTCTGAAAAAATATTTGCAAGAATTTTTGAAAGGATTTTTTTTAAGACACGGACACGTTTAGTACTTCCAGTGAGCTATTCGCTCTTTGAAGGAAGCACGACACTAGACAACCGACTAGCATGCAACGCCCAGTGGCACAACCGAAAACTTTTCCTGACAGCTGCGAAGTATTTCCTAAAGAAATCTATGCAACATTTTTGGAAGCTTTTCGTGCAAGATTTTCTTTGGGAATTCTTGAGGAAATTTCGAGAATTTCATATCTAAAGTCTGAAGGAATCCCTAGAAGATTTTGCGTAAGAATTTCTGACTGAATATCTTCAGAATTTCCGGGATGATTCTTTAAAGTAAACCTACGAGGAGTTTCCAAAGGAGTCCATGAAAGAATTTCTTCAAGAATCTCTAGGAGATTTTTTCAAGAACTCTTCACGATTTCATATTCAGATTTTTATTATAATTCGCAGGATAGAATTAGGCAAGGGTCCATGAAAAAGTTAACGAGAAATCTGTGGAAGTTTTTCAAAGTGATCCTTGGATAAATCTGAGGGAAAATCTGACGATTTTCTGAATAATGTATTAGTAGAATTTATAATACAAGCCAAAGGAGAATTTCTGAACGAATCCCTCGAAAAAGTTGTGAAGGAACCCCTAGAGGAGTTTCTATTTTTTAGAAGAGTCCCTGGAGATTTTTTTAACGATATCTCAGGAAGATTTTGTGTCAGAAGTTCAGATTTTCAAAAATAAAAATCCCTGTAGCAATATTTAAAGCAAATAAAGTTTTGTAATAAATCCATGGAGAATTGTTTGAGAGAATGCTAGAAGGACGTTCCAAAGGATTATTCGGAAAAAAACTAGAAAAATCTAGAAAAACTGGGATGAATCACTGAAAAAAAATCTACAGAATCCCTGTAGGAATTTCTGCAGAAACTCATACACAACTTTCTTACACAACTCTTTGTGAAACTTCTGGAGGAATCCCTAGTGGAATTTCTGGAGAAATTGGAAGTTGCTGTGGGAATTTATGGTGAACTTCTTGGAAAAATTTCCAAAGAAACCTCAAAACAAATGTTAGGAGGAACTTTTGAAACATTTTCTGAACAACTCTGGAATAGTTTCTGGAGGTATTGCTGAAAGTTGTATTAAAGGAATCTCTGGAGAAATTTCTGAATAATTGTCTGAAGAAGTTTCTGAAGGATTCTCTGGATGAATTTTTGAAAGAATTCCTAAAGGAATTTCATGGACATTTTTTAAGAAAAAAAATAAGGAATTCCAGACGTAGATTACGGAAGATGCTTTGAAAAAAATCGTTGTGGAATTTCTAAACAAATGGCTTAAGCAAATTTCCGAATTAATCCGTAGAAGATTTTTGAAATAATCGGTAAGGGAATTTTTAGCCGAATTCTCGGAAATTTGAAGAAGATTTTCTAGCAAGAGTTTATAGAAAAATGTCTGAAGAAATTTTTGGTAGATTTAAAAAAAAAATCGCAAATTGATTCCAAAACGAAGCCCTAGAGGAATTTCTGAAGTAATCCCTGGGAGAATTTTGCAAAAAATCTCTGATATTATTTATCAAAAATCATGTGGTGAAGCAGTTTATGCCAGATTTCATAAAATATTTCTTTGTGACACTTCTGGAGGAATACGTGGAGGATGTTCTGAAATAATCTGTATCATGATGATTTGATTTGGAAAGTCCCTAAATTTTAACATTTTTCCTGGAAGCCTATTTGGCATACCGATTTTTTTAGACAAAAAACATTTTGAGATTTTAAGATTATTGTTAAAATATTTTTATTTATTTTTCAAGGAAAATGATATTTTTCCTGTAACTTTTAGGAAAATAAATTTAAGTGTGTATTTAACTCCCTTAAACTCTTTTACTATACAGGTATTCTTCGATATAACGTACCCTCGATATAGCGTACCCTCGATATAGCGAATTCGATATAACGTACATTTTGTTTCGATATAACGTACACCATTGAAAATTTTCATTTTTTCCAGTAATAAACACCAGATAATCTACGAAATCACTCAAATCAATGCTGTGTTGCAGCATTAGCCTTGTTACCCAAAATTAGCGCAATTTGGGGAAAAATTTTGTGTACGTTATATGGAAGCAAAATGTACGTTATATCGTAGCACAAAAAACGAAATGATTTTTTCGTGAAATCCCATGTTTTTCATTACTATTTTTGTGAATTTCACCGAAATCATTATTTGGGGTTAATTTCACGTCGAATATATCAATACTAGCATAAAAAATATAAAAAATTTGTCTGCTTCGATATAACGTACACTTCGATATAACGTACAAAGAGAAAAGTTTTTTGTACGTTATATCGAAGAGTACCTGTAGTAGATTGATAGGGGAAAACTTTAACATATGTTAATTGTTGCGATTCAATACAGAAGAAACAAACCCGAAGACCCGGCAAACACATTGGTCTGAAAATGCTACTCGATGTTCAATAAGAGTAAGCAAGCAAGGAGTAGCATTTCCTATCCAGATCTGTTTGTTTGGTGGATCTCTCGTTTTGTGCTCGAGATATATCAAATAGAGCAAAATACGGTCGTTTTGGCGGCCATCTTTGTACTCTAGCTACATCGTCCTTAAAGGAAAAGTAAAAGTTAAATTGGGATCTTTGGGGTGAAAGAGCTCAGGGGGTTTAGAAATGGAGGAAAACATAAAAATATTTAAAGCTTTTCTATACATCATTTCGATTTCCCAAAAAAAAATTTCAGAGGTTCTGCCAGAGCATATTTTTGAAAAATGACAGTTTTTCTTGAAAAATAACTAGGGTGACGATGGGTATTATCGGCAGGTTTGTTCTCTTCGTCATAAGGGGGTTTTTGTCGGCCAAATTTCCTTAAACTTGGTCGTATAATTCAGCTTGGTTGGAAAGGATTTGAGGTCAACCCTGAGTTCAACTGCATTCAGAAAACTCCCCATGACGAAGAGAACAATACTGCCGAAAATACACAATTTCCCCTATTTAAAATAAATAAAAAAAGTTGATTTGTTTTTTTTCTTCCGAGTTTTTTTATTTAGATATTTGTATTTTCTATTGACCTCTGGAGATTCTCAAAGGTTATGAAATATTGCGTTCATATTGACCGTAGAATCGTTTCTGGGATTATAAAGGAAAAGGGTAAAAATTGTGTCTCAAGTAGTTTGAGTTGAGTAGTAGAGCCGAGAGATGTCGCATTAGGAAGTAAGGGGTAAAAAAGGTCGAGGGGAAAAATGGCGAGGGATTTAAAGAGGATAGATAGGCTTAGAAGACTTATGCCGTTTTTCTTTTTTAACCTGGGTTGGAACTGGATTGGCGGAAAATGTGTAAACAAACAACGTCAAACAAACTTTAGTACAAGCGAAACCGAAATCGGGTTGGGGTTGAAACTGTGATCTGATCCAGTTCCAACCCAGGTTGGAACTGGATAATAAAGAAAAACGGCATTTGATAGGTGCCGTATGACTGTTTTTTTATATGACCATCCCTGTTTTGATTACATCTAGACTTCCCTAAAATGCCTCCCAAAACCCACCTAATTGTCTGAACCTCTTATGCCTCTTAAACCTCCTGGAATCAACATCAGTCTCCCTATCCTTTCGACGAAAAGATGAAACCGTGATGGAGTTCATCCATCAAAATCTAAAATTGATTTAAACATGTTTTGGAGGTTCATTCTTTTTAATTCGCGATTTTGAGGATTTCGGTTATTGATTTTTCTAATTTTCATTTCTGAACATCTTTACAGTTATATATTTTTCTGGAAGCCTGTTTGGGATACCGACTTTTAAAAAGAAAAAAAAAATCGCGGTTTTAAAATTATTATTTGTTGTTTTTTTTGTAGAGGAAGGTTGAACTGTGAAAATTTTCAATAGAACATTAAGCAGGAAAACAGACTTTGAACCAATGAGAACGTTGCGTCAAGAGAAGGAGGAAGAAGAAAGTTTCAATGAAGAGCGAAGAATTTGCGAATTTTCAAACGGTCAATTGTTCAAGCTCGAGTAAAGTTTTTTGGTCATCAAATATATCAGGTATCAGGTATCAGTAGGTCGGCTCCAGAGGCACGTTATCCTCCATTTGGGAAATTTGTGCCATCGCCATGAATACGAGCCTATTCATCATTTACCTGAGGGAGAGGGAAGGTAAGGGAATAGAGTCGACATAATCGCATAAGCGTACCACAACGGGTTCAAACAGCGCCCTGAAAAGGGCACTGTAAAAAACGCATAAAGCGTAAAGTAAGCCTATAGCTACTTTCCACAACGGGTTCAGAACAACAGAACACCCTAAAGATTCAGGCTTCTTAGGTCAGTTTCACTTAATCAACTGTTTACCGAGTACTCGGAAACGCAGTTGCGTAAAAACTGGGTAGTTACATATCAAATGATTCAAAGTTCCACAGTCGGATTCTCAGCTAAGATAAACAAATGAAACAGTCTGTTGAGGCTTGTGATGGACAAAATCATAAGTAGGAAAACCACATTGAGTTATCTAAATTGCGTTTCTGCTACAAAATTCCTCAAAAGTGGTGGCAAGACTCCCGCATGAGGGCATCCACAAACACGCAATTTCCTAATCGCTACGTAATGCCGAGGAGTTGGTTTTTGAGAATTTGGTAAACCCAATTGGAAATCATTGAAAGATAAATATTACAATTCGTGCGGCTCCAAATCGAAAGGTACGTGTTCAAAAGTATCCTGAAAATCCAAGAAAACACCCAACCAAAATTGTTTATGAATTAATGCTTTTCCGTTATCGTAAACAACATTGTGTCAACAAATCACAGTGGACTTTCCATTTTTGTAAGCATGTTGGTTCCCATGGAAAGGTATGTTTGCCAGAATAACATCACGGGTGTGATGCACGACAAAGCGTTCTAATTATTTCAGAAGAAAGAGGTCAAGTTGATATGCCTGATCTTCATACGATGCATTATCCACTTACGGAATAAACTTGACAGTATAATCATACCAAGATTTGGGAATAGCGAGGCTGCAAACAAGCAGTTTTATCAAAACATTTTGGGGCTCGAGGCATGACACACGAGATTGCCATTTCAATTTTACTGTAAGTAGCAAACATCGGGTCAAACGCAAACTGCGGAACCATAAAGGTGTTAATTAAAGCATTACATCTACATGGAAATCCCCCCTACGAAAGAAAGGTTCTTGGACTAAAGCTATTCTTTTATGCTGAAGATTGGTCTGAACTGTTTTTTTTTTATATCTGTATTAACGAGATTTTCAGCCTTAGGCTAGTTCATCTCGGGACCCACACTTTACTTCCCTTCCGAAGGAAGAACTCACATTTTGTGAGTTTGTCGGGAGTGGGATTCGATCCCAGGTCCTCGGCGTGACAGTCACGGGCTTTAACCATCACACCAGATCCGCTCCACTGGTCTGAACTGTCATAACCATAGCCACTACCCAAACTAGGCACGATCAAACTCTTACAATCACAACACAAGAAAAAAGACCAGCGATAAAAATTAATTCGGTATCGATTGAAGTGCGCCAGAGACGAAGATACACAGAGGACACTGTGAAGAACGCATAATGCGAAGAGCCATACAGGTTATAACTAAAGCTAATAAACAACATACTAAGTAATAATCCCACCCTTATTGAGCCTCGCAGTTGAGGCTTAAGAAGGATAGCAGATTATCTTGGAGAAACACAAGGTCAATAGCACCATTGCTCCGGTTAGTGCAGTAAGGGCTGAATACTGTGGAGGGCGCTCTAGTACTCCAAAGGCTCCGTTAAGCGGTTAGGATTTTTTAGACCCCCTAGCCATTCATTCCTAGGCACGGTAAGCATAAAGCCGCATCACACCATGAATTAGGGTTCACCTGTTTAATGGACTCTTACCACCGGAACAGACAGTCCGTAGTGTTATTCTTAGCCAATTGTGGCAACCGCTACCGACACTACACAGCTACCTAGGCTGATCGAGAAAAGAAGTTAATATTGATGATCATCTTCATACGGACCCGAACAACCGTAAATCTAGGAAACAAATCAAGCTTCGACCCTGCTATTCGTGTAATTAAATTGAACTTTTAAGATTAAATTGTGTTTAAGAGATTTTAATCACATGCTCGAAGGAAAAATGTAACACATTTTTTATTGTTCTTGAAATTATAATGACAGCTTGCTTTGGGAAATTTAAACTGCGTTTGACCTGGACCGAATCATAACGGATGGCCCAGAAGTGTAGCAGACAGCGTGACCCTTTTCGACCCGACATTTTTTGTTTTCAAAAAAGTTCTGTGATAGGTTGATTGTTGTATCGAGCCCTGAGGAAGGTCCCATACCTGAACCGAAACGTCGGCGATGGTCGGAAATCAGTCAATGCAAATTATTTCAGACTGCAAACCGAAAAACCAAGAATTCATAACATAGTTATGTATTTTATAACCTGAAAAAACCCTATGTTGGTTTGCGCTGTAAAATTGATTGATTGGTTACTCGCTGCTGGTTACCAAAATATGAACTTTGCAGCACAAACCATCATTTCGACAGTTCTCCAGTTTTGCGCTCTTGCTGTTAGATGATCGATGATCAGATTGTGAATTTAATACATTTCCTAATATTTCCGATTCCAAAAGTCCATCAATTTGTTACCAATAGTGAGCGTTTTGAAAATCAGTGACTGGCTGTAGTGTAGTGTGATATGCTGATTTTGATGAATGTGATATGATCATGAAATAGGTTAGCTAGAGTGAATCGTTTATTGAATTGCAATACCCTAAAGATTATACTATGTCTCCATAGCAATCCCAGATGCTAGTATTGGACCACTAGTCAAGCCGTTAATTGGCAACTATAATAATCGGACTAAGTATGACATTTTTCCTCTTTAATTATACAATGCCTTATTATAATATCAAAAATCTTAACTATAGCACGAGAGATCAGAATTACCAACCAATTGTTCGAGGAAAAATTCAGCATTAGGGTGAACCGAATTTGTAAGCTCACTATAATATAAGAAATCGAATTCGAAATTGAATTAACGAAATATACTTTGAGCTTAAAGCGTATTGAGAATCGGTCTACTTTTCCTCGAACAAAAACCAATTGCAATAATTGTTTAAGGGCCGTTCATAAACCAAGTAGACTTTAAGGGGGGGAAAGAAGGGGTCAGACCGAAGTCTACGCGCCATAAAAATTTTAAAATTTTTGTATGGACAAAATTCTACGAGGGGAGACGGGGTGGTCTGAGATGGTCAATTTTTGGTCTACAAGTTTATGGTCAGCTCCTGTTCTCTGATTTTTTCCAAGTACACTGCAACTAGTCACTCTAATCTAATGGCATTTTTTCTTCTTGTTTCTTCCATCAGATGTAGCTGATCCATCCGCGCCAAAACCTGTGAAGAAGGTGCGCTATGGAGCAAAACATCTTCGACGTAGGGGATGACATTTCGTTTCCGTGGTTGCCGGCCTATGCCGAAGCCACCGGCGGCGGCGGCGGCGGTACCGAAACGAGTCCCCTGTCGACCGGCTCCAGTCGGATGCTGGAAACCATAGTGGAGGAAACGTCATCGGACGATGAATCGAAACTCAACTCGCTGGAAAGTGCTGATCTCAACCAGTCGTCGTTGGGGGACCTACAGCAGCAAGATCATCAACTGCAACAACAGCAGCAGCAGCCACAGGGATGGTCCCAATTCGATCAGGTGTGGAGCTCGGCTGGATCCGATACCGGTTCGGTGGTACGAGTCGATACACCCTCAGGTACCGATCGTGAATGTTATTGTACCGACGATGATCAGCTAGTTGTAAATCTAACCTTTCATTATCCATTTTAGATCAAGACAACCTATCCGAGCGGGACTTCATTTGTCCTCCGAAGCGACGCAAGCAGGACAATGACGACGATGAGGAAGCGGAGGAGGAGGAGGAGGAGTTTATTTGCACCGGTGCTGGAAGTGCTGAGCAGCTAACGGTGGTCATCAATGGCGGCAAAGGAGATGACCGCGAGGGTGGATATGGAAATAACAACAACACCAGGAAGCCCAGGTTCTACGAGCTGGACGGACTGGAAGTCAATGAATATTTCATGAGGCGGCACAATGAACCAAGGTAGGAACAAAAAGCACGGGGGATTGAAATCACATCAGCGTGATTGAGGCATTTCTTATTTTGGAGAAGCGTCATGCTGTGATTGAATTCTAGACAATTTATCTGTATTGTTGTTTTGCATTTGGGTTTTGATTGCTCGTTAATCATGTCTACTAATTCTGGCATTGATATGCAGAGCAGAAAGTCTAAAGCTTTCCTTTAGTTTGGTTCTTTTGAAGTGAGATTTTATGACTCTTTGTTATAAATACAATAAAATTAGCTAAGATTCATTGGTAATACTCCGGCTCTCTTCAGAAGCTATAAGAGTTAAAAGATCTGAAAACAATTCAAATATTTGTTCCTGGAAATCTGAACAATAGCAATTTCCAAATATCATATGAAGAGGACGCTCCAGTACTAAATATAGGATATCAATTTCTAATATTTTACTTCATATATCAAATATTACCTTTTGATCTACATATCAAAATATTCTTTTATTATGCAAAGAAAAAAGGTCTGCTCGTGTTATACGGGAAAACATCCGGAGTCCGAAATTGGAGAAATGCGTCACGATTTTGCGATAAATGTGTATAACACCATTAAAATTGTTATGATATCATGACTCGTTCTGCCATTACATAGCCTCATCGTTACGTTTGCCACATTTAGTACTGAAAAGAATAGATTGTGGCATGAAATTATGACGCATGCACGAATCATGTCTCAAATTTACGGAACTATAATCTTTATTAAAGGAACAAATACTTGTAATTTAACATTTTAATTCCATCGGCAAAAAGTGGGAAATTGAGTCATAATATCATAAAACGCAAGTAGTCTACAATCATGACAAAAATGAATGATAATGATTCATATTATTAAGATTGTGGAGTTATGATATTATGGCTCAATGGGTCCAAGAATTACCTCCGTTATCGTCATGATATCGTGTCTCTTAGTCATATCATGAACTTTTCAAAATGTTTTCATTTTTGTGTATTTTAAATTAAGCTAATTCTACACTCTTATCAAGGGTTGTTTTTTTTTGTGTACGAAATTTTCTTGACTACCTTGTGCATATAGTATTTCCTTGCCTGCCATACGATATACACATGCAGAATGGTTTCTCCATCTGAGACTTAGCCAGGGGTTACTTTATAAATTCTTTCAATTTTTTTTTGAAAATTTTTCGAAAATTTCTACAGGTATTCAGAAATTCATTCAAAATTCAAAATTCGTTACGAAAATCTTTCTTAAAATTCCTAAAAAAATTAAAGTCAGTCTTAAAATCTACGTCTGGTTTCTTTCAGAAACCTGAAGTTTCCTTCAGAAATTCTTCCAGGGATTCTTCAGGAAATTTTTCCAGAGCTTCCACCAAATATTCCGTCAAGACTTTTTTCCAGAAATTCTTCTAGGTAGATTGCCATGTGTTCCTTATGATATTCGAGGTTACTTCACAAATTTCTTTCATAAATTTCTGATACGCAAGGGGTGACTTCATTTTTTTCCCGAAATACATACTTTTTCAAAAAATCTTTCGGAAATATCTACAGGAATTCCTTCAGAAATCCTTTCAAAATTTCAAATTCGTTCCGAAAATCTTCCAGAAATTCCTGCAGAAATTTGTACAGCTACTTCTTCAAGAAGTCCATCAGAGATTTGCTGAACAACTTGTATTTTTAAGTTCAGTGATTCATGCAGGAATTTCTTCAGGAGTTCCTGTAGGAGTTTATACAGAGATTTCTTTAGAAATCCTTCAAAGTATTTTTCCAGAAATTTCCCCAACATTTCCTCCATGGATAAATAAGAGAGTTTCTCCACATTTTTTTCATTGGAATTTATACAGCAATTCCTTTTGATATATCTAAATTTTTTCCCCAGGGAGTTTTACAAGAGCTTAGCAGAGCGTTTTTCCAGGTATTCCAACATGAATTATTTCAGAAATACATCAAAATATTGCTCTGAAATACACTCAGAAAATCTCCAAGAATTTCATTTCCAGAAATTTTCCAATTAACGTTTCTAGGAATTCCATAATGTTCTTTAGGAATTCCTGATGGGTTTCCTACAGCAATTTCTCTGGGATTTAAAAAAAAAAAGACACGGACAACGTCTTCAGCTTTGGGCTGTACAGACTGTTTAAACTTAACACTAGACAACGGACGAACGGAGCATGCACCAGTGGAAACGGGGAAGAAACTATTCTCACGAAAAGTTTCAACGCCCGGAGCGGGAATCGAACCCTCACCCCATAGCATGGTGCGATTATGAGCTTGGTGACCCTAACCGCACGGCTACGAGGCTCCACAATCAGGTATTCTTTAAGAACTTCATCATAAACTTTTCCCCGAGACTTTAACAGGTACTTCATAGATTTTTCAGTATAATGGAGAATTCCTAATCTCGAAACAGCCGCGAATACTTCGGTTTCCGAAACTTAGATAGTTAGTAAGGTAGGTAGAAATGGTAAATGTAAAATTATGGTATGTAAAAAAATTAACAAATTATTTCGGCTCAGTTTTGCCCATGTGGCATAAATGAATATATTAAAAAAAGGAGAATTCTACAGAAATTCCTTCAGAGATCTTTCAAAAACATCTCCAGAGGCTTCTTCAGAAATTCAAAGTTTTTTTCCAGGAATTTTAGAAAGAAATTTCTGTAAAAACTTAAACATAGAAAATTCCTACAGAAATTTGAAAATTCCTTGGTTCCTGCAGGGTTAATTCTTAAGAAATTCTAGCAGAAGTTTCCTACAAAAGGATTTTCAAAATTTTCTGGAAGGATTCCTGAAAAATCCTGAAGCAATTTCAGAGTTATCTCTGAAGGAATTCCTGTATAAAAGTGTGGAACCAGAAGAAACTCCTCAAAATACCAACTTAATTCCTAGAAAAAAAAAACCAAGAGAACTTCTGGAGGAACTCTGCCAAACTATTTGAGAAATTGTAAAAGCATTCCTGAAGAATTTCGAAGAAAAACTTATGAAGGAATCTCTAAAACAAAATTGTCTGCACAAATTGCAGACAAAGGTACTGGTGGAGCTCTTGAAGAAATTCCCAAAATTCGGAGTACCTTTTTTTGCACGACTCCATTCATTAACGTTCCCAAAATACGGAAATAGGGCAAGTCTGTAGTACCAGAGTATAGAGTCTTGAATGTGGAAAACAGGGTAAGCCTCTGTGAAAATCGGAGTAATGAAGGAACTTGCGAGCATTACTTTGAAAAAAGATTTACTCTTGTAATATCTGTCTTGCCCCTGTGAATTCCTAGGAAAAAATCTCAAGCAATTTCGAACGGAATTAGTACACAAAAAAGAAGACAGATTTTTTTGGAAGCAAATCGTGCAGATATAAATGTGCACGAAAATGTCTTTGAAGTAATTTCCTAAAAAATATTTTTGAATGTAATTTTTGAACAAGAACATATTTGGGAGAACCCTCTGCAAATATTCATAAAAGAATTTCTTGAAAAATTCTTCCAGAACCATCAGAAAACTTTCTGAAAAAATCGCTGAAGAATGGTCTGAATAAATACTAGGCCTTCTCTGGAAAAACCTCTGCAGGAGCTTCCAGAAAAATCGTTTTATAAAAATGTCTAAACAATTACCTAAGACAATCGGTGAATACATGCAGATTAGACCAAATGTAACAAATAATTTCTTAAAGAAACTTTAAATATTGGGACAAACATTTCTGGAACTGCATTTTTTTTAAGAAATCGTTGAATGATTTCCTAGAGAAATCCCTGGAGAAATCCTTGAAGAATTTCATTAAATGCCGGAAGAATTTCTGAAAAAATCTTAAACAACTTCTGATGAACCAGCCAAGGGCTGAAAGTCTCTTAAATAAATACAAAGACAATTAAACAACTCCTGGAGGAGATTCTGATAATATTTTTTTTTGTCTGTATTAACGAGATTTTTAACCCTAGGCTAGTTCATCTCGGGACCCACGCTCTATTTCCCTTCCGAAGGAAGAACCCACATTTTGTGAGTTTTTCGGGAGTGGGATTCGATCCCAGGTCCTCGGCGTGATAGTCAAGTGTTCTAACCACCACACCAGGTCCGCTCCACATTCTGATAATATCCCTGGAATATGTGCTCCAACTTCTTTAGCAATATTTGAAAGAATTTCCTGAACAGTCACTGAGGGATTGTTAGGAGGAATTTCTGAACGAATTTTCGATAAAACCCGGAGAATAGTTTCAAGATGAAACTTTTAAGAAATTTTATTAGAAACTTCTGAAACCCTCTCAAAATAGATGAAAGAATTTCTGGAGGAATCCTCACAAAAACATGAACAGGAATATATTTACCCTGGTGGAATATTGAGAGTAATTCTTGCTAAATTATTCTCTTCATATGCAAATTTCGGAAAAATGTTGATAATCGTGGTAATCGTGGAGAAAATTCTTTACATGGGAACCCAGCTAACACGAAGTCGTATATGATGTAGAATAGGATGCTAAAGTGGAGGTCATATGCATACATGCTTCCATTCAACCGCGTGTGAAGTGTACGCATATCGCCTCAATTTTACAGCCCCTTTCCGCAACACATTCTTTCCTCTCTTCAAAAACTTAAACAGTTTTTCAAACTTTTTATTCCTCTATGTTCTGCATCTCAGCTGTAGTTTGATGATAAATATTAAATAATAAATTGCTTAAAATGTGATCGTAAGATAATGAGAGCAAAAAGTTCGTCGCAAAATGGGGCTGACAAAATCGGGTCCTTACTGTATTCAACATCATATGGGATCGTGTGTTGACTGGGAAGGAAACACTGTTAAAGTATTCTTGGAGAATCTCTAGAAAAATTCTTGATAAACTGCTGAATTATAGAAAAACAATGTGAAAAAATAATTAATGTTTATTATAAAAAGTACAACACTTCCAAAAAACCACGCTCGTCGAATACAGCGCAATTACGGTGTAGTCAAGCGTCTGTACTGGAACGGAGATTTGGAAATGTTGAACAACCAGCTTTGATTTTACCATGACAGCACTGATTTCAAAAAGAACTCCTAAAATAATTTATAAAAAAAAAACTCTGAAAGACATTTTTGAAGGAACTTCAAGAGGTATTCTTGTCCTAAAGTGCTGAAGAACTTCTGGCGACATCTCGACGAAGTTAAACCAACATGAGCACAGAAAAGTCATCCAGAAGAGTTTCCGGACATACCTGCTTGATAAATCCCTCAAGGAACTTCAAGAGTGAAGCAGGAAGTATGAGAGGAATTTCGGGATGAACTCATGAAGAAATTCTTACAAAAATTCTTGAAGAAAATTATGCAGAAATTTCTGATGGGACTCTTAACAGTGGATTTCTGAAGGAACTTTTCGGAGGAAATCCTGCAAATATTTATAATCAACTAGCTGTACCCGGCAAACTTTGTCTTGCCTACTGCGTTTTTTGACGTTTCAAGTTTCTAGCCAAGACCAAATCCCCGGTCAAAATGTATGGAAGATCGATTTTCAAAAACTCACATTTTTTACATGTTTTTTTTGTCTCATAAACCTTCCTTAGGTGAAAACTAACAGAACAAAAGTAAGTCGACCAGAATCGGACCTTCCGTTCGCAAGTTATGCGCGGTCCCACGTATGCCACTGCATTTTTATATATATAGATAACTGGAGTAGTCATTGAAGTTCTTGAATTTCTGAAGTTCATCGTTTTTAGAACAACTTACTGAAAATAAAAATTTTGAATGGACTCCTTTAGCAATACCATTTTAGTACACTACGAAAATTATTTGAAGAATTCCTGCATTGAATCCTACAGGCAGCAGGAATCTTAGACGGAGTGAAACAAATGACGCACACTTTACATATTTATTGTGAAAGCTCAACGTGTAACATTCTGTTAGTGAGAACTGCAAAATCAATCGAACTTTTTTTTCGTGTTGGTTAGTCAGTCGTCCTGCTATCCAAGATATGCTGTATACCATGTGAAGGAATTTCTAGAATAATAATTGCAAGAATTCCCATAGGAAGTTTTAAAATGGATCCGTGGGAGAAGTGAAACATAATATTTAAAAAGTTCCTTGACAGTTTTAATTTAACTGCAAAAAACTGGCTGTGGATGATGAAATGAATCAAAAAGTTACTCGTAAACTTCAGCTAACACTTGACAAGATGAACCTTTCAAAGTTTATTGAGTAAACGTTACAACGATTATGTTTTTAATAATATGGAACGAGCTCACTGATAAATCGATAGATATCAATCCAAGTGTCCAGTGATTATGTTCTCATGAATGATGAGGACAAAACGGCATCCAGCCGCCAACTTGCATTGACATAGTGAATTGCACTAAAACTACTTGTACTAGAACAGAAACTACGGTGCATAAACGAACCTCTATTTTTTAAAGTTGTTATCAAATAAAAAACTTAACATTATACATTGCGGAATAGAATGTTATGACTTTTCCAAACAACGTAATACTTATAAAACTCGAAGAAAGTTGTGTATGCTAATCTAAGCGTTTACTTCTATGGCATTAATTTAATATAATTAAAATATTGATATCAACTTTTTGTCATATGTATGCATGATTATGAATAACCACAGAAGCATTTAAGGAAACTTGATTATTGAACACCCCCAAAGCATCCGTTTTCTTCCGACGAGTTTTCTCTATCGCCAATCAGATGGCAGCACGTGTACAGCCCGTACACCGTTTGTTGTAAGCGTTTCCTACCTAACGTTTCAACTCCAGTATGCCAACCGTATACCAGTTTCTTATCGTACTGCCTCTCTAAACAAGAAATAGCATTAAATAAAAAGAAAATCGACTCAAGTCTAGTCAAGTACAAGACACTGAAGACGACCTTACAGTTGAGGTCGAAATACGTATCTGTCAAAGGATGCAAATTCTTAGTGGAATTCAAAGGAACAGTACTTAACGCGATTTTCTTTTTATTTACAGATATTCCCCTAACAAGTCCAGGTTAATCATCAAGAAATAGCATTGCTTGCACAGTTTGGGCCGTAGTTTTCGAGCCGTTTATTTATCTACTGGGAAATGCCTTCACATCTACACTGAAATAAATTTTGTTTCAGTGTAGTCATGAATGGTATCCCAAGTAACATTTTGATGATCAATTAGTTTTGTAGAGGTTCTGAAAGCCGTCATACAATCGTATTTTTTTTTTGGTTTAATGATGATTCTAAGAACTACTTTTAGTCCATTTATAACATGGCAGACACACGCAGAAAGAAACTATGTTAAAATCAAAAATATTCGAGGTAAATTCAAATAAATTGTCAATTTCTTCAGGCCACACAGATACAAGTGTTTGAAGCAAATCGAACGTCACATATGAAGCAAATTCAATGCGTCTTCTGACAGATTATGTTAGAAATAAATGTAAATATATTTGTTTTTTTTTTTGTGGCAGGTACGGAAATATTTGTTTTCCCATTAAACTTATTAAGTCATTTCCTTCGCTGATAAATCTCACTGTCGATTTTGAGCTGAGCATGTCAAAACAATCTTCAGATTTCAAGCTTTCAGGAACATTTTTAAGTTTATTTTTGCAATAATTAGAAAAAAATGCAATAAATCGGGGAAAACTGGGTCGATTTTGAAACTCCATGCATTTTGTATGGTATCAAAAATTGGTAAAACAAACTTTAAACCTCATTTTCTCGAAAGTGTGTTTTTGTCACATACACCCCTTTGCTTCTAATTCCCTCAAAATTTTTCAGAAAATAACTATTATTTGCTTCTGCAAACAAACAAAGCTTACCCTATCCTATTTTGGCAATTTTAGATTTTTCTCTATCGACTGTAGTTTAAAATAGTTTTAATCTAGTCATAAAAAAATATTCGACGCCACTAGCTGAGTCTATATTCCGAAATCTTGCTTTATTTATATCTTTGCTTCCTTCCCTTCGCACATTACATCCCCCATTTTTTCTACCTTTACGGAGCATTATTATCTGTGGTCATTTTGGCTCTTACCCGACGTCACATTTCTGTCTAGAAACACGAGACGACACTTTGTCATCAAATTTTGTCGAGTCCATTTTTGAATCCTCTTTCCGCGATGGTTTGTTTTGGTTTGCTTGCTTTTGCCTTGCCATGTGCCACAGTAGCCGTTGAAGTAGCAGTGTATGATCATCACAGACTATGTAACTGGCAATGCGATGCTTAACTGAGAGACAGTACGAATCTGCGTACGTACCTAACATACCTAACTAGCAATAATGCTTGTAGCAATGCCACATTAGTATGGGACAAACATCAAATTCTCGCTCCAGTCGACTTTTTTGATTCCATTTAGGTCCCATGTGAACTGTGCAAAATTTCAGCGTAATCGGTGAAACTATAATTTAGCGCAAGCGGTTCAAAGTTTTCATAGGATTTACTATGGGAAAAGTTACACTTTCAGATAAAAAATCCCAGAGGTCGCCCCTTGTCTCCTTAATTCAAATCGATCAACGCTTCTTGTAGAATAAGCATTTATGAAACTTTCCTTCGAAGACCACAAAAGAATTGGATGCTTGTGGAAAAAGTAATTGATTTATTACCGATTAGTGATCCAACGAACGACTTTTTGTTTTGTTTTTTTAGCAGCACTGTAGCTGCTGCCTAGGCTGCTGCTGTTTCCGGGGGTGGTGATGCCTCCCGCCACCCCATGCAACAACGGCAGCATGATTTCATAATTTTTGGTGTCCGGGAACTATTTTTAAAATGCATTTAAAGTTTGTATGGGGAAAATTTTTTGTTCGGGTGGAACTGTCATTTTATCGATTGAACTGTCATTCTATCCACGGAAATTAAAAGTGTTTTGTTTATTTAACCATGAAAACAAAGAAATTGGAACGCAATAAAATCACGTTATACTCAGAAAAATGAGCTCTTTCGATTAGTCTATAGAAAATAGCAATATTTTATTCACTAAACAACCCAATTACGTCATGTGTTGTTGTGTTCAGTGCCGAATATTAAAAGTGACGATTTGGTTGTAGAGCTGTGTCGTCAGTATTGAGTTCATTATGTTTGCTTTTTCCTCCTTAAATATACCGAACAAGAAGTAATCATTTCAAAAATAAAAAAAAAAACAAAACATGGCATCTACATTGAAACAAAGCACGAACAAACATACGTAACACTCAAAATTATTTATATCGTACTCGTTTTAAATTATACTTGTTGTTCATCTACAGCTCACTAGCAGCGCTTTCATCGGTTAAAAGAAAATTTGAAAATACACACTACTGTCACCTGGTTCATGGTTGGCCATGTACTACGAGACTACCATATAACCATAAACATAGAACATAATTTACACTAGGTATATTAATCTGTATTTCGAAAAGATGACCAGTGACCACACTCAGCTATAATGCTGTGACAAGGACAAATCCATCTCCATCGACGAATATGTCGTAGGTACATTGAAAAGTTCCGAAAAGTTTCCGATGTCAACGGATATTAGGTTTCAGCAGCATAACAAGCGGTGACATTAATCGAGCATGTTGACCAATTTGGGGATGAACGAAGCGTCCATCCAGTCGTCATCAGTGTTTGATTCGATTGTGTTTTACAACGCATGGGAAATGATTGTAGGAATTTGTCTCGTTTTGATGCTCTGAGTCAAGGTAAATATGAGACATTCCAGCATTGTGTGCTAAATTTTCGCTTCACCCGGGTGTTCTTCATGCGCAAGAAGGGGTCAGGCAGATAACAAGGCGTTGTATTTGTTTACCTAAACCCACACCGTACATCGCATCCGCATACATCACTGTCAAGTGCTTCCACCTTCTTGATTCGACCCAAATTCCTTGGCCAAGTGTTGCACCTCGTATTATATTCGTTCACAAGAGGGTTACGCAATTGGTTTCCGCACAATAACACAGACGGATCGATAACGAACTTCAATGTCACTATGGTCAAGAAGACGCTCCACCAACAACGAGGGAACCCTTAGGAACGTCTACCTTCCATTACCGTTTTAGTCGCCGTTCGTTATCGTGCCTACCAGCACAGACAAGGACCAGGCCCTTAATTGTCTCCTATTTCAACGTTTGTACTTGTTCAATCGCTAAACATACAGGAATTGAGTGTCCATCAAAATTATAGACACGGCAGCTAGTCCCTAGCCAACCACCCCATTCCGGCAACACACCGCCCTTCCTGGTTCCGCCATAGCCATATGCATAGACCATGTAAACTTGCTGCAGACCGAATCCGAAACGGTTTCAGCATTACGGTCACGTGCGCTTACGTGTCATTCGAGCCCGACGCGATTCATCATGGCGGGTCATTCCGAGTTTTTCATATACGCATGTAGTACTAAAATGCCCGTTCAACGACGATTCAAGATTTACGAGTTCTCTTACTATCTTCTTGACTTGGTTTATACTATATCGATGAAAAGGTGAATCAAGTGTATAGAGGGTAAAAATTTACTTCGTCATATGCGCTTATTCCCGTCAAATTAGACGGAAAATAGCCAATCATTACAGATATTCCGACTTACCATTGCGATAATCAGACTCTTCAGCATACATACATACACACCAAATTTTTTTCGCTGAAAATCAGCAAAGTTTTGCTGAATTTTGCCGAGCTGTAATTTCAGCAATCAATTCAGTAAAAAAAATCACTGAAAATTTCAGTAATTTCGGCTGTCATCGTGGTTGTCAGGTGTTTACTGAACGATCAGTAAAATGTGCTGAAATTTCAGTGAATTCGACCGAGGCGGAGTTTGTCACCGTTTTGCTGAAGAGTTCCAGCAAATCATAGCGAAACACTGATATTGTATTGCAAATGCCCAAAAAAAAGCTAAATTAAAGAAAATGTTTGTTTTCATTGAGATTGAATAATTTTATTTAATTTTACTTTAATATTTAATATTAGATCTTGTATGCTGAAAATAAGAGGGATTAAATGGGGTGCGGCAGACTGCAGCTGCTTTTTTGTTCAAATAACCAGAATCGCTCACAGGTTCGGAATAATAATACATATCCAAGACGAGGGGAGCCGTTGAAGTTGTTGTTGATTTCTCGAACATCGTTGGATTAACTATTTTTTCGGCTGGAGTCTCACTGTCGTACAAAGAAAACGTTATTTTACACTGATGTTAAGAACTATTATTCAAAATTTTACTCACCTTCTTATGCAAGAGATAACAAATACTATATTTGGATCTGTTTTGATCTTCACTTCATCGAAAAAACGTACGGAATGGGAAAAAATATTGATTTAATTATTCCGTTGTACTTGGTGCTGTGCACAACGCCAACATTTTTTGTTTTTACTTTGACAGGTGGCCGATGTGGTTGACGCCAGACGAGATTGCTGAAAATTCAGTACACCCGACGAGTTTACTGATTTTCGGCTAATAAACCCAAACTGCTGATATTTTCAGTAAAATGTATGTTTGCTGATAATTGTTCAGCAATCCATTTTGCTGAAATCCCAAATCGATTTTTGGTGTGTACATTTATTTGTTCAACATCACTTAAGACAACATATAATCAACAATAGTACGCCAAAATACTCGGTTTGTGGCTGCTGCTCTCAATCCTCGGTCGCGCCCAATGCTCGCCAGGTCACGCTCCACCTGGTCCGCCCATCGAGCTCTTTGCGCTCCACGCCTTGTTGTGCCCACCGGATCAGTTGCAAACACCGCAGGGTTGTTGTCCGGCATTCTTGCAACATGCCCTGCCCACCATATCCTTCGGCTTTGGCCACCCTCTGGATGCTGGGTTCGCCGTAAAGTGCAGCAAGCTCGTGGTTTATCCTTCTCCGCCGCACACCGTTCTTCTGCTCAACGCCGAAGATCGTCCTTAGCACGCGTCGCTCGAAAACTCCGAGTGCTTGCAGGTCCTCCTCGAGCATGGTCGATGTCTGGTGTCCGTAGAGGACCACCGGTCTTGTTAGCGTTTTGTACATGGTGCATTTGGTGCGTGGGTGAATCTTTTTCGACCGCAGTTTCTTCTGGAGCCCGTACACGGAACCAGAAATCAACCCAAATATAGGTTCTTTTCACTCATGCTCTTCCATGCGAGAACCCAAATTTGGCTAAACCGCGTTGAAGCTCTGAGTGGGTAGTTTATTTTTGATCCCGGCAGAAAATTGCAACCCATCGCAAAATTCTTTCTACCCATCGTTGACTTCCGAAAGTACCCTAGTGGGTTGAAATAAACCTACTTTTGGGTAAACGGCAAAAAACCCAAATATGGCTTCTCGCACGGACATTATCGGCTAGGTGACTGCTTCTCGCTTTGTTTTTGACAACATTGCGAAGGGGAGAGCGAGGAAACAACCTGGAGGAAACTGCTGGGTAAAAAGTTCAAGCGGTTTACTTATTTTTGCGTTCTTTTAACGCATTTTTTAGGTAGTCTGTTTTTTCCGGGTAGTAGGCCTGACTTCCGCTGATGATGCGCCTCCGTATTTCACGGCTCACGTTGTTGTCAGCCGTCAGTAAAGATCCGAGGTAGACGAATTCCTCCACCACCTCGAAAGTATCCCAGTCTATCGTAACATTACTACCCAGACAGATCCGGTTGTGTTCGGTTCCGCCTACCAGCATGTACTTTGTTTTTGAGGCGTTCACCATCAGTCCGACCTTTGCTGCTTCGCGTTTCAGGCGGGTGTACAGCTCTGCCACCGTTCCAAATGTTCTGGCAATAATGTCCATGTCGTCCGCAAAGCACACAAATTGTCCGGATTTTGTGAAAATCGTTCCCCGGCTGTTAAGCCCGGCTCGTCGCATCACACCTTCCAGAGCGATGTTGAAGAGTAGGCATGAGAGTTCATCACCTTGTCGCAGTCCCCAGCGAGATTCGAATGAACTGGATAGTTCGCCCGAAACCCTTACGCAGTTTTGCACACCTTCCATCGTTGCTTTTATTGCTGTGTGCGTTCAAGATGCAAACGGTGCCCAAATGCGCTTCAAACGCGGTAACACAGTGTTACCAAAGGCAAATTCGATTTTACTACCACACAAAAAAGTGCCATCTGTTATATTTTTAGTTTGGAATGTCGATGTATTGAAAGTTATATATAGTCTTGGCAAAGGCAAAATAAATTAGGTCGAAACGTTTGGCAATGCTGATTAATTCGTTTGGATTCTCTAGTCTGAGTTCACAGTTAAAAAATGTTACATCATATAAGCTGTAACAAAAGGACCCCGTCATATTGCACAGATTATTCCATATGTTTATAACTATACAGCTTGCTCCCAGTATGAAGCTTGCATTCAACATTCTACACAAGAAGTTCTTTTATGCAATATTTTGCAATTTATGCAATATTTTTTCTTTTATGCAATATTTTATATAACTCATTTTGGTATCATAATGGCCATTTTTTCCGAACTGGTTCATTATGCAACTGAAATGAGTTGCATAATGAAAAATAGTTGCATAATGTTCATTATGCAACTCATTTCAGTTGCACTATGAACATTATGCAACTCAAATGAATTATATAATGAATAAATCATTGCATAAAATTTTGTATGAAACTCGTTGCAAAACTCGATTTTTTCAGCACTCTTCGTATTTATTCAACTCGGCAAGCCTCGTTGGATAAATGTACGACTCGTGCTGAAAAAATCACCTTTTTGCTACTCGTTACATAAATAACTATTTTGTAAATTCCAGTGAAATGACATAGAAAATTCTATGCTAAATTTGTTTACGACGGGTGTTACTTTCAGAAATTTTTGCTGTGTAGGTCAGACCCTCCTCAAAATAAATACTTCTTAAAAACCATACATCATTTTTTGTGGAAATCCTGAAGGATTTTCTGACGGAAAGAAAACCGAGTGCAGTTTCAACCGTGAAGTCCTTAACTATATTGAGGCTCGAACTGGTTTGCTATCTGTGCACATTAAACCCACGAACCTTACTTCGGAATTCCACATTGTTCAATTAATTAAAACTTTATCTATTGATATCGAATTCAATAGGTCGTTCCTCATAGCTGCTGCGCAGTTCTTTGATCCGAAAATAAACCGCAAGTGTCCCACTCACTGTGTTTCTTTTTATCTTTTCGTGAAGTGAATGCATTGTTTACAGCAAAAAAAAAATGCTGCCTAAAGCATCGAATCGCGACTCATTCAGAAGACGTCGCCTTCAATAGAGAGAGACTTAGAGACACCCGATTCGATCAGGTTCCCTGCCTGACTCCTGTTTCGCCCCAATCGATGCCAATCTAGTGAGTTTCATTCGCGTCGTCGTAAGATGATAACAATCGGATTCTTTATTCAAACCACGACCTCGTCGTCGTCGCTCTATCAAACGAATGAGTGTGTTAGTAGATAAACAGATACCTACGAGCTACGACTGATCATCACAGTCAGTTCTGTTCAACGCAATTTGCCATTGCAATAAGATGGAGCTACACAGGACAGCAACGCACTAACAACAGCTTGGCTCGCATGTGTGCTACTGACCGGCCCGTTGTTCGCCAGCAATGGAGGCAGTTAAGCACTCATCAGCTCTACTAATTGCCACTTCTGGGGTGAATAGTGTCGATGAATTTAAGATCTTTAAATAATATCAATTCTTATGTCTGAAGCTGCTCGCGCATAGCATGGGAAGCGAGACTTTTTAATGGATGTCAATTTGTATCCACGTCGGTGCTGCTGCTACTGCAGCGCTGAACAGTCAAATATAGTCAAACTATCAATTAGCTAGTTACAATGAATATCGGGCGGCATCTCAGTATGCTTCAAAGAGTATTTTATCAAGTAGCCCTATACAAAATGGTTGAATGTAATTTGAGTTTGATTTTTTATGTCCATCAAACCGACGTTCGTTTATTCGAGCCTCAAACATTGTTTAAGCCGAACCCAAAAAAAAAATGTGATATCTTGTAAATTATCAAGGAATTCTGCAATCAATCAGGAAATGTTCGGTGTTATTTTTTCACTGAAACTATTCTGATTCATTGAGTAAATAATGTCACCAAGCCGAATTAGTTTACACAAGATCAATATGGATTTTGAAATTTTGGTGAAATATTGAGTTACACATTGTTTGCAATTATTGGAGAATTTTCTTGCAACATTTATAAAGTCAATTTTGACAGATTTTCTGAAGAGTAGGTGACCGATACTTTGGAGGAATGGTGTAAACCCCTAATTTTTTAAATTATGCTTAATTAAAATAAGGATATTTTGATTCCTGGTGGATCTTGAGAATTGATTGCCTTTAAAAAAATCCAGAGTCTTGGAAAAAATATAGCATTTACAGTAGGCTGCGGCTTATTTTTAAAAAGTTGTTGAATCCTGGAGTTCGTAAGCTCTTTTGGATTCAAATGACACAAAAAGAGAAACCTCTGAGTTTTAGCCAAAAATATTGAGATTTAGAGGTCGCGCAATCGCTTCAAAGTCGAATTTTTGAGTAATAAAAAGGTGTTTTCACTTCAAGTGCCATAAATTTCTCAATTTTCAACCGATTTTCAATCTTTTTTTTATGAATTTCTCACAAATTAAATTTCGAATAAACTCGTAGAACATCATTTTTTCAAAGTCACGCAAAATATGAGTTTTTGAAGATTTAATTCATTTTTTTCTTCTTTTCACAAATTTTTTTAACTCTAGTGTCTTATAACTTTTTAACCGTTTGACCAATTTTAAATTTTTTAGCTTGCTTTTGTAGATATTTTTATTGCCTATCTTTGTCCTAAACAAACTTTTCATCAAAGTAGTCATTTTTATGATACTTTTCACCAAAAACCGCCAAAATATGCCTTGAAACTTGGTTTTTTCATGCAAAATTGGAGTTTTTGACGATTAGTCGCAATTTTTTACTCCTAACCAGATATTTAGCCTCATATTTAGGGATATGGAACACATTGGAGGATTTTTTTTTCAATTTTTTTTCTCGCATTTTGAATATGAAAATATTTTTTTGATTCAGAACACTGCAAAAACTGAAGTTTAAGGCTTCCATATGATTTTTGAGAATATTTTTTTCACTTTGAGCCCGAAACTAAGCATGAAAACTATCAAAATTTTGCCGAAATTCTGATTTTTCCAATAAAATACGTGTTTCTGAACGGTTTTTGGTATTTATCTATTTTGAAACGTTTTTTTAAAGGTACAGTTTATTCACAGCATTCTAAGGCTAAAAAATTTAAAATTGGTCAAACGGTTAAAAAGTTATAGGACTCTAAAGTTAAAAATTTTTGTAAAAAGAAGAAAAAATTAATTAAATCTTCAAAAACTCTTATTTTGAGTGACTTTGGAAAAGTGATGTTCTACGAGTTTATTCGAAATTTAATTTGTGAGAAATTCATAAAAAAAGATTGAAAATCGGTTGAAAATTGAGAAATTTATGGCACTTGAAGTGAAAACACCTTTTTATTACTCGAAAATTCGACTTTAAGGCGATTGCGCGACCTCTAAATCTAAATATTTTTGGCTTAAACTCAGAGGTTTCTCTTTTTGTGTCATTTGAATCCAAAAGAGCTTACGAATTCCAGGATTCAACAACTTTTTAAAAATAAGCCGCAGCCTAATTTACAGTTATGTTGAATAAAGCCCCCTGAATATATCGAAGGGGCATTTTCTGAAGATATTTATGGAGGACTCAGGAACCTTATTTGGAAATCCCTGTTTGGAATTTCTAAAATAATCACCTAAGAGATTTGGAAAATAATTGCTGGAGAAATTCCTTGAAAAATGCATGTTATCTAAAAAAAACAAATGGATAAACATTTCTAGATAAGAATTCAAAAAACTTATTAAGGAATTCATGTAAATATTCTAAGGAAATATGTTTGGTGAAGTTTCTGTATAAATTTCTGAAATAATTCGTGGATACATTTCTGAAAGAGAAGTCTGGAGGATATTTTTGGAAAAATACGTTGAGGAATATTTGAAGGAATTCATGAGGGAATTTCTGTATATTTTTACAGGAATTCCTGGAAAAATCCTGCTACAACTAATAAAAGAAATAATGCAAAAATCTTTGAAGCAATCCTCGAAGAAATTCCAGGGAACATTATTTTGAGAATTGCCTGTAGAATCCAAGATGACTGGAGAAATTCCTGAAGAAGTTCCTGGAGGAGTTCATGGTGACATACTTATATGAATTCCAAGAGGAACTTCTGAAAAACAAAATATTTGTACAAAATGATTTTCCCTCGAAGAAGTTCACTCAATGGCCGAAACGTTGGTTAAAATAAAATCGCACCTTTCAATAAATTGTATGACTGCGGCAAACTAAAAACTTTGCAAAAAATTCTGAACAATTTCCTGAAACCTCTCTTTGGAATTTTCAAAAGACTTTTATCGGAAAAAATTTCTATATGTATTTCTGAAATAATCCGTGGAAAACATTACTAGAATTTTTTCTTGTTTTTGAAAATACATTGAGGAATAATTGAAGGAGTTCATGAGGGAACCTCTGCATGAAATTTTGCAGGAATTCCTGAAAAAAGTCCAGCTAGAACCATTGAAAGAAATCATGCAAGAATATTTGAAAAAATCCTGAAAAAAATCCAGGTCCCCCGTAACGTGGGTAGATCACCTTAGAATGGTGCGTTGCGGTGTAAGATCTACCAAATCAAATTTTGATCTTGATATTTACCGTATTTTTAAATATTCCAAGATCAAAGTTTGATGCTCTTTTCCTTGTGTTTTGTAGTATTTGTGTTTCAATGTACTGCTAATTAACATTTTATTTCAGCAGGATTCAGGTAAATGTATCGTACGATATAAATAAGATTTTAAATATATGTAACTGTGGCGAGCGTATCACTAATATGTAGCTTATTTGACGTACGATGTTAATATTATTTTATATTTCAGATTATCAACCGAAGAATCTAGTAATTCAACCAAATGCCAACAATATGACGAGAAAACCAGGATGAATTGGGCATACAACTGATTCGAAGCAGTCTAACAATGGTGTGCCTGAACGTTAACCAAGCGTATCCTCTTTAGTTTACCCTTCCACTAACAACACCCTAATTCCCGTGACACCTAGGCCTGAGAGATCGTAGAGTTGTCTACATTTTTCATAGGTGTCCAAAACTAACCATCCTTTCCCATTCCTCAGCAGTCGCAAGGACGTGGCCAGGACAGTGCTCGACCATTGGAGGATTGCGTCAGTCTTGTCTAAGAGTCAGAGATTAGTCCCAAATCTTTGTGCTTTGGTTCGGACGGGAAGGAGGCATCCCTCATAACAGCGGTCTAGGACTGTACCACCTACGAATTTGTGCGACTCGCTTAATGCTAATGCTAATGCTAATGCTAAATCCTGAAAAAAATCCAGGTAACAATCGTGATGAAGTACATATATGAATTCCAGAAGGAATACCTGGAAGAAACTCTAAAGACATCACCAGAAGAATTTCAAAAAAAGGCATTAGAAAACAATATTTATAGACGGCGGAAAGATTCAATGAAGATTTTTAAGGTGGTATCTTAGGTTGGAATTTATGAGAATGAAATCTCTTGAAAAATGTCCCAAAGAATCTTACCAAGAATTTCCGAAGTAATCACTGAAGAATCCTTGGAAGATTGAAAGAAGGAGTTATGCTTGAAGGAATTCGTGTATGGTTTTCTGGAAGGATCCATGGAGGAATTTTTGAAGCAATTGGTGACGCAATTTTGGAATAAAAAAATCTTAATGAATCGTGCTTTTTGAAAGGAGTTCAGAAGCAATCCATTATTTAAAACAATCCCTGCAAGAATTTATGAAAAAATCTTTCAAGAAGCTTCGAATTTCTGATTTACTAATCTCCTAACTATGCCACCAAAAGTAATCACAGGAGGGATTTCAGAAGGATTTCTCGAATTTTCTTCTAAGAAGGAACTTCTAAAAGAATTCATGAAATAATTTTGAAAGAATTTGATGATTTTTTTGCTAGAATTCATGAAGATATAGTTGGTGGTATTTCAGCATTGATCCTTGAAGGTATTTTTCAATAATGCCCTTGAAGAATTTTATGAAGCAATCTTGGGAGAAATATCGGAAAGAACTCCGGATTTCTGGTTTGCTCGGATTTCTTATTTTTTTAAGGAATCCATTGATGATTTTTTTAAGGAATTCCTTGAGAGATTTCTGGAAGAATTTCTGAAGTCCATGGAATGTTTTCTAGAGGAAATTTTCTGGAGGAATTGCAAAAGGAATTTCGGAAAAAAAACTCTGGTAAAATTTCTGAAGGAATTCACTGAGAAATTTTTGGAGGAATCCATGCAAAATTTTAAAAAGAATCACTGGAGAAAATTCTGAAAAATCTTTGAAAGATGTTCTGAAAGCATAACCAAGAGGTTTTTTTTTATTTTGGAAGCACCAGAGTTTTTGAAAGAGTTCTTCGAGTTCTTCTCTTGAACAATTTCTGAAGGAATTCCAAGAGAAATTTCAAAACGAATCATTAGAACATTTTATAAAAAAAAGATCCTGGAGAATTTTCTTGGGGCATCTCTGGAAACTTCTAAAGAAAGGCTTTAACGAATTTCTGAAGCAATCTATGGAAAATGAAAGATTTCCTGGAAGAATTTCTGAAGGAATTCCAAAAGGAATGTGCATAGAAGTTCCTTGACGGATTTCTTAAAGAATCACTGGAATATTTTCAAAGGAATCTTTGGAAACATTTTTGAAAGGATTGGTGGAATATTTTCCAATAGATTTCTGAAAGAATCCCTGTTAGAACTTTGAAGGAAATTCATAGAAAATTTTCCAAAGCAAGCCTTCTGAATAAAACTCAGAATTATTTCTTGGTATAATTGCCAAAGAAACTCCTAATGCAATTTGTATTGCAATCCTAGGAAAATGTTCTAGAAGAAATCCTCGAGAAATATCCAAATTTCGTAAATTTCTTAAAGATTCGCAGGATGAATTCCTAAAAAAATCCCAGAAGAAAATATCAGAATGAATCCTTGAAAGATTATTCAAAGAACCCCTGGAGAAATCTATATAATTCTTGGAAAATGTTATTAAGAAATCTCAAGACTAGTTTCTGGAATTTCAGAAAGGAGACCTGAAGAAATTTCTAAAAAATATCACAGAGGAGTTTTTGAAGCAACCCATGCAAAATTTTTTGAAAAGAATCCCTAGAATTTTTTTTTAAGAAAATCTTTGGAAAATATTCTTGAAGTAATTCCAAGACGGTTTTTTGAAGATGTCCATGCACATGTTTTGGAATCAATCCAGTGAACATTTTTTTAAAGAGTTCTTCGAGTTCTTCTCTTGAAAAATTTCTGGAAGAATCTCAAGAGTCATTTCTAACGGAATCCCTAAAGCACTTTATGTAAAAATTAACCTTGATGAGTTTTTCTAGAAAGTAATTTGTATAGAAGTACCTTGATGGATTTCTTGAAGAATCCCTGGAAGATTTTTTAAGGAATCTTTTGAGAAAATTCCGAAGCGATTAGTGGAAGATTTAAAAAAAATCAGAAAAAATGCCTGGAGGAGCTATAAAGGAAATTTATGTGAAGTTTCTAAAAGAATCCTTGAAGAAATTTAAGAATAAATTTCAAAGGTTAATTCTGCTGAAAATTCTGAATAATTTTTTGGAGGAATTGCTAAAGACATTCTTGAAGCAATTTATAATGCAATTTGAGGAAGGTTTTTCGAAAGAATTCGTCGTGAAGTTCACAAATTTCTTAAAGAATCTCAAGAAGAATTGCCGAAGGAATCCCTGGAGAAAATTTCAGAATGAATCCCTAAATGATTATTCAAATAACCCCTGAAGAAATTCATGTAATGCTTGGGAAAATTTTTGGAGAATATTTTAGACTAATTTTCAAAATATTTAGAGCAATCCATGCATTTTTTTAAAGGAACCGTGAAAAAAATTGCAAAAGTCTTGGAAGATATTCTGAGTGCAAGAGGGTTTTCTTAAGATGAGCATGCACTATTTTGTAAGCAATCCATAGTAGGTTTTTCAAAAGACTCGAGTTATTTTTAAGGAATCCTAAGCAAAATTTCTAACAGAACCATTAGAACAGCTCTGAAAAAATATCCTGGAGAATCGCTGGAAAAATTCTAAAGTACTTGAACGAATAGAAGAATCCTTAGAAGAATTTCTGATGGAATTCCAAAAGAAATTTGATTAGAAGTCCCTTAGTGGCTTTCTTACAGGATCACTGGAACATTTTCAAAGGAATCCATGGGAAAATTTCTGGGGATCGGTGGAATATTTTCCAAAAGCAACTATAAAGGAAATTTATGTAATGTTTTCCAAAGCGATCATTGAAGACATTTTTTTTAATTCTGAAGAAAACTCAGAATTAATTCTTGATGGAATTATTGAAGAAATTCTTTAAGCAACTTTGGATGCAACCCTGGGCAGGTTTCCAAAAAAAAACCTTCGAAAATTTTATGAAATTCACAAACGTTTTAAAGAATTTTGAATTCTTTTTTTTTTCGGAAATTATTCGGCTAAGAAATCACAGGAGAAAATATCAGAATGTATCCTTGAATGATTTTTCAATGAACCCCTGAAGGATTCCATGTAATGCTTGGTAAAATGCCTTGAGACATCATTAGACCTATCTCTATTCAAATTCCTGGAAAACTTTATGAAAGCCTCTCTGAAAAAAAATCTGCTTTACTTTCATAAGGAATCCATGGAAGAATTTCTGAAGAAATCCATGAAAGGTTTTCTAAAGAAATAATTCGGAAACATTCTGAAGCAATTCCTAGAATTATTTCCAAAGGAGATCCTCAAGAAATTTCTGGAGAAATTCAGGGTAAGTTTTCTGGAGCAACCCGTGCAAGATTTTCTTCAAACATGTTTTTAAAGAAATTTTGGAAGGAATCCATAGTGGAATACCCTGAAGAAAATTTCCGAAATAGGTTGTTTTGAAAGAATTCGTGAAGGAATTCGTGCATAACTTTTCAAAGGAAATTTCGGAAGAAATCTTTAAAGGAATTTATGAAATAATCCCTTAGGAAGTTTCTGAATTAACATTTAGAGATTTTTTTAAAGGAAACCCCTGGAGTAGTTTCTGAAGAAATGCGTGGATGAATGTTTGGTACAACCCATGTAAGATTTCTGAAAGAATACCTTTTTGAATTGTTTTATGAAATCTCTGGAAGGTGTTATCCCACTCACAATGATTTTTTTTTACATTTGGAGACGCTGAATGCATTAAAAAATCACTTGCGCGATTTCAATGTAGCCTACACTTATGGTTTTTTTTTTTCATGTATGTAGATGTGGAGCGGACCTGGTGTGATGGTAAAAGCCCCTGACTATCACGCTGAGAACCTGGGATCGAATCATACTCCCGATATACTCATACAAATGTGAGTTCTTCCTACAGAAGGAAAGTTAAGCCGTGGGTCCTAATACGAACCAGCCCTGGGCCAAAACCCTCATAAAAACAGCTAAAAAAATATGTGTGGTGGGAGGAGGGGGGTACAAAAATGTAATATTAACAACAATTATTATTCTTATGATCTTGAGGTCGCAATAAGATTCAAGAATTCATAGAGGCAACTGTCGAAAAGATTTTTTATCTTAACAAAATCGAAAAGCCAAAAAAAATCCATACAAATTAATTTTCGTTAAAATCGGTGGCTTGGATTGTGCGATATTTGCCAGAAAACCGTTCGCCAGAAAATCATTCGCCAGAATGACAAACGCCAGAAAACCATTTGCCAGAATGTACCATTTGCCAGAATACTATTTGCCCAAAAGTACCATTTGCCAGAATGTACCAATCCCCAGAATTTAATATTATATATTAAATTCTGGGGATTGGTACATTCTGGCAAATGGTACTTTCGGGCAAATAGAAATTTTTTTCATTTCCTAAGAATTAATTTCAGTCCATTAACAAAAAATGTCAGTTTCAATCTTTTACAATAACTTGATATGTTCACTACCAGGATGATCTCTTGGTTTGTTTCAATAAAGGACGACTAGGGCTAGAACAACGAAAACAACTGGAAATGATTCACCGGTAGTTATTGAGCAAAGAGAAAATCGATGAAGAGAAATCGATCATTACAGATACGCCTGTATGATACTAAGCGCGAGACTTCGATGTAACTAGGCTATGAGCCATTTTACGAGACGTTTTGGATCAGCTGATCACTCATTTCATGAATGGAAATTTGATAGAAGGTCGCGTCCAAGCCCGTGAGTGTGAATATCAATATCAACACTGTTGTCGTTCCGTAAAATAGACTATAAGTGCATAGGTCCACAAACATCTGGTATGGTGAAAATACTGCTGACCGAAGAACATTAGACCGATTGGTCAATGGATAGAATGGTGATCACGAATTGCTATTCAGTGATTATAGAACAGGAATCGGGACAGTTTCTTAAATTTGTTCGGTTTTCCACAATATTAATATTTCCGTATTGTTTTACTGCAATCAACAATTAATGTCAAAATCTAGTCTTACTAACTAAGAAGAACAGCCTATGTTTAAAAGAAGGCAACATTCACTAGTTGAACATCAACGATTTCGATGCAAAAAACTATTTTTCTACAACTAAACTATTCTCTCCCCAAGTAACCATGATGCTGAAGCCTTTTTTGCGTGCAGATATACGCAACTTTAAGGTTGATTTGAAGTGGAAATGGTCAATTATAGAATCAAATTAAGATTTCACTGCTATAATCTTAGTTCAGTCGCATAATTGCCTAAAGTGGAAATGGCCTTAAATGTTCTAAATAATTGTTCTAAATACACCGTATATCTGCATGCAATAAGGCTTCAGCACCGTGGTTACTGGGCTAGTTCAAATAGTGAATTTTTCCTTCTTCTAAACACAGGCTGTTCTTTCTAGTTTTGTTGTAAGACTAGTTTTTTGCGTAAATTGTTGATTATGTTAGAACCATAAAGCAATATTGGTATTGCGGGACTAATAGTTTAATTATTGAAAACAAAAAAAAATACAGATCTTAAACCCATTTATTGTTCTTATATTTAAAAGAAGGAAAGATTCATGATAAAAATACAGTAGCTCCAACTTCAACAGTTATTTTAACAGCAGAAAAGGAGAAAACGAAAAAAAAATATGGCCATTCTGCACTTTTTGACCAAATGACATTCGACCCAACGGCCTTCAGTCGAATGCCCTAACACCATGGATATTAAGATTCTACAACAGTAGCCGGAATGCCATAAGCCATAATACCAAAGCCCAAATATGTTAAGCTCACATGTCACAATTACCTTACCGTGATAAGGGAATGTATTGGTTAGAATTGGCGCAAATAAACTAAGAAGTTCATCCAAAAAGAACAGCAGATGATTAAAAGAAGGAAAAAACTGCTGGAATTATTAGAATTAATTTCCTCAAAAACAAGCTTTTTAAAGCATTTGATCAAGATTAGGCCGAATGGTAATGGCTTTCGGGCAGTGACCAGACGCGCCAACTTGGTCAAATTATTGGGGGGGGCAAAGCCTGGTTTTTCTGATTTTTTGTATGGGAAAATCGAAAAATCGTCAAATATTGGGGGGGGGGGCAAAACCGTACTTGCCCCCCCTAAGTTGGCGCCTATGGCAGTGACAGTCAGGCTAATGGTATAGGTAAAACCGTCACTTGAGTCATTATTTCTGTGTATTTTACTAGTTGCTTCCAATAGGTTTTTGTTTATGGTATTCGATTGATTTAAGTGTGTGATCAACAATTCCGGATAATTTTGCTGTTTGGCACAAAAATTATTATTTAAAGAGATCATGTTATTGTTATTGTAAAAAAAAGCTTAAAAATTACTGTCAATTGAAAGCAGGGAATCTTTGAAAAATATAAGTAAAGCCAAAAATTCCATATCAGTAAAAGCTGGGAAGAACATCCTATGTGTTGAAGAAAGGAAAATCTTTGATGAGTATTGATCAAATTCCGTCAAAATAATATTTGATCAATTGGATCCACATCATGATCAACTTGTCCACAAGACAAATTTGTGGAAATGTTCTAATTGAAAAAATAAGCTGTTGTGCGCAATAAAATATTTGAATAACATCGAAGATTCAATGTATTGTGAAGTTTAAGAGGTAGAGGTTTAAGTTCACATCATTTTTTTGTTTCACAGTGATTTTCCCTTCTTCAAACTATAGGCTTTTCTTTAAAAGTTACTCTAAAATCATTTCTTGCTTGCTTTTACATCAGTTTCGGTAATTTATTTAACTTTCGCATATAATAAATCTGAACAAAAATTAAATTTTGCATTTTTGCAATCGTTATTGTGGGCTAATCGATCCCAAACAAATAAAAAATAGTTATTTATGCAACAAGTTGCAAAATGATGATTTTTTCAGCACGAGTTGTACATTTATCTAACGAGGCTTGCCGAGTTGGATAAATACGACGAGTGCTGAAAAAATCGAGTTTTGCAACGAGTTGCATACAACATTTTTTGCAATTATGACAAAATACCCTTGAGTACGATCATTTCTGATTATCCCCACATGTCTCAAGAAGAACCACGTGTGAGCATCCGCATAAGCGTTTTTTTTTTCAATCAGGTAGGCTGTGTTCATAAGTGTACTCGGAGTCGCGTCGTCAACAAGCGTTGTTTGCTGTTACTGCTTCTCCCTCTACGTCTGTTTGGCTGATCAAATCAGAATGGAAATCGCTTCTATTCGATTTAGATCTGTCGAAAAGACATTGAAGCAGTCACCGCATCCACATAAGACCACGGAAAAACATAAGTGTTTCGGAAAACTTGCGAAAAGTGTACCCCAGAAAAAGTGCCGAAAAGTAGTACTTTTCGGCACTCTCAACAGTGCTGAAAAGTTCTATTTTTCGGCACTCTTGAGCTAGTGAAGAAAAGTAGGCCGTTTTGGCACAGTTTTGGCGATTGAAAAATGCAATCTTATGCCACGTAATTGCAAAAAGAATTTTTTTAAATTATCATTAGATTGGGAACACTTCTGGATTGAGAACTATGGAAAATTTCTGGGAAATGGTACTTTCTGGGGAATGGTACATTCTGGCAAATGGTTTTCTGGGAAATGGTTCTTTCTGGCAAACGGTTTTCTGGGAAATGGTATATTCTGGCAAATGTCTTTCTGGCCAATGGCATTCTGGCGAATGGTTTTCTGGCAAATATCGCACAATCGGTGGCTTGAACTTCCAAAAGAACACGTGGGGTATAAATTAACTTCGTCATATGCGCTAATTCCCGTCATATCAAATGAGAAATAGTTAATTATCAAAAGTATTCCAACTTACCTTTGCCAATGACTCATTAGATGAAAGCAAAAAGATGTACACTAAACATAACCCGAAATTGCACTCATAATCGAATAATTACGCAAAATGACACGTTTCAATAATTCCCTGCTCTTGTGCTGTGTAAGTCGAAGAGTGTTTCTTTTTCAAACGGTTTGTGTGCTGAAAGTCTAATGTTAGTTTTTCTGCATCATTTTACTCAACTTTATTCACCTGCTGGCACTGCAGGACAAAATCATCTTTTGGCTTTACTTATCGATGAAAATTTATGTGTCAGGTTTGTAGATCAATGCACAACGCTTCGAATTCACTACTTTGCAGGGAAAACAAGTCTATCTCAGATCTCCTCCAGAAATGTGAGTTTCAAATATGCACTTGTACTTGTAATTGATGCTAAATCTTTTTCAAAAATTGTTGATAAAGGTGGTCCTCGCCTTAACTCAAATATGAAAGCTTATTAATTTCAGGTCATATGCAATATTGCTTTGAAAAACTTAGTCGATGCCACTTTTTATGTAATAATTAATGTAAACGAACGGACGATCTTTTTTTTATTAATTTTATTTTTGTTAGATTTTTTTTGAGGTTGAGAGAGGCAGAGTATTTCGTAATTTGCATTTCCCTCTTAACTTTTTCCAGAAATTTTACAACACACTTCCAAGAGTATTTGTAAAAACTTTTTTAGAAATATCAGAAATTATTTGATTTTGAGTAATAACACTAATTTATCTTTTTTACGCTTCGACGGATGTAAGAAAAAAGCGCCCTTGTGAAAGCACAACTCAAAATCACTCCTTATTCTTCCCTGAATTTTACTCAAGTCCTTGCAGAATTCCTCAGGAATTTTCACGATTCATGGGTTCTTCCATTGAGTTCTTGAAAAAATTCTTCAGAGATTTCATCAGAAATTCCTCCAGTGACTCCCTAAAGAAAGTTTTCCATGAAATCCTTATACTTATTTTCGAGAGTTATTCCAAAAAAATGTTTTAAAAATCCATGGATTCTTCATGAATTCCTCTAAAGTTCCCTAAAGATTTGTCCAGTTACTTACAACTCTATTATAAATGCTTCCATGGATTCCTTTAGAAAATCCTCCAGGAGTTTCTTCCAGAAAATATTCTACTGATTACTCCACAAACTTCTCTAATGGTTATTTATATATAATATATATTTTTTTAAATCACTCATACATTGCCACAGTTATTCCTACATAGTTCCATAAGAAATCTCTTCACGGATTTATTTTTTTAGATATATCACCTTGGATTCAGAAAATGTTTAAAGTGATTTCTTTGAGAAATTCAAAAGCTCTGAATTCCTTCAAAATTTTCGCAAAGGATTCCATTAGAACTCCTCTAACATTTCTTTTCAGAAAGTCTTCCAGAGATAACTCAAGATAATCTGCCAGGGATTCATACAAATATTTCGTCAAAGTTTTCTTCAATTTTTTTTCTCAGGGATTCGTTTAAAAATTTCTGCAGAGATTCCTTTATGAATTCTTCCATAATTGCATTAATGCATTATTACGTAAATATCCTTAAAAACTACTACTACTTAGAATCATTCATTAAATCTTTCAGAAAATTTCTAAGAAATTTCATCTAGGCTTCCTTCAAAGGTGCCTTTAATAATTTCTTCAGAAACTCCACCAAGAATTCATTTAAGAAGCTTTCCATGGATTCGTTCTGAAACTTGTCCTGGAATTATTTGAGAAATTCTTCCAGAATACCCTTCAGAAAATCCTTCTCAAGGAATCAGTAATTTCTGAGATTCCTTATTTTATGTCTCTTAATTGTTGAGATTTGCAGCCCTAGACAGATTCATTTTCGCATTCAGAACTTCCTTCAAACATTTATTCAATTTTTTTTCAGCCAGGGGTTTTTCCTCGGGAATTCAGGAATTCCTCTTGCATTTTTTTTTCTTTCGGTGCTTCCTGGTATTCTATTGACGGGTGTCTTGAAGGAACTCCAGAAATTCATAGAAAAATATCCCTGAGAATCCACCAAAAATATCTTCAGGGATTTTTACAGGAATTCGACTGCAGATTTCTTCGAAACCCCCTTCCAAGGGCTTCTTTCACTGAGCCGTCTAGTAATTCCTCCAAGTTTTTTTTTGATAAATTATCTACAGGAACTCTTTCAGTATTTTGAGTATTTTTTAGGAATTCCAGCTCATGTCATGTTTTTTTTATAAAATTCCCATTGAAAAATCATGTAAAAATTGCCTCAGGAATGTTTTGAGAAATTTGCAGAAATTCTCATAAAAATTCTTTTCGAAATTGCTTCTGTGATTCGATCAGAATTATCTCATTCGATTCCTTCAGAGATTCTTAGCAGAAAGTGCAAAAAAATACAATTATTTTTTTTAAATACTGAAGGAATCCCTTTAGGATTTTTCTGTAGATATTCCTGAAATAATTGTCGAAGATACCTGGGCAGATTCCAAGAAGAAATTCTTGAAAAAAAAATCTAGAAGAGTTCCTGGAGTACAATTTCTGAAGCAATTTCTAAAGTGATCTGTGGAAAAAATCCAGTGATCCAGTGATCTGTGGAACAATCATTGGGAGAATACTTGAAAGAATTCTCTGATATATCTCTAAAGGCATTCTAAAAAATATGAGAAATGTCCCGTTGGGAAAACGTAAATAACAAGTTGTCTTCATCTAGGGGAGAATACAAGCAAATGTGTGCGTGGATTTTCTGCATCCGAAACATCATATTTCACAACCACAGAGAAATATTTCTTCGTTGCACTGTGATGGTGTATCATGATCTGGTGGGAATAAATAATAATTTAAATATTTTGGCCGTTCTTCACATCCATCTGAACTCAACAGGTTTGTTATCAATCATATCTAGAACATATGATTTGATTTGGACTGCGAAGTATTATACCGTCTTTTCGAATAAACAACTACGGTCAATTAGGGCCCATATAGCCGAGGCGGTAAACGCACGGGTATTCAGCATGACCATGCTGAGGGTGACGGGTTCGATTCCCGGTCGGTCCAGGATCTTTTCGTAAAGGAAATTTCCTTGACTTCCTTGGGCATAGAGTATCTTCGTGCCTGCCACACGATATACACATGCAAAATGGTCATTGGCAGAGGAAGCTCTCAGTTAAAAACTGTGGAAGTGCTCATAGAACACTAAGCTGAGAAGCAGGCTTTGTCCAGTGAGGACGTTACGCCAAGAAGAAGAAGAAGAAGAAGAGAAGAAGAAGAACTACGGGCAATCTTAATTTTTACAATTCAGGTTGTGCCCGTGGACTAGACGGAAACAGAATACGAGGAATAATTTTTCAATATCATTATTTTGAGGAAATTGTAGTTCTTTTCCACATGATATGGAAGCTAATTTATAGACTAGTAATTGATACTAAATTGTTCATTAGGCGAGGTGCAATTCGATCATTATTGGTATGTGCATAGTTAGACGGGAATCATATAAACAAACCCTACTACTGTTTCCATAGAACTGCAGCATCGAACCTTAGATTCAACATTCGTTTGTTCAACTAATCTGAACAAATGTCAATTTCTTGATTTTGCTTTGGCTGACCAAGCCATGTGGGAAATTACACTGTTGAAAATGCTTTGACATCCATGTGCACAACAGAACATGTGCTCGATGAACAAATTGAAATTTGAAATTATGAAAAGAAATCCACGTACTCCGGTGAGACTCGAACTCACGACTCCCAATTCGCTAAACGGGCGCTTCTAGTCCTTCAAGCTACGGAGTCACTCGACTATCTCCGTCGCTAGTAGGCCTAGAACTGAACTCGATTCCACAATCGCACATGGTTATCTTCTTTTCACAATCCAAACCTCCTTCGGATGGGATTAGATGAACATCTAACACATTGTCTGTTGTGCACATGTATGACAAAGCGGGAGAGGAAGGCCTACTGGCGACGGAGATAGTCGAGTGACTCCGTAGCTTGAAGGAATAGAAGCGCCCGTCTAGCGAATTGGGAGTCGTGAGTTCGAGTCTCACCGGAGTACGTGGATTTCTTTTCATAATTTCAAATTTCAATTTGTTCATCGAGCACATGTTCTGTTGTGCACATGGATGTCAAAGCATTTTCAACAGTGTAATCTGAACATTTCAAAACGTTTTGGATTGTGAAAGACTACAGATTGAAGATCTGATATGCTATAGACATCAACAAAGTCAATTTCCTCATTGCCAGAATTGCCAAATTGCTTCCACAAAAAAGTTGTAATCAAATTCATTTAACCAAATTGGCTTAACAGCTCCCAAATATTATTCCGCACCATCGGATGTGCTGCGTTACAGTAGCACTCTCGCGCCCGCGAATAGCTAGGTATAACGCACTTTCTATCGAAATGGAAATCAATTTCAACCAATTCCGTTGATTGACTTTAACTCTCGTGTTTTTCAACACTTTAGCCAACAGCAGCCGCCAAGGGAAAAATAAAGCGCCAAAAACAATGTAACAGCCACCACCGCGCACTGCCATCATCGATCGATCGGCGTCAATTGATGTAGGCCTACCATTATTTTAAAAGTGGTGATATCCCCATAGGCATAGACATAGACGAAGCTATAGGATGATGGTCTGGCGTTGCGGTGGTGGTGCTTGCGAGACGACTCCAATCTGCCACTGGTATTTCCGGCAAGTAGGCTGCCACCACCGCACCGTGCCGTAATGTCAAGCCCGCTCTATCCATTTTCGGGGGAAATTCAATGCACACGCGAGAACGTGGACAACCTTAGGTTTGCTTAGAGGCGGTTTAGGTGAAACACAAATAATCTATCCCAATCCGAGGTGCTTGGTTGTTTACACGTGTGAATGGCGACGACGGCGCCCAACTGGAAGTATTTTGCCAATCGGTTGCCGCCCACTGTCAGCGCTGCAAGTCTCTTTTCAAGTGGTGAGTAGGTTATCGAGTACGTTACGTAGGCAAAGAAAAAAACAAAACACGTTATTTAGGTACTTCTAGCTCTAGCTAAATGAACAAGTTTTTTAACCTAGAAAATTGTAAACGAAAATTCACCGTTTGCGGTACCATGTTCGTGTCGAGAGATGGTGTTTTTTTTTCGGCACTACTTGCTGGAAGCTTATAACAGGGTAATATGGTCTCGATTCACAAAATTGCGCCACCGCACGCGTGTGTGGTTCGACCGCGCTTACGCGCGAGTACACGCGAATCGTGTTCCTTGGCAGTTAGTTTCTCGTGAGGAACTGAATTTACGACGTGTTGTCGTGGCCGTAATCGACATCTCGGAGTTGGCTCTGTTTGTTTTTTTTTAAATATTATTTCTCCAAAATAGTGTTGATGTGATACATAGGTAATATTGTCTCTGATCAAAACCTAAAATAAGTAACCTCAGGTAAAGTCAGGAAATCAATTTTCTATTGTTAGTCTCTACGTCTTTTATAAATAATCCAGCATCGTCTTTGTATTCCAAATCCGCGTGAACGTGCCAGTGAAGCTTATGCGAGGTGGCATTAGTGTCGGACTATCGGATAAGTTTATTTATTTTGTTATTGCTTCTCTGACGCTTTGAGTGCTCTGCTTCAGTATGTATAGCGCTACTGCCTACTAAGCGTGTATCGCACAAGCATACATAGTTGGAACTGAGCAACATAACAATAAAGAAGGTCCAGACGCGGGTGTAGTGTAGTGCTATTGAGTTTATGCGGAATGTTGGCTTCTATTCCAAAAGACGGGTTCAAATGTTTTGGTAGTCGAATAGTTTTCTAATAGGGCAAACATTTACTTCGTCATATGCGTTAATACCGTGTCATCATACGGGTAATAACCGATAATTACAGATATTCGAACTTATCTTTGCCAATGGATCATGAGATGGAAGCAAAATCGAAAAATTACGTGAAATATCACGTTTCAATTTCACTCCACTTAGAAGTTGTTTTTTTTTTTTTTTCATTTTGCGTACGACGAAGGCAACCGCACTAAAGCAGCAGCTAGTCGAATTGTTCTTTATCACCGTTCAATTTTCACTTCACCAGATTCACTTGTTGAACCAACTTTTGATTCACACCCCACAAAAGCTTTGTGACACTTCAAAGTTGGATTTCACTGCTGCAGAATGTTTCAAAAGCTGTTAAATTAATCAAATAAATCTCTTTTTTCCCGTCAGTTAATTGTAAACAACAAGTTGTTTTCATCTAGGAAGGATGCAAATGTGTGCGTGAGTTCTCTGCATACGAAACTGATGTGTACCTGAAATGTACTGAATAACACCCAAATAACATGTTAAAGTCAAATAAATTCAGAAAATGTTAGGCCTCTAGTACACAGGGTCAAATATTTGACAAGGAATGAACTAATAATCAAACATCGGTTAGACACTAATGAAATTTCGATCGAGTCAAACTAGATGCTTGAGCATTGGTCTGGTAATGGTCGCTGTAATGGATGCCGCTTCCGATTTGAATGCAGATGACCCTGTGCTCAATCGATTCATCTTCTCCCTACTTTGGCTTTTTTTCATCTACTTTCGCCCTGTTATCAACATGAAATCAATGAACATTCTCACCGGAAGTTGAAGTCTCGTAGTTTTACTAGTATCAACACCAAAGTAATATTTTTTTAACCACATATGCAATGGCGGTTTCGACTGGATACTGATCAACTATTTTGGATTGGCTTTCTCAGTCACTAAGTCAAGACAAGTATTTTATACGTTCCGACAACCAAAAGGCCGAAACGTCGGAGCAGTATAAAATACTTGTCTTGACTTAGTGACTGAGAAAGCCAATCCAAAATAGTTTAACCACATAAACTATAAGAGGTTCTATGACCCATCAAAAACTAAAATAAAGGGTATAAGGATTTGTGGCGGTTTCAACAACCTCTACAAGACTAATTGGCCATCCAAATGTTTCTTCATCTAGTACAAGGGATAAACAAAATTATCGGGACAGGCAAATATTTCACTTCTAAAAAAATAGTCAACTAGTTTTAGCTTTTCGAAAAGTGCATCAATTCGTGATCTCTCAAAAAATAATCAAGTGATTTATGGACAGCCTCTTTGTCATTTGCTGACACTCCTCGACAAGCGGTGCACTACGTTGGTGTCCCTGAGCACTACCTATTACGTCGTAGTGATGCTAGAGTGCATGGAAGAACTTTCATAAACGCATTTTGTACATATTCTTTGAAAACATGTTTAGGTGTACTGAGATAATATATGCTGGGTCAAAGTATTATGGTATCGAACAGAGTTCCTAAGAAAGTTGTTCAGGTGCATGTTTTTCATTAGCCAAGATTTTCACCAAAATTTTTCGAGCGTTCGCCTTTTTTTGTGGTCAGATGTTTGCCTGTAAGTACCTACCTCTTGGCTGCCTTGATATTTGCTTTCACAATGTACCTCAAATGACACACTCCACGCACTTCTACGCCAAGGGTGTGAAATTTCATAGTGATTGTTTTGCCACAAGCTTTGCAGCATATGAAAAAAGGTAGATTCAATATTTGGAAAACCATTGGTTTTACTTAAAACTTGACTGGTAACGTATTTAAATAGCTAGGTGAAGTAATAGCATTTTATGTAAGAAAAATGAAATTTTTTTTTTGATAATTTTCAAATATGCCTGCTTGCATGTTAAAGTTTGAAAACATTACACCTATTTTTGGTTAATGTAGTATAATAATGTATATTTTATACACCCAAAGGAAGCTTTTCATAAAAATAGGTTTTGATATGTTTTAAGCACTTTTTGCAATAGCCGCAATTTAAGGGCGTCCCGTTACGAAAATAGCACATTTGTTGTAATAACGAATTTATTACGAACTTTAGTAAAATAATTTTCAGGATGGAATCTGTGCTATATGTTCTGGGGTGGCCATATTAGTTGATACATACTTCGGTCTATCGTTTCTGACGCAGTCATTCGAAATAATGAAGATTGATAGGTCGCACGGCATATTTAGGTTGAAAACCAGAAGTATCCCCAATGAGGCCCCGCGGAACCTGTCAGAGGATCTGGATGTGCCAACTTATTCAAATCTGGTTATCGCAATGAATTAACTACATCGGCTGTTTTCCTACTCTCCGCATCGACCAATGTGGCGCTAGCTTCTATGCACGAAAAATCGCTAAAAGTAAATCGCAAAAATATTGTATGGCGAATACCATCTAAAGGCAAATTCTTCAAAGTGGAACACATTATTCGAAAAAATATTTGGTAGTGGTTGTGCACAATGGTGACCACTATTAAGCCTACCAAATATTTTTTCGGGAAAAGCTTTGTATTTCAAGTAATTCAAGTTTAGATGCATTTAGCCATACAAAATTTAATTGATTTACTCCTGCTGATCAACTGTGGCTGCGCGCAAAGCGGGTAGTCCATTGTTCAACCACAACAACACACGAAATAATCACTTTTAGCCATTTTGACAACCCCCTGACCCCAGCAAAATTCGGAATATCACCGGAATGTTTCCGGTTATTGCATGGCCACTTGAGTATAATAAACTAGCACCAATTTATGATCAATTGTGGGCGGCTTCAAAAAAATCAGATGAAAATTGAAAAAATGCCAGTATTTTGAAAATGAGTTGTTTGGGGTCGGGTACGTTAAGGTTAAATAAACCTCGAAACAGGTTCCCCAGGGCCTATTCCGATGGCCACCATAGGGCCAGAGCGGGTTTGATGGCCTATTTTGGTCCTGCCGGACAGCTAGTATCTGTCTGAAAAAAACATTGCCGAAGACACCAACATTCTATCTAGCAAAGCATTTGATCTACAACTAGATGTCTTTAGCCGTAACGGGACACCATTTGCAAAACACTGTTTTCACGCGAGCGTAACGCTGCACTCCCAAAACTAAATCCAGAATATTTACAAAACTATACATTTCTCAGTAAAACTCACTTCGGCAATCTTGTTCACATCAATCCAAAGAAGACATGTTTAGAAGACTCTATTATTCAAAATCTCATAACAGAGCTGATATACGCATTTCAGTTTGAAAATTTAAGAAGAGAAGATTTCTGCGATGGTGTCCCGTTACGAAATGTAACATGTTATATAAAGTAAATTGGATCCAAAACCCCTTAGAACAAGTATTGCATTAGGAAGTACATCTAATAAGCTTGTTATAAAACCAGTTAAACCATATGGTCATGAACATTATATTCGATTGCAGATGTCATTTGTTCACGAAAGTTAGTTCCTCGCGGTGTCCCGTTACGCTGGAATGTGTCAAATACCGTATGTGTGATAATGTTTGCACTATCGTCAAATAAAATTCCAGTTTGACTTGTGAAGACAATGTATTGGTTTTATTTGCAGGCATTTAAGCTATTACTCATATCCTAGTAGGCTGTGAATAAAAAGTGTTGATTTTCTTAGTTTTACACTTGCATAATGACTAAGTGGCAACCTAGCTCGTGATTTGTCCACGCGCAAATGTCGAAAAGTATCCGTGGTAGTGTCAAAGTCAAGATTAACAATTTTTGAATTTATTTTTTTATTTTGACATTGCATAATGGTGTAGACATTGGCACACAAACAAAAGTTATAATAACTATTGATTCTGGAATTTGGTACGGATCGATAGTTTTTCGGAAATCGAAAAAAACGGAGGTTGCGTTCGGGCAAATTCAAGACTTTCTTATATGGCGCTACTCGTAGCTCCTGGATGCCATGCATTGGTAATAATGTAAGTTTTTTTTCTATGGTCGAAGGATCATAAAGGCCACCGTAATTTTCCTTTTCGATATGCCATGCCGTTAAGTCGCTGATTTCGCGTTTCTTTGCCATTTTTCTCATTGAGCGCATATAATTCACCCAAATCTTATTTTTGGTGGCAGCGATAGCTTTTTTAATCCATGTTAACCTTGGACGACCAGTGGACACCTTCGGGAATAGTTGCCCTTGCTTTTTTTCGGTCTAAGACTGTTTTACGGTTCTCCTGAACACTCCTGAAAGGTCTTTTTTAACATTTGCGCGTGGACAAGTCCCGACTACCGCTGCTACCCCTACATGGTGCAAATTTTAAACTTAAGAAATCGGATTTTTTTACCCGCAACCTACTGTGATATGAGTTAGAGCTTACGTACATGCAATAAAAACCAAGACATTGTGTGTACAGGTGATATGGGTACCTTATTTGTACGATGGTGCAAACATTATCACGCATACGGTACACGTTTTTGTTCCTTTTATCTCTATGCTTTCACACCGAATTCGTTCGTACGAGAGCGAAGTACCATGAGGAAACGCCAAACTGACATGTGACAATCGGTCTGCCAAATCTGGTGGAAGACTGAAGAATTTAAGAAAATTATGGTTTGTGTTAACTACATATATTTCAAACTAGAAGAGACGAAAATAATAGACAGAACATCTAAAACAAACAACCTAAATATACTTGAGAGTTGCCACATATACAACACGAACCACACTGTAAATAAACGCACTGACACTGATAATCTCTATACAGCTTATGCAGGACTATTCCACACATTGAAAAATGAGAGAAATAGGAGACGAAACTGATGATCAAAACGAACTTGAAGATATACTCAAATGATTGTAAACACGTACACTAATGTAAAACACCCTGACACACACACAATGACGTTGAAATGATATATGAAAAGCAATGGTGGAAGACAGCAAAACTTTGTGCCCGAATTCGACCAGCGCAAAATATTGTGGATTATCCGACGCACAAACCGCCAAACTTAGTCGGACCAAGTCGAAGCGAGTACACTGAGAAAATCGTGACCAAAAAAAAAACTAAAATTAACTACTGACTCTTCCAGAAACAGACCATTTTTTCATATGACATTTTCACGTTATGCAAAACCAATCTTGACGAAAAAACAGTAACAGATCGGTAACTTATAGTTAAATTATTACAATGTAACATTATTTTTGAAATTGATCATTAAACTATTTTAGAACCCTTGAAAAAGATCCCAAACGGATCGAAACGTCGGGAAAGATTTAAACAACTCGTTTTTAATTCCCACCAAGACTACTGTTCGATACAATCGTCGCCGTTTCCGTCCCGTAAACTTGGAACCATCGTGAACGAAATGAGACAGCGGTTTCTTGTAGCAATGTTTGGGATAGACAACTGACATTGAGTGCATCAAAAATTAAATTCTTAAATGTTGACTGTTTGTCAACCTATTACATGTGCTTCATTGGTACAAATTTGAACTCGATTGGTTAATCTTTTGCGAAGCTGGAACCGTTGTCGTAAAACACTATTTTTTAGACAACTTCTTTTTGAACTGTCATATCTCCGAAACCAATGAATCGAATTTAATAAAATTTTGAGCGTTCATTAACGGATATCTCTATTAGTTTCAGGAGGATTTAGTTATGCCTCCAGGTGTTTTATCCGGGTCTTCTTCAGAAGTTCCCTCAGCTATTCCAACAGGAGTTTCCTCAGGTGGTCATCCAGATGTTCCTTCAGAGAATTTTTCAGAAGTATTCAGGAATGCCCTCATAAGTTTTATCAGGAATTCCTACATAAGATCCTTGAGAGATTAGTCTAGGAGTTTCTCCAAGGATTCCTTCAGAAGTTAGTTGAAGAATTCCTACAGGAATTAGTCAAGAAGTTCCTTGAGAGACTCCTCCAGGAGTTTCAGAGATTCGTGTACTTGTTTCTTCAGATATACCTCCTGGTATTCCTCCTCAAAATCCTTTAGAGATCTCTCATTCCTTCTGAGATTCTTATAGGAGGATCCATGGATGCCTTGGATTCAATTCCCCAAAAGTTTCATCAGGAATTCCTCCATAAGTTGCTTTAGGGATTCTTCCAGGGGTCGCTCCTGGATTTCTTACGAAGAGCAGATTCCAAGAGTTACATCAGAGAATTTCCAGAAGTTCTTACAAAAAATTCTTCAGTACTATAATCAGGTATATCTCCAGGATTCCCTGACAGAGTTCAAGAATTCCTCCAGGATTTGTTTCAGGGAATCCCCTAAGTTTTCCTTCTGCAATTTCTCCAGGAATTATTTTGGGGATTTCTCCTGAAAATTCTTCAAAGATTTCCCTTGGAAATTTTTCAAAAATTCCACTTGGTTATCTTTAGGGGATTGTGAAAACTCTTCGGGGATCCCTCCTGTAAATCCTTCGAGGATTCCTTCTGTAAATCTTTCGGGTATTCCTTTTAGAAATCCTTCGGGGGTTCCTCCTGAAAATCCTCCGAGAATTTCTCCTGGAAATTCTTCTGGTATTCTCCATGGAAATCCTACGGGGATTCCTCCTGGAAATCGTTCAGGGATTCCTCCTGGAAATCCTACGGTGATTGCTCCTGGAAATCCTTCGAGAGTTCCTCCTGGAAGTCCTTAGAATTCCTCCTGGAAGCCCTTCGAGGATTCCACCTGAACGCCCTTCGGAGATTCATCCTGGAAATTCTTCGGGGATTCCTCCTGGAAATCCTACGGGGATTGCTTCTGGAACTCCTTCGATGGTTCCTCCTGGAAGTCCTTAGAATTCCTCCTGGAAATCCTTCGAGGATTCGATGTAGATTTCTCATGGACTTCCTGCATGAATTCCTCCTAGATTTCCTTCGGGGAATTCCTAGAATTATTTCGGGGATTTCTCCTCGGGGATACTTCTAGAATTCCTTCGAACATTATTCTTGAACAACCTTCGGTGATTCTGGCTGGAAATCCTTCGGAGTTTCATCCTGGCATTTCTTCTGGGATTTCTCCTCCAATTATTCCGGGAATTAATCCTGAAATTGATTCCTCCTGAAATTCTTCCAGGGATTCCTCCTGGAACTCCATCGGGGATTTCTTCTGGAACTCTTTCGTGATTCTTACATGAATTTCTTCTAGAATTTCCTCAGAGAATGCCTCCTAAATTACATACAGGTATTTCTTCAGAAGTTTCTGCAAGGATCTCTCTCAGAGAGAATACAGCATTTCCTGAAGGGATTAGTCCAGGAGATCCTTCAGCAATTCTCCCACGAGTTCTTTCAGAAATTTCCTTAGGAGCTTTCCGATATTCCTCCTGCAGTTCCTTCGAGGTTCCTCCTTTTGGGATTCCAAAGTCTAAGAAGTGCGGCCTTGTTATAAAATTTGATAGATTTTGAAGCTTCTATGACAACTAAACCAAGGTGTAATAACTGGTCGCAGTGATGGACCCGAACAGAAATAAAAAAAAATGGGTATTGAAATGTAATAATTTATTTCATCAATGGTCCCATTGGCATCTAGAACAACATGCTTGTACGACACGCTGGGGACGATGCGAGGGGATCATCCTCGACAGACTGGTAAGGCCGTTGAGGCACACCAAGGGTGAAGATGGTCTCTCGAGAAACCAGTTCAGCTTCCGGAAGGGGCGCTCCACCGTTCACGGTATCTTGTCAGTTTCTAAAACTGTCGAACTAGCTCTGCAGCGCAAGAGGAACGGAGTTCGCTACTGCACAATAGTAACCTTCGATGTAGCTATGCATTCAATAGTGTCAGTTGGGTGGTTATTGCAGATGCTGCGCCTTGGGATACCCAAATATTTATACAAGATTCTCGGAAGCTATGTCCATAATTGAGAATTACTATTCGATACAGAGGTGGCATCCTTATCTGGGAGGATACAGAGTGCTCCAGAATGCGCCGCACAATGGGCTTACGTAAGACTGCCATGTTAGTCTTAATGGTCAAATGGCAGCGTGTTTGAGACAGTTTCACCAAAAGAAAGTGGACCACTGGTTGATTCCGATGGTAGATAATTGGACCAATAGGCGCTATGAGAATGTAACATTCTTTTTGGGCCATGGCTACTGTAGACAGTATCCATACCATTTCGGTCACATGGGTTATCCCAAGTTCCAAGAATGTGTAGATTTAAAAAAAAAATAAATAAAAAAAACACGAAAAATGATGTGTGCATGTGTCTACAGTTTCGCACATTGCGTAACCACATACTTGCCACATGTGTAGGGGATACGACTCCGAACAATCTTGGCCACAGGATGTCAACGTAAATGTCCAGAGACATTCCATCTGGAGTCGAACTCGGCCTATCTCTCGAAAAATTGGCCGAGCGGAAGACTCTCTGGTGTGTTGCTGTATGTGACCGTGGCATGCAAAGGGGTCCCCAGAAAGACCCTGAGCAGACCGAGGTCAAATTGTGGTGCAAGAAGGTATAGTTTTGACCCGCCTTCAGAGAACAAAAATAGTTAGGATGCCACTTAAGCAGCTGGAAATACGCCTGCGCAATATTTTGATGTCCCAAAAAAAAAAAGTCTTGAAGCTGTGGACACCTAACCTCGAGGGTGCGCACTGCACAGGCTTGTCTCGTCTCCGTAACAATACTTTTCGGTGGTCCCGGAGAGACGATGGACTGGACATGCCGAGAATTGGTTCAGTTCAAGATTAGGTCGGGAAGTAGCCTTCTTCGTTGGCGTCGGTCCTCATTACCGCAGAGGACTCAGGTGTCTGTTGAGCGCATTACCCAGGTAACAATTTCAGACTGTACAAACGTTTTTCCAACTAGTTTAAAGCAGCCTCCATTTGTACAAAAGCTGGGCACAAGAGGTGCACTCCTTTGATCAGCTCCTAAATATCTAATTTTGATGATTTTATTCAACCTTTAGCTGATTGAAAGTTCTTCGAAAGGCTGATTTAAGGCTTAATATGTGCTAAATCAGTAATCAATCAAATTTATTTATTGTGATTCCAAATTAAAAAAAAAACAATTTCGTAAGCTTAATTTCATTATTTGCGGCTTTGTTTTCCGGAAAAGATGTATTGAATGTATAAATTAATTTATTCGAAAAACTGGGAATTGAACTCGGATCTTCTCATATCTCAGGCGTACCTCGATAGTACGTACCCTCGTTAGTACGTACCCTCGATAGTACGTACCCTCGATAGTACGTACATTTTGCCTCGATAGTACGTACACCAAAATTTATTTAATTTTTAATCTACAAAAATGGGTTCGAATCATTAGTAGACGTATAGCAGAGACTCCGATACTATGAATTTGTGTTATGCAGACTCCTATAACACGGATTTTCAGTCATGGTTTCCCAAACTGTGGGTTACGACCCCCAAGGGGGGTCGCCGGCCTTCATCCAGCGGGTCGCGAGAGTCAGTCGAATAATTTACTGTAATCAGGGCCGGATGTAAGGGGGGGGGCGGTGAGGCCCGGGCCCCCACATTTTAGGGCCCCACAAGTACTGTTCGAAAGTGAGTAAAAAAGGTCATTTTTCCGAGGGTCCTCCACATCCGCTCGGGCCCTGGGCCTCCACAATCCTTAATCCGGGCCTGATTGTAACAGACAACAAATGAGGGAATTTCTATGGTGGGTCGCCGAAAGCACGTCAACTGACAAAAGGGGGTCGCGCACCTCAAAAGTTTGGGAACCTATAAGCAGTTTTAAAATGTAGCGAAATGGAAGACATGAACGAATACGTTTGATGTAATGATTGCAGTATTCTTCGCTTTACATAGATATTTTCTGCCAGTCATAATATCTGGCATCATCATTCTGGCGTTACATCCCAGCTGGGGAGGACTGCTTCTCAGCTTAGTGATCAATAAGCACTTGCACAGTTATTAACTGAACGCTTTCTTCACCAATAGAACGTTGTAATATAATAAAAGGCACATGATGGTTCTATTTTGTGTCGTAATAAAAAAAAAACTAAATTTCTCGGCGAAGATTGCTCTCCAAAACATGAATCAAACCCATTAAGTTACTTATCCAAACCATTGATTTCAGTTCACTTACTTGTTATTGTTTTTCGTTTTCCTACAATTAATGTTTTTGTACGATACGTATACAATATTTGACAGTTTTCCATGAGTTAGGAAATTTAAACAACTTTGAGTGCCGTAGGGCACTGCATGCCGCGGTTGCTAAGGAAAATGTTCATAGTTTTTGACGTTTCGTGGCTTTTTGTTAACGATTCGGACTTAAAAAAATCGTCAGCTCTCGCATTAAAAAAAAAACACGCCAGCTTATCATGAGTGGTTGGATTTGGGGGTATACGTGCGTGTGCTGTTTTATAACTTGATGGTGGCTCACCTCATGGAGTTCCTTCTGGGATTCCACAAGAATTCCATCCGGGACTCCCCTCGTGGTTTGTCCACAAATTTGTTCCAGAGCGTTCTTCTGGGATTCCGTAAGCTCTTAATAAAATTCTTCCGAAAGTTTATTTAGGATTCCTTCAGAAGTTCCCTCTGGAGTTTTCCCAGGAGTTTTTTTTTCTGAGATTCCTTAAGAGGTTCCACCTGGGGTTCCGTCAAAAACTCTTGCCAGGATTGTTCCAAGAAGTTTCCCGCGATTCTTCCAGAGACTCCTGGATTTCTGTAGAAATTAATTTCGAGATTCCTTCAGCATTACTCCTTCTACCTTAGTATTTTTTCCTGAAGCTCTTCCAGGTATTCCTTCCGCGGTTTCTCCACAAACTTATTCTATAATTCCTCTAGGAGGGAGCTATAACTAAGTTGCTTATTGTTTATTCAAAAAAGTCCTACAGAAACTCCTGAGGATTACCAAAAACAAAATACTCTAAAAAATCCATAATGAATTCCAGAAGGATTTCCATTACAAACATCTGAAAGAATTCCAGAAGCGTCTGCAAGAATTCCTGACGGAGCTCTTGGTAGAAACCAAAAAAGAGTCCCTAGATGATTCCTGGAAAAAGTTCTCGAAGAAATACCGGAATCCGTTTCTGAAAGAATTCCTAGAAGAAGCTCTAAGAGGAATCCCGGAAGAAGTTCCTGAAAAGTAATTCCTGACAGTCATCCAGAAGAAATTCACGGAGGAATCCCGGAAGGAATTTCCGAAAGAATCCTGGAAAAATCCCAGAAAGTTTACCTGGTAAAATTATTGTAGGAATCTCAGAAGGAATACTTAAATCAGAAGTATCTCCCGAAAAAAAAAACCGGGAGAAGTTCCTGGAGGGATCTCGGAGAAGCTTTTAGAGGAATACTGAATGAAGCTCTTGTCAGGGGTATTGTAGGATTTCTGGAAGGGTTTTAGAAGAAATTCCCGAAAAATTGCCAGAAGATACTCCGGAAAGCATCTCGTATGAAATTCCAGGAATAAATCCTTAGTAAGGATTCCTTACGGATTGTTGCAAGGAGTTTTTGAAGGAATCTCGGTAAGAATTTCTGATACAATTTCCGAAAGAACTCCAAGAGAAATTCTAGGTGAAGTTGTTAGAATTAACAGGAATACCATCTGGATGCCCAAAAAAAAACAAATCCAGAGACATCCCGAAAGAAACTGTTCGGAGCTTGGTTCGGAGAATCTCGGATGTAATTCCTGGAGGATTCCAGGGACTTTTTGAGAAATTCTCGAAGAAATCTCTTGAAGTCCGAACGTAAACAAAAAGGTCACAAAACATGAAAAACTTAGGAAAACATTCTTTAGCAACCGCGGCTTGCATTGTCCTATAGGCTGTACCAATTCAATTGTTTCTGGGTGAACCCGAAATGTGGGATTCGGGGAAAGTCATTTCGCTTTTTCGCTTGCTTTAGGGATTTCTTCAAGTTTCAAGTTTCTTTCAGTTCCGAAATTCCTCTAAGTGTTGGTTACGAGATTTTTCCAGGAATTCTTTCTGGGATTCCTTAGGGATTCTTCCAGAGTTTCTTCTACGATTCCTGTTGAGATTCCAGGGTCTCTTTCAGAGATTTCTCCAGAGATTCCTTCCGAAACATTACCAAGAATTTCTTCTGTAATACTTTCGAGACTTCCAGGATTTCTTCAGGAATTTCTTCCTGAATACCTCCAGGAATTTCGTTCCGGGATTTCTCCATGAATTAATTCTAAGATTCCTCCAGAAATTCATTCCGAGATTCCTACAGGAATTCTTTCTAAGATTCATCAAATAATTTTTCCTTGAAAATTTTTTTCCAGAATTCCGGGATTCCTCCAAGAGCTCCGAAATACCTCTAGGAATCCCTTCTTGAAAAAAAAAATTAAACTCTTGGAGGTGTCCTAGAAGGAGCAATGTTCAGAAGGTTTTGAAAATATCACGGCAATAAATATTGCAGGAGAAAATAATTCTATAATGTTTCTATAACAAGATATAACTGATCTAGATCGATTTAATTATATCTATACCAGTTTGGATGATTCTCAAAAATAGTTCAAATAAAATCAATATAAGTTCCCAGAGACGAGATGCCTCTACGAAGCATCTCCAGAGCACAAGAAGATTTTTCCAATAAAGACAGGATCCTAAACAAGCAAAATTACGTAATTAATAAACGGACCCTTAGGCAACATGTAATTTTTTGGCAATCCTGACGTTCTAGAAATAACATTCTTTGAAATTTGAAATAAAAATTTGTGATTCGATAGTACGTACGTTTCGATAGTACGTACACTAAACGAAGCGGTGGTGTACGTACTATCGAGGTATGCCTGTATTGTCACTGACCTTAGCATCTACACCACACACAATTGTATACAGATTCTCAAAAACGAGAGCATCACTTGTTGTGTCTGAATAATCAATAGCATCAGTTGAACTGAGTCTGCATTGAGGCTGGAGAAGCGATGGACACTACGAAAACTTGCTTGGGTCAGCTGTCAAAAAAATATTTGATTAAAAGCTGAACAATAGATGGATAATTGTGCAGGCTGGTTTATGTTTTAAGCTGGTAACACAGATGGAGAATATTCTATTCAACTTTATATTCAGCCATTTATGTATAGCTGATCAAAGAGGTTGAACAAGCCATACTTCAGACCAATATTCAGCTGTCATTGTTTTCAGCCACTGGCACCATTAATCAGCTAACGTTCAGCTAATACTCTCACTGTTTAGCATTCATTGTTACTTGGGTACTTCCCCCTTGGTGAAAAAAAACTTAAGCAATTTAAATTAATGTAGGAGCTGCCCTGATGAGAATTGGTATCACTGCACTGCCAACAGACGCGCCAACTTAGTCAAATTATTGGGGGGGCAAGGCCTGGATTTTCTGATTTTTTGTATGGGAAAATCGAAAAATCGTCAATTATTGGGGGGGCAAAACCATGCTTGCCCCCCCTAAGTTGGCGCCTATGACTGCCAATATTCAAAGAAAGGCCGATAAACTATGGGCCTCTATTGGGTGTCCGAAAAAAGGCACATAACTCAGAGCTCCAATTTCAAGAAACAGCTTGGTACCCATCACCTGAACTTGACTCACGTACACGCAGAGAAAAGGCGCTTGTTTAAAACAATAAAACGCATGGTTGATTTTCAAACTGAGAATTTACTTATTCCAAAGTTATATTTAATTGTTTTCATTTAGAGTTTATCGATAAAAACAACCGATTACCATCATTTCATATAATGTCAAAAATTTCATTTGTTTCAACAAAATAAAAACCATAAACATGGTCCGAAACTTGGTCCGAAAGCACTCACACACCTATAAAATGCTTACCCCAACATCGCCACAACGAAGAAGGTGCAGCAAATCCATCACGCCAACTTCCAAGTGCAGCTTTGGTCGTGATGGATAACGCGCAGGTAATCACGACAGCATCCACAAAAAGTTGATCGGCTTCGCCTTTTTTGTCTTTTTTAGTCGTTCTGCTCCCCATCCGCTCACCGACGGTCTAAAAATAGATTTCCGAGCTGCCGCAGGAGCTGCCGTCACCAACACAATCACATTCCGGCTTTGTTAGTCACAAAAGTGCAGTCGTTTAAAACAATCTGTTATTTTATGTTGAAACTACCAAATCTCTGTTTGTTCTAACAAACTGTCAAAAATTTCGTCAAATGAAAACATTTGTATTATCAAACAGTTGCAACAGTTCAGTTTAAACTAGAAATCAGTTTGTCGCTATAGTAAACTGAAAAATCGGTTGATTTGAACTAGAATTTGATTATGTTTACAATTTATTTTTCTGCGTGTACTACAACCCACCCGGCCGTCGGAAGCGGGCCGCTTAAGCATTCCTCACACCACTTGGCGATCGCGACCACAACATTGACGACCGACGTCCATTCCTACGCCCGTTCTAACGAACACTCGCGTTTATTCGGGCCACAGACAAACGGAAGTAAACGTAGCAAGCAAAGCGCTCCCGAGAATAAGGATTTGCTCGTCTCTAGCTATGATGTTTACAACTCATAGTTAATTTGAAGTGATCCCTGAGAGCATGGTCGATTGAAGATCCCGCCAAGTGTGTTCCTTCCGTTCATCTGTGGCTAGGCCGTGCTCGCGACATACCTCTAGCTAGCTACAGCAATCGCAATTACGCCAAGTCTAAGGTAGTCAGCGTTCAGCTCTCCTCCGTCGCGGATTTTATCGTTTTATTTTGCTCTGCCATTCAAACGAATCGACTCGACGCGACGCGGCAACGACGACAACCAACCACGCGATGATTGTGCCGCCTCGGCCACGCTGCGCTGCCATCAACAACGACGACGACGACGCTGGACGCCGACGTTGTTGTCCACATACCACAACGACTACTAACGGCTACAACAGCTGAAACCACTCAACAAGACGTTGCGTTGTTGCGATGGATGTCGGTTGAACTAGTGCTGGAACGTGTGGCAATTTAGATTGGGGAATTGGAAGATTTTGTATGTTTCCTCCGACTGTTGTGCCTTAATTATTACACACCACTTAACGGGGGCCCAACGTGTGCTCGTCGACGCTCGTCCGTCTTACTCCGCGGAGGCCCGTTCGTACGTACGTACGTAAATATCTCCGGTGAATAACAGTTAGTAGTGATCATCGGGATGCCGGACAAGCTAGATCAGTCGTCGTTGCCGTCGCGAGTGTGAGTGGGAATGGTTTTGTGGTGCTTCTGAGAAAATCGCGCATTTGGACGTGAAAATCGATTCGCCCCGGAAGACGCTTAGTGCGGTGATCTTTGCCTACCAGTACCCGTCTGAGGTGTACCTAACGAACCCGAAAAGTGCGATCTAGCCGAATCGAACAAAGACTCGCAGCGCACAAAAACAGGGAAACAAAACAGGTGAGGATCGCGCATTTGTAGGGTATCGCGCTACTTGGGCGGTGGTTTTCTTCGTCTGTTATTTTCGTCTGTTTTCCACTGTAACTCGGTCAATTTTGAACCGATTGACTTGAAATTTTGTACACGGGTAGATACTATACCTATCTCACCGCATTCCAAGAATTGTGTCAATTGGTTCAAGATTGACTGAGTTATAGTGGAAAACAGACGAATATAGAAGCCACCGCCCAAGTAGCGCGATTCCCTACTAGTACGCGCGAGAAAGTGTTTTTGTGTTTTTTTTTTTTTTTTCATGTTTCGACCGTCGAGGCAGCGGTGGCGGTGCGGTGGTGTGTTGAAATCTCTCTTTCACTTTGGCTTGGTGCCTGCCTGGCATTTGCAAAAGTCACGCTTTGTTGGGCGGGCGGACGGGCTCGGGCATGGTCATCGGTCGCAATATCTCTAATGTGATTCCGATCTTTGTGTTGCACAGCCTCAGCCTCAGAGCGCGCAATTTTCTTGGATCAAACAGCAGCACACGGAGATTGCCTGCCAATTTGATTACTTCTGCTGGTGGAGGTGGAGGAGGCGCTTGTCGCGGACGGAGCAGGGACGATTTGCACTCATCAACGCGATCGATCCAGATGCGAAACCTTTACAGGGCAGTGGTTCTCGCAGGTTTAAGGCCTATGGGCCATTTTAAGAGTTGTAAAGGGACCAAAAGTTTGCGTTCAAATCACTTGATGTAATTAGCAGTGCTGAAGATGTAATTTCAACATATCTAAATAGGCCTTTTCAGTTGACACTGTCAAAGGCCCCCAAAATCAGCTGATTTTAAACGTCTTCCGATTAGGTCTATCCAATCACCCGCAGCTCATTTTAGAAGCTGAACCTGAGAATATGGTATATGAAAAACTTGTGCGGTTAGACCAGTTCTACAAGAAAGTCACGGAAAAACTGCCTTTTTTCGAATATTTAGGATAAATGCTAATTTATTGGCAAGGGCGTAGCCAGCTTTTCGGTCAGGGGGGGGCAAGCACCCTTAGTAAAAATGTACCTACTTGATTTTATAACTAAACGCAACACGATAAAATTGAATATAATAACATTATATTCTAAAAGCATTATTTAACCCTTAACCCTGTTGTATTTTGTACAATACGTTAAAAAAAGCTCGTCTGATCTACACAAATCAACGTGGTGCTGGTAGCGATGACCAATTTCTGGAAGATTAAGGATTTTTATTTACTCGTGCAATATTTTGCTCTGATTTTTTTTGTCAATGTCTACAAAACATTCATCAGAAATTATAGCTGAACTCTTTTGGAAATTACGAACCCTTTTGAGGATAAACCTGGAATTTCCTGGTTCCTGTATGCTTCCATTTATCTTCCAATACTATTTGCTGGAAAAATTTCTCCAGAAATTATTGAATTTTTGAATTTCTGAAGGAAATCCTGAAAGAATTTCAGAAAATAAACCTGTACGAATTCCTGGATAAATTATGAGAGGGATACCTAGTGAAATTTCTGAAGAGATCTCATGAGGAACTCCTAGATAAATTTCTGGAGTATTCCTTGGAGGATTTTCTGGAGAAATTCCTGGAGGAACTCTGGACGCAATCCCTAGTAAAATTTCATAAGAAATGTCTTTAAAAATTCCTACATGAAATTTTAGAGAAATTTGTGAAGGAATCCTTGGATGAATGCCTGTAGAAACTTCTGACAAAATTCCTGGCGTAATTCCTGGAGAATTTCCTTGAGCAATTCTTTGGGTGAATTCTTGGAATCCCTAGGAGAATTCTGGGAGAAATTCCTGAAGAAATCTCTAGAGGAATTCTGGGAGGAATTGCTGGAGAAATTTCTGAAAAAATCCCTTGAGAAATTCCAGGAGGATTTCCTGAAAGAACCCTTGGAGGAATTTCTGGAGGATTCCCTGGTGGAATCTCTGAAAATATCCCTCGAAAAATTCGTGGAGAAATCCCTGAAGTAATTGCTGGAGGAATCTCTGGAGGAATCCCTGAAAATTTCCTCAAAGTATTCCTGGAGAATTTCCTGAAAGAATCTCTGAAGAAATCCCAAGAGGATTTCCAGGAGAAATTCCTGGATGAATTGCTGGTATAATTCCTGAAGGTATTCCTGAAGAAATTTCCTGGGGAAATTCCTAGATAACATCCCGGAGGAATAAATGGAGGAGATGTATTCCTGTGGAAATTTCTGGAGGAATCTCTAGAGGAATTCTTGAAAGAATTACTGGATGAATATCTAGAGGAATCTCCAGAAGAATTCTGAGAGATTTCTGTTTCTATTTCTGTTATTTTCCTATTTTTGAAAGATTCCTGAAGGAATCCCTGGGGGTATCCTTGAAGAAATTTGTGAATAAATCCCTGGAGGAATTCCTGGAGAATATTCTTGAAGAATTTCTGAAGAAATCTCTAGAGGATTTCCTGGAAGAATCTTTGGAGAAACTTCTGGAGGATTTCCTGAAGGAATCTTCAAAGAATTTCCTGAAATGATTTTTCATGGAGAAATCTCTGGAGGAATTCCTTCAGGAGGGAAATCCCCTGGAGGAATATCTGGAGGAATCAGGAAGCAATTCCTGATAAAATTTCGGGAGAAATTTCTGGAGAAATACCTAGAGGAATTGCTGACATAATATCTGAAATATGTCCAGAAGCAATTCCTGGGGTAGTTCCTGATGAAATAACTGGGGCTATTCCTGGAGAAACTCCTGGATAAAATCCTGGAGGAATACTTGTAGGAATTACTAAAGGTATTTCTTTGGGAATTTCTGGAGGAATCAATAAGAGAAATTCTCTGAAGATTTACTGGATGAATTTCTAGAGAAATTCTGGGAGATTTCTATTTCTATTCTATTATTTTTTAAAATCTTGGAGGAATTTCTAACGGAATTCTAGGAAGTCCTTGGGGGAATCCCTGAAAAATTACTGATGTCATTCCTCCAGGAATTTCCTGGAAGAATTTATGAAGAAATCCCTAGAGGAGGATTCCTCTGGAGGGTTTCCTGGAGGAATCCCTGAAATATTCCTGAGGGTATTCCTGGAGATTTTCCTGGAATAATTTCTGAAAAAATCTCCAGAAGAATTTCTGGAAAAATTCCTGAAGAAATTGTTGACATAATTTCTGAAGGATGTCCAGGAGCAATTCCTGGATCAATTCCTAGAAAAATTTCTGGAGGAATTTCTGAAGAAATTCTTGGGGTAATTCCTGAAGAATTTCCTGGAATAGTTCTTGGAAATATTCCTGGATAAAATCCTGGAGGAATTGCTGGAGGTTCTCCTTTGGGAATTGCTGGCAGAATCCGTGAGGGAATCTCTGGAGGAATTCATTCAACAACTTCTGGATAAATTTCTGGGGGAATCTATGGAGAAGCTATGGGAGAAATTTCTGAAAAAATCCCCTGAGAAATTCACGGAGGGAGTTCAAGAGAAATCTCTGGAGGAATTCCTGGAGAAATCTCTGGAAAAATCCCTGAAAAAGTTCCTGGACGAGTTTTTAGCGGAATTCCTAGAGAATTATCTGTAGCGATTCCTGGAGGGAAAACTGGAAGATTTCTTGGTAGAGTTTCTGGAAAAATTCCAGAAGGTATTCCTAGAAAAAACCCTGGAAGAATTTCTGAAGCAATCCCTAATTTATGATGGTATTCCTTGATTATTTCCTGGTGTAATTCCTGGAGGAATCCCTGAAAAATTCTTGATGAATTCCTTAGAAAATCCCAGCAAAGCTTTCTTAACAAATTCCTGGAAGAATTTCTGTAGGAAAAAAAAATGAAAGCTTAATATTTTTTGGACGAATTATTGTTGGAATCTTTGAATGGACTCTCAAAAGAATGTTTTGTATAATGATTTAAGGAACTCCTGGAGGAATTATCGAAAAAAGCACTGGAACAATCACTGAAGGAAATTCTAAAGATATCCCAAGGGAAATTCCCGGAGAAATGTCTGGTGAAACCCGTACAGGAATTCTTGAAAAACTCTCTGGAGCAATCCATGCTAGAATCACTCAAGGAAGCTATGGTGAATTCCTGAAAGAATTCATCGATGTATCCTTGAAGAAGTATTTGTAAAAAACTGAAGGAATCGTGGGGGGAATTCTTAAAGCATTTCTTGGAACAAACCCTAAAAAAACTATCTGAACCCTGCAAGATGTCCATAGAAGAATTCACGAAAGAGAAACTCCTAGATATGTCCCATGAGGAATTTCTGAAAGAATCCTTGGAAAAGTTCCTGAATAACTGCCTAAAGGAATTTCTGGAGATGTCCTTGAAAGAATTTGTAAAGAAATCCCAGGTATTATTCTATTAGCATGACGTTTGTTTGAATTGAATACAAGTGAAAATTCGTGTAGCAATAGCACATAACTGCACTCTATAGCAGCATATAATTCTATAAAGTCCTTATTTTTCCCTACCGGAAACTTGCCATGCTGTTTTTGTGTTCCATGAATAAACATCACAAAATTTAACCATTCATTCAAGCTTGTTATTTGATTAAATTCTATGATAAGGTTGAAGTAGATCTCTTGGAGAAATACTTGGCGAAATTTCCTATGATTCTCAGGAAAAAAAAAGGTTTGATAATTGTGGATACCTCAATTATTAGAATAGTCTAATATTTTTCTGGAACACTTGAATTATTGACAATCTTTGAGTCGGCTTGAATTTAAAAAAATCTGTCGGCCACCCTCTGGCTACGCCCTTGTTTATTGGGATTCCCAAGTAGCAATGACAGCTGAGAAACAGCTTATTCAGCCAAACTTTTGAGAATCAAGCTTAAGAGCGGTTTATTCAGCCATATTACAGCACTAGTACAGCCATAGTACAGCAATGTTAGTTGGCATTGGATAAATTTGTCCCTTCGTTCAATAATTTAACGACCAAAACTGTTTTTTTTTTCGAGTTTTCCGTGTTTTGTAGTCAGCTTGACATTTGGGTGAGAATCCATTCAAATTACAACCATACCTCGATATACGCCGTGTCCAATAAGTCCTCATACAGAATCTAATTGATTTCATTTCACATCTGTAATTATGATTTTCAAAGTAAATTTATTTATTGAAAGGCCATCTAACACTGACCAAATACAGCATATGTTTTAGATATATATATTCTCTGCTGATTGCTTATGTGTCGTAAGTTCATTTCAGCTGGCACGCACGCCATTTCATTGGTATATTGTCTCATTTTAACGAGTAATGGTTTTAAGTTGAAACAAATTTTTTTTCTGTCCTCACCATTGCTAGTAGCAACTATTACCAGGAGAGAAAAAATATGAGATTCTGTATTGGTGAAGTACGAAGCCTTTTTATTTTGTACAAAATAAAACGTTAATTAAACAAAAATGTCCATTTACCTGTTTAATGAGATTTGTTCTAATATTCTTGACATGTCATCCCTACTGGAACATAGCTTTTAAACTCCAAACGACAGTGGGCAGAAGTGGAAGCGAATTTCATTTCATTTGATACTGTGAGTGAGAACGCCAGTAACGGAAAAGTCCGCTTAGTCTTAGAGGAAACACTAGACAAATTCTTTGATGAATCCCTGGAGGAATTTCGTGAGAAATCACTGGACGAATCCCCGAAAAAATACTCAAAACAACTCTTGAAGAAGCCTAAGAGAAATCCCTGAATAAATTCCTGGTGGAACTTTTTCAGGAATGCCTGGACAAACTCGGTGGGCCCCGGAGAGATTTATACCGAAATATACAAAGTTATTCTTTGGCTAAATTCCTAAAAAATATCGTACAATAATTACACGAGGAATTTCTGTAGAAATGCCAGGGAAAGTCCCAGGTGGTTTTTTGTAAGAAATCTAGCGCGAATAAGTGAAGGAATCCAAGTTACAATTGCTAGATGGGCCACAGCGAGAATCACTAAAAAAAATCTTGGGTAATTCATGAAAGAATTAGTAAAAAGCTCTTTGAAAATCCCAGGAAGATTCCTGTAATAAATCTAGCAGGAATTGCTAAAAAATAAATCAGGAAACAAAAATATTTGAGGAAATTTCTGGTGGAATTCCATCAGGTATTCCTTTCGAGAATTTTCGGAAAAATCGCCGATGAATCTCTGCTCTCTAAAGAATTTCTAAAGAATCTCTGGAGAAATCACAGAATGAGTTTTTCTAGTGGAATCTGACAAGCAAATTCTGCAAATGCCATCAAAATATGCTCGATAAGTTCCAGCAGGAATTCCTGGGTGAATCTTAGCAATTACTCCTTGAGAATGCATAGTTGAAGTATTGGAGCTTTTGTCAGGAACAGAGTTTGGAATTTCATCGCGAACCACTGAGTGGTCTATACTCAGCTTGTGCTACACTCAACGAGTATAACACATCGTGAAGCGAAATGCTTTTGAACGCTTCCCGAAATGTGCTATTCCTCTTGCTCGGTTCAATACGAGAGTGCAATCAAGAGAGAATATGCTCGGCGACGCTAATGAAAGTGATGCATTCGACAAGAAAAATTTATTGTCATATCTCTTGATTATTATGGTAACACCATAGACGAATTTCAAGACCTCGATGTATCAAAGAAAACGATAAAATGTTGTGTGTCCAGTCCAGTACCCAATAATATTTAGAACTGTGTATTTTTTCCGTGTAAATTGCCTTTTGTGTAAATTATATTTAGCGTGTTACACTGATCTGACAGCTCTGACAGTAAAGGACTAACCATAAATTACGTAAAGTGGGTACCGAGGATTGTTCACAATCTGCGAACTTGACTGCGGAAAAATTCGCGTTACGTTTTTTAAGTGGAAATGCGTTAAATAATGATGAAAATAACGTGTATTCACAGTTGTTTGAAGCCAACGATGAGAGAGCATCAGAAAGTGTTACACTTAGCGAAACCCGCTCATTGCTGGAGCTTGTCTATGTAGAAGTATCTTCTTTGTATTCGTTCGTGAACCATACGACTCGACGAGCGAACGTAGACCCGCTTGGTTATTGAAACAGAACCAACAAAAGGGAAGAAAAACTGCTGAGTAGTTCACTTATCACTTCTGCTGCTAAACACTGGACAGGAATGACTGGAGGAATCTCAGTAGAATTTTTTGGAGGAATGACAGAATGAATCCTAGGAAAAAATCTCTGGAATTCTTTGGAGAATCCAACAGCAAACCCTAGAGAAACCACAGGAGAAAATCCTTGAGTAATCATTTCAAGAACTACTGGAGCAATAGGGCACGTTCGATGTAGTACTAGATTTGTAGTAATGAGCTGAATTTTAGTATGGTGAGAAGGTCAGTTCTCTGTTTCTGCAATGAAATGGTACAAAACGCGTGGGTATTATGATTCCTTGCCTAATTTGATGCTGTTTGAGCAAAACTTTGGATAACTTTGTTGTTTATGTTGCAAGAAATGGAGAAAACAACAACACTGTTGCCCAAAGTTTTGCTCAAACATCATCAAATTAAGCAAGGAATCATAATACCCACGCTTTTTGCACCATTTCATTGCAGAAACGGAGAATTGACCTTCTCATCATACTAAAATTCAGCTCATTACTACAAATCTAGTACTTAACCAATCTGTCCTATTACAGCAGAAATTTGATAGAATTCCTGGAGAAATCCTAGCAGATATAAAACCCTGTAAGAATTTCTTACTTATGGTCACACCAAGAGATAATGTTTGCGTTTGACCAGTTTCACATGTAAAAAATAAGAATCTTGCTTTATATGATATTGGTTTAATTTAATGAAATAGATAGATATAAATAGGCATGCTATGAATTGGATTTATGTATGTTATTAAAACTTTCAAAAATAGGGTGGTGATGGGTATTATCTCTGGGTTTGTTCTAATTGGGGGGGGGGGGTGGATTGTCAACCAAATTTCTTGAAACTTGGTCGTATAATTCTGCTCCGCTGCTCCAAAGGATTCGGAGGAGATTTAGGGGGATTTCAGGGAAATTTCAGGGGAAATTCAGAAGGGTTTCATGCTGTTTCAGGGTTTCGGGTGATCTCAGGAATACATCTCGTGGAACGCCCCTGAAACCCTTCGGGATCCCCTTGGAATGCCTCTGAAACACCTCGAAACTCCCCGGAACGACCTTGAACCCCCTGAGACCCCTAGAACAGCCCTAGAATGCCCCTGAAATCTCTTGAAAACTTATGAAACGCTCCTGAAATCCCTCAAACCATTTGGAGAACCACTGAAATGCGTCTGTAAACCCCTGCAACCCCATGAAACGTCCATTAAACCCTCTGAACCTCCCTAGAACTCCACTGGAACGCTCGTAAAATTTCCTGGAATGCTTCTAAACAAGGTTGCGACCATTCATTTGCAACGATTTACATTCATTTGCTATTATCTCAGTTCAGAAGCATGCCATCGAAAAACAATGTATGGATGGATTTAACCTTGTAGTTTTATCTGAACGTTTGCCGAATAACATTGGGGTCGCAAACGTATACCAAAGTCGTGAGCGAGCTGTGAAAGCAACTCTCCACGCGGTGAATGTAAATTTCATTCACGCTGTGGAAAGTTGCCTTCACAGCTCGCTCACGACTTTGGAATGCGTGTGCGACCACAATGTTATTCGACAAACTTTCAGATAAAACAACAAGGTTAAATTCATCCATACATTGTTTTTCGATAGCATGCTTCTGAATTGAGATAATAGCAAATGAATGTAAATCTTTGCAAATGAATGGTTGCAACCTTGCTTCTAAAACCCTCTCAAACCCCATCTAACGCCCTTGAAACCTATTAAAAACCTGTAACGCTGCTGAAACCCCTTGGAGCATTCCTGGAATGCCCTTCAAAAACCTTAAGCCCTGCCCATGAAACCCCTATAGACTCCCTGGCGTATTCTCAGAATCCCAATGGAACGCTTCTCAAAAAACCCCATATAACGCCCTGGAACAAGCTGAAATCCTCTGGAATACCCCTAGAACGCTCCTGAAACCCCCTGAAATGCCTCTGAAAGGCCCTCTGTAATTCTTCTGAAAACCCTGAAACACCCCTGAGACTCTCTCAACCCCCTGGAACATCCTTAAATCGCCTCTTAAATCGCTTGACAACTCCAGGATCGCTCCTGAAACTTCCTGGAAAAACCCTGGAACGCTCTAAAACACTCCTGGGACCTCTTTAACCCTTGAAACTCCTTGAAACCTCTTGGAATGTTCCTGAACCCCTTTCAAATACCACTGGAACATCTCTGGAACGCCCCTGAAACTCCTTTAAACGCACGATTACGTAAAGTGAGGAAAAAAGTCCGGTAGTCATGCTAACAGTTTAAGTTGTGCCAGTGTTCTACAATTGGATCATGGATGCATAATAAAATTGTTATAAAAGTAATTTTATTTCAAATAACAATGAACATGTTATTTTTAACAGTGTAGTAGTGTAAAGGACATGCTTCAAGTTCTTGTAACTATAGTGTGACTTTGATTTTTGTAGTAGGTTTGTCCCAGTAAAGTTTATATCGTAACAGCAAATTCTTGAAATTAACTTAAGAAATATGCAGTTGTTGTGTCAACAGCGATACAAAACTTACAATCGACTTTTTCAACGAAAAATATTTATAATTTTGCTGATTTCAAGGGGCAATTCAGGGTGGAGGGTTCTCAGAACCCTTTAAAGGGCGTCAAAGGGGCGTTCCAAGGCATTTCAGAGAGGTTTAGGGGTTTTAAAAACTTCGAAATATTCATAGAAAGCTCAGTCGACAATTATTTTGGAAATTCCTTAGGTCATTTACTTGGAAATTTCTCAGACAATTATTTTTTTTATTTCTTCCACAATTCCTTCGGCATATTGTTTGGGAATTCTGTCGACAAATTCTTTAAGAATCCCTTCGACCATTCCTATGATAATTTCTCAGACTAATCCTTTTTAAATTCTGAAGTTCTCAATCGGACTAACTAAAAGAATTAACTTAAGAACTGCGAATATTCGAAGATATTTGAAAATGAAAAAGCCTTATCAGATTGCAAAGAAACTCCGAAAACCTTAAGAAATTCTCGAAAAACTTCCTCAGAATTCCTGAATTCCTAAACAAATTACCGGATAAATTTGTATAAAAATTGCCTAAGAAGTTTCAAAGAAGTCGCTAAAGGAATTTTTATAATCCAAAATAAATTGCCGAACAATATTGGAGTTGTTGAAGAAATTTCTATAGAAATTCCCGCAAGTTTTCACAAAACATTTTCAAAGGAACTCTCAAAAAATATGCCAAAGTAATTCGTATGACAATCTTGGATAAATTGTTTGGAAACTTTCCTAAGGAATTACCGAAAGGATTTTCAAGTCCATGACAGAAATTTCAGAAACAACTCAAAAAGGAATTTCCTCAGGAATTTTCAAGCTTATTCTGACAGAATGTTCGATGGTATTCTAAAAGAGTTGCGCAAAGATTTTATTTTCATAAAAAAATCTCGAAAAAAATGTCTAAACAATTTGTCGAAAGAATTTCCAAAGGAAATACCGTAGAAGCTCCCAAAGTAATAACTGAAGACGTCTCCAATATACCAAAAACATTTTCAAAGAAATCAATGTAGAATTTTCAAATAAGTTTTCGAAGCAAGTTACTTCGAAAATACCGAAGGAATTTCGAGCTAAACTGCTGCAGGAATGAAAAAAAAAATCACAAAGAAATTGTCTAAAACATTCCGGACTTTAAGAAGGGATTTATGGAAGACTTGCAAGGAAGCTTACAAAGCAATTGCCGAAATATTTCTCAAATAAATTATCCAAGGGATTCCGAATGGCATTAGGAAATAAATAAAAAATACCGGAGACAATCCGGATTGACCCGCGGAAAATTTACAAGATAGTTTACGCAGTCATTGCCGAATGGATTACAAAAGGCATTACCGAAAGCATTCCCTTAAGAATTTTCGAAGGAGTTGCAGGATTAATAAAAATAAATGAAAAAGAAATGCTGATGTGATTTTACAAAAAACTTACTACAAAGAACTTCCCCAAAAAATCCGTAGGATATGCCTATGAAATTGCAAAAAAAAAACAAAACTGCAAATGAGATTAGAATTGAACTTTATGACAACTAAAATGCCGAGTCATTAATTGGCTCGGTAGCTTAGTTGGTAAAGCACTTGTCTGGCGAATAAGGGTCGTGAGTTCAAATCTCACCTGAGCTGAGGATTTTTTCCCAATTTAATCAATAATTTACCCATCTGTACATACATATGTACGTTGAGTTATTTGAAATTCATAAAACTGCAAAGCAAACTTCAATGGATGTGCAGAAAAGTTTTTGTATCCTGGTTTTTTTAGATAATGTTTTCATAATTCCTACAGCTGTTCTGGAAAGGTATTTTATATACAAACTAGCTATCCAGTGGCGTCAAAAACTGGATCTCACAAAAACTGGCACTCATATAGGCACCACTAGTAAAAAAAAAATCCAAGATACGCCAATGCATTACGGGGGCAACTTAAAAACTGTAATGTTTTTTTAGTTGTTTCAAAATTATAAGCGTCCACAGAAAAAAAAAGCTTGCAAAGCAATCATCTATCAATCCATAAATCAGCGTATCAGTTCCATTTTGCAGCATGGGTTGTCCCATGTTCAGTTTTGCAACATGAGCTGTCCCATGTTCACTTTTTTTTTCTCAAAATACATCCCATGTTCAATTTATACACATAAAAAACTATCCGAGCATCTTTGAGGGAAGCCTGAACATTCTCCGGAAATCCTGATATAATTTGTAAAATTCAACATGGGACAGATTATGCTGCAAAACTCGACAAGGGACAACTTATGCTGAACATCTCACATGATATGGAACAGCTTATGCCGAGAAAATCCCAAAAATTGCTAGATTTATCGGCATTACAGTCCCACCAGAGTTTTTCTTTAAAAAATCAAAGTAAATTGAATGTTTATGAAACTTTTTGTGCATACTTCAATAATAAATACCAATTCTAACGCTATGCTGATGTATTCACTTTGTGGTTTCATTACACTTGCCCGTAGAGATGGAAACAAGACTGAAACATAAAACACGTTTTTCTCAGTTTGCTGTTTTGCAACACGGGACAACTATGCTGCACACGGCAGAACAGATATCCAAGTCCGGCTCCAAAACTGTGCAAAGAATCTAACGACCATATAAAATGTCACCATAATCGGTGAAATTAAAACTATGTGTACTTCACCACTGATTGTAGCAACATGCTGCTAGGTGACGCTAAATAACAAACAAAATTTTATTCCTACACAGCTCTTGGAAGATTTTTTTTCTTGTTTGGATGTCTGCAACCTGCAGTTCTATGTAGAAATTTTGGATTTGGATTTCTTCCACCGTCCGTATTCAAATCTCAATTAGACTGGTTTGCGTTACTGTTATGATTTTTTTTGTTCAAATCCCTGGAAGAGGAATATTGACAACATGACCCAGAAAATTCAGTTTGAATTTTTAGTGAAGTTTAAGATAACGATAATTTTAAATGTTTCATATTGTTTAGTATTTTGGATGAAGATTTCCCCAAAATTTCATGAAATTCAGCCTTAGAAATCAAATGTTTTTATCAGATTATAGACATATTTTGTAGGTTTTTTGTTGAACATTTATTCGACAGCTGCTTCTATTTGCCTGAGCTTTTTCCATAAAATCCTTTCAATTTCCGGAATTTGTAACAAAATGATCTGCCAACTCTTGTCGTTGTTCTGTGTGTCAACTATGAAATTCTAGTGGATTTTTGAGTATTTGTACTTTTGTAGGTAAAAATCCACTTAATCATATGCGCTAATTCTCGGCATATCAGACGGATCATTCATTAGATCAGAGCAAAAAGATGTAGACTATCGATAGCTTACGGTCGAATCATAATGTTTGACCATCCTTTGTACCATAGTGTCACGTAGAAGGTGTGCCGGGTATTGAATTCAGGTTGTGCCCAACATAGATATGATCTAGACAAAAACAGAATTGTGTAAAAAACTAGCATAAGTTAAAATTCACGAAAATAAAAATAAAATAAAACAAATAAATAGAGTTCGAGGGACAATTACTCAATCTTATTATTTTTAAGAAATTTTAGTTCTTTTAAGTTTTGATTACATGATTTTGAAGCTAAAGTAATTGATACTAAGTTGGTCATGAGGCGTTAGGCGATGTACAATAATAAATTTGATCATTATTAGTCGTTGCTTAGATAGACGAGAATTAGATAAAAACCCTACCTGAAATTATTTCTAAGAACTCGAAAAAAAACCTAGAGGAATTTTATTTTTATTGATACAGATTATGATCCGTTTGCATGCAATCCAATCGTTTGACAACCCCTGCCACGTGTATTGACTTTTGCACGGCGCGCGAATTAATAAATTTTCTAATTTTTCCTTTTTCTCTTTCTCTTTCCCGCACTAATTTTAGATTGCGATTCGACGAAATCGGCCACGATCTGTTTACGGATTCCGATAGTCTGTCGTACGCGTCGCTGAGCCGATCGTCCTCGCTGATCCAGTTCGAATCGTTGGAGCGCCAGTTGCAGAATGAATCGACGGGCGTCGCGTCGTCCGGCTCGTCCCCTTCGCTCTACTTGGTCGCTGGGGCGGGTGTTGTAGGGGCGGCGGCGGTAGTTGGACCTGAAGCGGCAGGGTCCGCTGCAGAGGGCCTTAGAAGTGCGATTGTGGTGGGCGGTGATACGGTTGGGTTCTACTGTAGCCCCAGCAAGAAAGGCAATCTACTTACGGCATCGAATCTGATTCAACAGCAGGGAAAGTTGGTGGCCGGCGGTGGTGGTGGTGCTGGTGGGACGTCGGTGGGTGGCAAACAACAACCGGTGCTGAACACAAGTGATTCTGAGCTGTACTCGTCGTCGAGTGTGTCGAGTAGTTCTAGCAGCGGAGGCAGTGGAAGTAGTTGCAACTATGCTAGCGACGAGTGCGATTTGAACAACCACGATAATACGCCGAGCCCCAGTGAGTCGCAGGTGGCGAAAAGTTCTTCGGATGAGGCGGACGGATTGGTCCGGTGTCCGCAACGGTGCTCCGAACGGCGTCGATCGTTGAATCAACTGCGAACGAAGAACTCGATTGAAAGTTTAAGTGAAGACAGTGGCTATTGCGACCATTTGCATTTCAACATGAACAATCTACGGGTCAAGTCCAAAAGTTGGACCAATTTCGGTTCGGCTGAAAATGTTAACACGTTTATGGAGCCGGTACAGTTGGATTATTTCGAACAGCGGCATGTTTTCCACCAGGAAAACCGTCTCTCTACGGTGTGCGACGTGGACGAGGAGGAGCACGAAGAGCAGAGCGAAACGGGAACGAAAGGCCAAGAAGTGCACCGCATTAAACAGTGTAACAGCGAGGAAAGTCTATCCAATAAGTACGACCGTAATAACAAGCCAGAACATTGGTTCACCGCGAGCAGCGCCGCGAAAACCAATATTCATAATTGTACAAAAATAGATTTAGACGCAAGTAAACATTCGCGCTCGGCGGGTGCTAGCAGTGGCGAGCAGCCATTCGTCGTAACGACCAAAGTAATTCCCCCATCTTCGTCGTCGTCGTCCGCATCGTCAGAATCAGCATCAACGTCCTCGTCACGGCACAATTCTGTAGATTCACTCGAGATACACCCAACGACGTTGTCGCCGTCGTCAGCGGCAACGACAACAATTCTGGATCGCCGTCACCATCGTGCCGAACCGAAACCTAAAAATAGTCATCATCGTCGCCAGCAGCAGTTGAGGGATGACACAGAGCAGTTTGCCGTTTCACGAAAGCGACCGCGACCGCAGCAGTACCGGCAGCGTCGTAGAACCATCATTTCGGCCAGTTCGCCCGATCTGTTCAGCAGCGGTGATCAACATCGTTTTCGCGGTCGTAGCCGGAAGCAAAGTCAGCGAAAGGTGGTTAGCGACTTCCTGGAGTACGGTGGTGTCAATTTCACGGTGTCCAGTGTGCCAGAGTGTTTAAACCTGTGCGGTAGTCGAGTTCCGCCAGAGTTCGCGGGACGATCGGATTCGGTGGACTCGTTTGAATTGTGTGAATCCGGTGCTAGTTCTGGGAATTATTGTGCGTGGAACCAGGGTCCAGAATCGGTAGCTAGCAAGAACTTCAATCTGTACGATTTTCAAGAAGAGCCGGTCATTCCAACTGTAGTGAAAAGTGTGAAAACCGTGACGTTCGAACCGGTGACGAAGCCGCGGGTGAACATTCGTGCAAGCTACGCCAATTTGACGGTGCTGGATTACGGTGATGAAGAAGACGGAAAACAGTATTATTTAAATAGGAACACATTTAGAACGAGTAGTGGCACAAGATTGGGTGGGGCCCGAGACATGGCGTCCGGTTCGTGGAATCCCAGGAAAGCATTCAACGAAGACGACGAAGAGGAGAGGATCTTTCCGGTCGATGGCGACGAAAAGAACGTTTTTAATTCGCTTTTGGATGAAATTTCCGCTCACTTCGATCGCAACCTATCGATCATCAACGATCAAGCGGAAGCGTACGAACCGATCGCAGCGTTTTTGCACGAACAACGATCGGCAGCAGCACAGCCATCGACATTCAGCGCGCTGGTCGCGTCCCCACCTCAAGCTCCTCCGCGACGAACGCAAATCAAAACAAACCCCCACCACTCAACACCCCCGGTTGCACCACCGGTGCGATCTCCTTCACTGCCCGCACCGGAAAGCAACCACGGCACCAGAAGGACCTTTGATCAGGATCCCACGAATCTGGTTACCTGCTACGCTGCCAGTTTAGAACGTTGCACGTTCGATCCGACTGAATCCGCCCTCAACTTATATAATGGCAGCAATAGCGCGATCAACCAAACAAGTGATCTGAATATTAATCACCCGAGTGGTGCTCGCGGCTACGCCCCGGTGGTAGTAGCCAAGCGTGAGTTCGTCTCGAGCACCCCGAACCTCAATTATTACCATTGCTGCAGCGACGACGAAGGTGGCCTGAACGCCCACCACAACTCGCTGAAGAATGTCAGCTGCCTTGAGATCGGTGCAACTGGAGATCTAGCCTCCCGAAGCATTGGCATTCTCACAGCCGCCTCCAGTTCCAAGTGTGGCCTATCCAAGGGCGTTAGCTTCTGTCCGATTGTGTCGGAAATCATCTGGAAGGACAACTCCTCGGACGCGGATCCCGACGACAACGCCAGTGTCATCTCCAATCAGGACTTCGAGATCGACATCGATGACGAAGACTTCGATCAGGATGACTACGATCACGCCAACCTGATTGCAACCCAAACAAACACTCTCATCAACTCAAACAGCGTGGAAACGGGCCTGTGTGAGCTGATAAATCACGCTGATTCATCATTCGGCAATTATCATCCGGCCAGCAATCATCATCATCATGCAGCGCCTCGTGCCCCGACACCGGATCCCGACTTGCACGATCGCTTCGTGTTCGATGACGACACACCGCTGCCGCCCGAGCCTCTCTCTCGTGAGCGAACCGTGAGCGGTGACGATCGGTGCGAGCGAGACGACGCTAAATGCATCACCGCAGTAAACAATGCGATCGGCAGCAGCAAAGCCGACGAAAGCCGACGACGTCGTCAGTACGAAAGTGATCATCGCCGAGAAAGGTTCCACCACGATGGCGTCCGCGATCGCGAATGGGGTTGACGCTAGCAGAAACATGATCGTCGCCGAATCATCATCAGCAGCAAACGCGGCAAGCAGCGGTGTAAACGGTCCTGAAGTGAATGATAATGCGGCACAAGTGCCGCCACAACAGCAGCCTAAGTTCGTTAACAACAATAACAATCTGATCAAGAACTTCAAGAATGGAAAGGCGGAGAAGAAGGGCAAAACGTTCCTGTCGCGATTGTCGTCCGGTTTCCGATTTTCGTTCCGCGGCAAATCGAAGAAAAACAAAGATGGTGTCGTTGGGGCGTCGAATGGGAAAGTTGGCAGCACTGGCTTCGGTAGTGATAACAGACAATCGTCGTCTGCGGTGAAAGTTAAGGAGTCGGGGGGCAATGATAAAGTGGTGTCATCTGATTTTATTTATATCCCGTTGAAGGATCCGTCTGCGAAGCAAACAGATGGGCTTGAGAGTGGGGGTGTCAGTGAAGAAGATGTGCTGGATGCGGAAGAGTACTATCTGCGCCAGTTTGCCAGTGGTCAGGATCAGACGGATAGGGTTTATAACAGTCCAAATGAAAGTGATGTCACGTTCCGGTCGGATACGTCGTCGAATATAAACTCGACCCCAACCGCGGGGGGTTTGGGTGGTCAAAGGAACCACGTGTTGAGCGGGAAACCACCCTTGCCGAAGCAGCCCCCACGGGTTGTTGGTGTGTGTGCCAAGCGTTCTACCCCAACCGGGAGGTACGCGCATGCCCAGCAGCAGTACCGAGCCTCGTCGACTCCACCGAGAACGGAAATCGATCCTGACGAAAGCCACGGCGGCGGCGGCAGTGCCTTCTACCATCAGTATACCACGGACACTGACGCGGGCTCGAACGGTGGTACTGCCGAAGGATCCTTATCCTCGGCCGTCGGTCGGTACAGCAGTGCTAGAACCAACAGCAACAACCAGAAGCATCACTTGGTGGTCGCTGAAAACGCTAATTACTTCAATCACATCATGGGCAGTGAGCAGAAAATTGGTCTCATCGAGACGAACCTGGATACACATGAAACGGTCATCTCGGGCAAGACCCGCTCGCTGATGGAACTTGGCGGTCCGTCGTCCCACATGCACCAACTGCAGGTACATCATGGTGCTGGCGGTGGTGGCGGTGGCGGCGGTGATGGCGGTGGTAGACATCAGATGGGTGGTGGCGGTGGCGGCTCAAAACGGCTGGGCGGTGGCGTTAATGGGATTAAGGACCGCCAGACGACCGCCGCTGCCAACGAACCCGGAAGGCCACACAAGAGCATGGAGTTTCTGCTGGATAAGGAAAATCATCGAAATGTTTTGGTAAGTACAGATAGTGTTCAAGACACATGAATGCGCACTCTCCTTCTCCCATTTCAATATTTGATTCAGCCGAAGCCGCAGCGTTTACTGTGTGAATGGGTGAAATTTACCGTTGATGGCACCTACTTTTTCCTTTGTTCGCTGAGCCATAGTTGGTCAGTCAGTAGTCAGTCAGAGGTGCAACATACGCGCCGCGATGTTTTTATGACCGGAATTGATTAGTTCCACCGCAATAACCTCCAAGAGTGAGTTTGTGGCTGCTGCTGCTGGGTGCACTTGACTTACACACCAAACATTAGGGGGGGGCCCTGCTCGGGTAGACCCGAGTAGGTTTTAGCACTCCAGAGCGCACTTGATTCGATTGTGTTTGATTTCGGGTGCAGCTTTTTGTGTAGGAGAAAGTGGTTAACAATAGGAATGGCGATGGGAGATAAAGAATTCGACTTCAAGCTTTTTGGGAACGATGGGTAGTTAAAATTGGATATAAATAAAATGCTCGCAAATGTTCCCGCAGAAATTTCTGTTTTTTGCAGAAATTGCTCCAAGGATTCATTCTTTCTTTTTTTCGACATTGCTCTAAAGTTTTCTTCAACAATGTCAACTTTGGCTTTGGTAACATCTTCAAGGATTATTACAGGAACTCCTTCTTAGGATTCCTGAGATATTCCTCAAGGACCCTGCTCCAAGAATTTCTTCAGGAACTTTTATCCATAGCGACTTTCTGCGCTGCTAAAAGTGTAAACTGGCAGTTAGAAGTGTAAACACAGTGTAAATACAACTTAACAAAGTTCCGTCAAGTGTCGTCGGTGCTTAACAACTTCCTTTGTGTTCAACTGTCACCCCGATCATCGGAGGAATCCCTGGAGGAATTCCTGGAGGAATTCCAGGAGGAATTCCAGGAGGAATTTGCTGGAGGAATTCCTGGAGGAATTTCTGGAGGAATTCCAGGAGGAATTTGCTGGAGGAATTCCAGGAGGAATTTGCTGGAGGAATTCCAGGAGGAATTTGCTGGAGGAATTCCTGGAGGAATTTTTGGAGGAATTCCTGGAGGAATTCCAGGAGGAATTTGCTGGAGGAATTCCTGGAGGAATTCCAAAAGGAATTCCTGGAGGAATTCCAGGAGGAATTCCTGGAGGAATTCCTGGAGGAATCCCTGGAGGAATTCCTGGAGGAATTCCAGGTGGAATTCCTGGAGGAATTCCAGGAGGAATTCCAGGAGAAATTCTAGGAGGAATTTACTGGAGGAATTCCTGGAGGAATTTCTGGAGGGATTCCTGGAGGAATCCCTGGAGGAATTCCTAGAGGAATTCCTGGAGGAATTCTTGGAGGAATTCCTGGAGGAATTCCTGGAGGAATTCTTGGAGGAATTCCTGGAGAAATTCCTGGAGGAATTCCTGGAGAAATTCCTGGAGGTATCCCTGGAGGAATTCCTGGAGGAATCCCTGGAGGAATTCCTGGAGGAATTCCTGGAGGAATCCCTGGAGGAATTCCTGGAGGAATTCCTGGAGGAATTCCTAGAGGAATTCCTGGAGGAATTCCTGGAGGAATTCCTGGAGGAATCCCTGGAGGAATTCCTGGAGGAATCCCTGGAGGAATTCCTGGAGGAATCCCTGGAGGAATTCCCGGAGCAATCCCTGGAGGAATTCCTGGATGAATTCCTGGAGGAATTGCAGGAGGATTTCCAGGAGGAATTCCTGGAGAATTATTTGAGAAATTTCTTGAGGAATCCTTTTATGAATTTCTGGAGAAGTTTCTTGATGTTGATGTAACATCTTGAGAAATTCCCGAATAAATTGCTGAAGAAAATCCTGAAAGAATTCCTGGAAAACCCCCTAAAGCAATTCCTGGAGATTTTTTTTTTAATTTCTGGAGAAATTTCTTGAGTAATCCATGAAAAAATTAGTGTTGAATCCCTGGAGGGATCCTTGGGGACTTCCTGAAAGAATTACTGGAGGATTTCAGGGGGGAATTCTCGGAGGAACATCTGGATTATTTCCTTGGAGATTTCTTGGGGTTTTCTTGGAACAATTCCTGGAGGAATTCTTTGTGGAATTTCTCCAGGAGGAGAAAATCCTGTAGGAATTTCTGGAGTAAACTCTAGAGACATTCCTGAAGTAACATGATGAGAAATTCCTGGATAAATTACTGGAGAAATTCCTGGAGATATCTCTGGAGAAATTTTAGAAGAAATCTCTGAAGATATTTCTGAAGGATGCTCTGGAGATATTACTGGCAGAAATCCTGGAGGTATTCCATGAGAAATTCCTGGAAGAATGTCTGCAGAAATTCATGGAGGTAAACAAAAGAAAACAGTTGATCACATCTGTCTCATGGATAGCCTTATAGAAATGGCGATGGGAGATAATGAAGCTCTCTGGAATCGATGGATGAAAAAAGTTGTATGTAAAAAAAAACGCTACGTAGTGCTTGCATTTTACATAAATATAGAATTTTCTACATGTTTGCCTACTTATTATGGCCATGGAATGCCTCCAGGGGTAAGTTCTTAAGATATCATTTATCTAGTAGTTTGTCTTGAGATTTCACTAGAAGTTCTTGCAGAGATCTCTGCAAAAATTTTCTCGACGATTTCTTCTTAAATTCTCACTGATGATCCAATTGGAGGATTCTTAAGTAAATTCGAAATATTCAAAACTTTCTCCAAGAGTTATAAAAGAGATTTCACCTAGAGTCCCTCCAGAAATTGTGGATGGTGATGTCCTCAGAAATTTCTCCAAGGATTTTTTCAAGAAGACGCCTGATGATTCCTACAGAAAATATTCTAAAGATTGCTTCGGCAATTTCCTTAAGGTTCTTATAAGAATTTCTCTAACAATTATTTCAGAAAAATGTTCAAGTAATTCTGCTGGAATTATTGCAAAAAATCCTTTTGTAATTCCTCCACGTATTCTTTCGAGAAATCCTCTAGTGCTTCTTATGGCAATGGAGTAGAGCGTTTCTCTGGAACTGACCTACTGAAATCTCTAAGGAAACCATTAACAATTCCTCCGTGAATTTATTAGGGGCTCCTCTTGAATCGGTGGAAAAAATGATTCCTTCCAGGAATGCTTCAAGGATTTGTTCAAAAGTTTTCCTAAAGAACTCAATATACTTTTTTCTCTTCAGAATTCCTCCAGCGATTCAAAAAAGGGTTTCTTCAATGAATTCTCAACAAATTCCTCTAACGAACTCATCAGGAACTTCTCGAAGGACTTTCTAAATAATTTCCCCGAGGGTTCTTTCGCAAAAATGTGCATCTATTACTTAACGACTTTTTTACGGAAATGTCCTCTAATGATTGATTCAAGGATGTCTCAAGTATACTTCCAAAGAATATGTCTCCAAGTATTCAGTCAAATATTTATCCAAGAATCCCTTAAAAAACATTCACAGAGTACCCTCAGAAATTTCTGGAAAATTCCTGCTGGAATTCCTCATTGATTCCTCCGAAGAATTCCTGAGAAATTCCTCCACAGACTTCTTCAGGAATTGTTACAAGGTTTTCTTTAGAAACTTCTACAAGAATGCAATTCGAAATTCTTCCAAACATTCCTTCAGGCATCGCTCTACGAATTCTTCAGGAATTCCTCAAAGAGTTTTTTTTTTTGGAATATCCTCACAGATTATTTTAGAAATTTATTCAAAAATTTTTTCAAAAAATCCGACAGCAAGATTACAGGAGTGATTGCCACAAGTTTTCCGTAGTCACCACTCTCTGTTGTGCATTCCAAAGGTCATACGTACATGGTGTAATCTCTGTAGGAATCCCCCGTAGAATTTCTGGAACCCCAATTGAAGGAATCCCAAGATAAGTTCCTGAAAGAATTTCAAATTAAATCCCTAGTGCAATCCCTAGATGATTGATTGGATAAATCTACAGAGTATTTCCTAAGTGAATTATTGGAGAAATCCTGGAGAAATCACTGAAAAAAAAGTCAGGCAGGTGTTCCTGGAGTAGTTCGAACAGGAACTTCTGGAAGTATCACAAGAGGAATGCCGGGAAAAAATCATGGAAAAATATCTGAAGATATTCTTGCATGAATCTCCGGAAACATTCTTGACGGAATTCCCGGAGGAATTATTGGACCTATTGCAGAAAACCCCAGACGAATCCAAGCAAGAATTTCTGAAGGACTTCAACCAGATTCCTAGAGAGTTTTTCAAGAGAAACTCTTGGAAGAATCCCAAGAGAAATTCACACAGGAATCCCTAGAAATAATCTCTGGAGACTGTGGAGGTAGTTTTGGAGCAATTGCAGAAAGAATCGCTGGAAAAATCCTGGCAGTCAGCAATTGCTAAAGAAATCCCGGCAGGAAATACAAAGTATAAATCTCAGCGAAAATAGTCTAGTCTAGTCTAGTCTAGTCTAGTCTAGTCTAGTCTAGTCTAGTCTAGTCTAGTCTAGTCTAGTCTAGTCTAGTCTAGTCTAGTCTAGTCTAGTCTAGTCTAGTCTAGTCTAGTCTAGTCTAGTCTAGTCTAGTCTAGTCTAGTCTAGTCTAGTCTAGTCTAGTCTAGTCTAGTCTAGTCTAGTCTAGTCTAGTCTAGTCTAGTCTAGTCTAGTCTAGTCTAGTCTAGTCTAGTCTAGTCTAGTCTAGTCTAGTCTAGTCTAGTCTAGTCTAGTCTAGTCTAGTCTAGTCTAGTCTAGTCTAGTCTAGTCTAGTCTAGTCTAGTCTAGTCTAGTCTAGTCTAGTCTAGTCTAGTCTAGTCTAGTCTAGTCTAGTCTAGTCTAGTCTAGTCTAGTCTAGTCTAGTCTAGTCTAGTCTAGTCTAGTCTAGTCTAGTCTAGTCTAGTCTAGTCTAGTCTAGTCTAGTCTAGTCTAGTCTAGTCTAGTCTAGTCTAGTCTAGTCTAGTCTAGTCTAGTCTAGTCTAGTCTAGTCTAGTCTAGTCTAGTCTAGTCTAGTCTAGTCTAGTCTAGTCTAGTCTAGTCTAGTCTAGTCTAGTCTAGTCTAGTCTAGTCTAGTCTAGTCTAGTCTAGTCTAGTCTAGTCTAGTCTAGTCTAGTCTAGTCTAGTCTAGTCTAGTCTAGTCTAGTCTAGTCTAGTCTAGTCTAGTCTAGTCTAGTCTAGTCTAGTCTAGTCTAGTCTAGTCTAGTCTAGTCTAGTCTAGTCTAGTCTAGTCTAGTCTAGTCTAGTCTAGTCTAGTCTAGTCTAGTCTAGTCTAGTCTAGTCTAGTCTAGTCTAGTCTAGTCTAGTCTAGTCTAGTCTAGTCTAGTCTAGTCTAGTCTAGTCTAGTCTAGTCTAGTCTAGTCTAGTCTAGTCTAGTCTAGTCTAGTCTAGTCTAGTCTAGTCTAGTCTAGTCTAGTCTAGTCTAGTCTAGTCTAGTCTAGTCTAGTCTAGTCTAGTCTAGTCTAGTCTAGTCTAGTCTAGTCTAGTCTAGTCTAGTCTAGTCTAGTCGAGTCTAGTCTAGTCTAGTCTAGTCTAGTCCCGGGACTCCGTCAGGAATTCCTTCACGGATTCCTCCAGAGAATACTTCAGGAATTCCTTCAGGAATTCCTTCAAGAATTTCTTCAGGAATTCCTTCAAGAATCCCTTCAGAAATTCTTTCAGGAATTCCTTAAGAAACTTTTCCAAAGAATTCTCCAGGGATTCTTTAAAAAAATCCTCCAGGAATTCTTTCCAGAATTCCTTCAGCGATTCTATCCAGGATTCCTCCAGGAATTTCTTCAGGAGTTCCTCCAAGGATTTAATCAGGAATTCCTCCAGGGATTCCTTCAGGATTCTTCCAGGGATTTCATCAGTAATTATTCCATGGACTGTTTCAAGATTCCTCCGGGAATTCTTTCAAGAATTCCTCCAGGGATGAATTTGTGGGGTGTGAATTGAAGGTCAATTCAATAAGCGGAACTGGCGAAGTGAAAATTGAACCGTGAACATTTCGGCTAGCTGCTCCTTTGATGCGGTTTCCTTCGTCATATGTAAAACGAGAAAAAAACATTGAGTTTATGACTGGAGGGAAATTGAAACGTTCAATTTTGCGTAATTATTCAATTTCCAGTGCTATTGGGAATGGTTTTTGATAGTCACCATCTTTTTGCTTTTATCATTTATGAGCCATAAGTAAAGTTAAGTTGGAACATCGTGTAATGTGACGGGAGTTAGTGCATATAACGAAGTAGATTTCTTCCATGATTCATGTAAAAAATCTCATATTGAACAGAAACAAATGATATTCAATCCAAATCAATGTTGACAACCTTTCCTTACGCCAACTCACAAACCCCAGAATTGTTCTTCCAAAAAAAAAAAAAAAAAGAACAAACAAACTGAGTACTTAGTAAGTAGCGAGCAAAGAGACAACACAGACAAAGAACGAAACTAGGTACTTGAACTCAAACTTTACACCAGTGTTCCAGCGTGCAATCCAAACCAAGTCCAGCGCCAGAATTAATTAAAATTTCATTTTCGTTGGAATGCAAGAGCGTCGTCGTCGACGTCCCTTTGTGCCCACGCTTGTAGATAACAAAGTAATGGGGGTGGCAGATTGGGGGAGGGGGGACAATATTCCAACTCGGAAAGGTCAAGTGGATCTCTGGTAGCCAAGTGACGTAATTGAGCGATGGAACCAGTAGTAGGTACCACCAGCATAAAAGATTAATCGGGCTCAATTAGATTCCAAGTACCGCCCTACCCGAGAACCCGAGAAGAGTGAGTGGAATTCAGAGTGAGATTCAAGCAGATCCGAAACCATGGATACCTATCGCTATCGCCAACGAACGACCTGACCTTCTCAGCGTGGAAGAAAGAAGAATTAGGTACACATACGCACTTGTTTGCTCTGGAATGCCAGTCAGTTATACGAGTAGTAATAGTGAAGAACAAACCAAAACGACGAGAAACGGAAACAGGTTGATGGTGAAGTAGAAAAAAAAACAAATCAACAAGACGCGCGCTCTATGGCAGTCAGATTTCGGAGGAATTTGTTCATCTATCGCGTGAAAAAGTGGAAATTACTATGAGAAGACGAAGAAAAAAGGGAAGAAATTGGGCAAGGCATGGTGAAGTGACTCTATCTATAGTGGAAGAGCCTGTGGAGAGGATTCCGAAGATTGGTGCGGTTCAGTTTTTAATAGGATCCTTCCCTCCAACAGTCAGTGATATATTTGGATGGAAAACCGGTCGGTGGAATAGAGGGATATGTAGAAACCGATAAATAATCGAATCCGATCCTTTTGTGGCAAGGAGCCTAAATGTGTGTGTATGTGTGGGAAAGTGAAGAGAAGACCCTTTCGAGGGTTGAAGAACAGCGGTAGAAGAAACGGTTCAGCGGAAGGGGTGGCTGAGGATAGGAAGGTCAAAGGAGCAAGACGTGATGATGAAGGATTACACTCGGGGATCCAGGGTTTTGTTGTAAGTGATAGGCTTTCCGGTTGGATTTGTGTCAGACAGACAGCAACAACGGCGTTCGAGAAAATTGCTGTGGGCTTGGTTAGGATTGAACGGACGTTTTGGACAAAAAAGAAGGTGCTTCTACGGACTGGGTTTGATATTGAGAGCGTCGAATTTAATGCTAGGAAAGTGAATGTATCCTCCTCAATGCAAATTGAAAAAATAAAAATAAAAATAAGAAAAAAACATCGACAAACCAACAGTGCCTCCAGTTTTACAACTCTTAATATGAACAAATTTTGCATCTCAAGAACCTCTGCAAGTCTAAATTGGTCTTTAAATTTTGCTTGCAATTACTGAATACATTTTAATAATATGTTCATTACAAAATACCGAATTGAATGCAAATTGGTAAGACATTTAGGATTATATGTAAACATTTAGAGCGAACCTATTTTTAAAGGCTTCGATACGCATCCTGAAAATATTTGTTCTAGCATAATACTTCCTATGTATCTGCAATTTCGCCATGGCAACCTCCCGAAGTTTCACCAAAAATTCTCAAATTTCAGGCATTCAGTCGGAATTATGTTGGGAAATTCTTCTAACATTCAAGGCGTTCTCTTCAGGAATTCCTTTTCAATAATCTAGCTCCGTCAAACGGAATCGAGAAATTCTTAAGGCTTTTTTTTTCAATCTCACTTCATCAAGAAATCAGCAAATGAGCAATTCTGGAAAATTTTCCGAAGCTTCTTCTGTAAATTGTTCTCGTCGATCCGCCAGTACTATTTTTTTAATAAATTGTCAAGAAAATTTTGCAAGACTAATATCAAAAATGATTTCATAAGTAAATTGGATGAACTTTGGAACAATATAAAAATAAAATTCTTTCATTTCTAGTAAGCTTAATTTCTTTTTCAAAATCTATGTTTCAAACCGCTAAAATTCCACATTCTGGTTGTTGCACTCATTATAAAAAAATGCCATGGAAAGTACATCTTCAAGAATCTTTTTCCATAATTCCCAAATTGATCAATAAAACCTTCCCTAAAACTTTCTATCAAGATCAAATTTAGCTGGATTTTTGGTAGAATTGGAATTTTCGTGCTAATTTTAGAGGAAGCACATGGCAAAACTGTTAAAATAATGATTGGAGCTCCCTGGTAGTTCTGAAAGATGTAGGAATTCAAAAAAAAAAAGAAATACTGGAAATCCTGGAGAACATTTCTTAGAATTTCGTAGTCCAATTTGACAGAAACATTTCAAATTTTGTATGTGATTTCTTGAAGGGATCGTTGAAGCTTCCGAGACCCACAGGCTGGGGACACTTTTGCTAAAATCTTCATAGAAATTTTCAGAAAATGGCCACACTTGTCATTTTTTTCCATAAATTCTACATTCTCAAATAATTTGCTTGATGCTTAGAAACTTTGCCATCCTATTAAACAAAATTTGCAAATCCCTCTTTTCTTGGGAATATTGTTCAGATACTTCTTCAGAAATTTATTGACCAATTCATCAATAGTTTCTGTCTGAAATAAATCTTGTAATTTCATTAAAACATTGAAAAAAAAAGTTTTTTTTTCATCTATTTTAACTAAATGTTCTCAATGAGGCAAGCATACTTTTCAGCTTAATGTTCTATCATCACTTCCACAGTTACCAACTGGTAGCTTCCTCTGCAAAAGACCATTTTGCATGTGTGTATCGTCTGGCAGGAAGAGATTCTAAGTCAAGCCAAGGAAAGTTCTTGGCCGGGGGTCGAACCCGTTAACTTGCCCAACATTAACAAATGAACAATCTTTCCTTCAGTTTGGTTTCGAAAAATTTGGCTGAATAAGCTGTTATTGCTTTCATTGTTAGTTGGGTGTAACATGGTCATGCACCTCTACAGTTCCTCAAATCCTCAAAATCATCAAAAAGCTTTTAAAAATTTTAACGAGTTTCCGTCAAAAGATACTATGGAATCTACTTTGAATTTTTCTTTAGGGTTTCCCCTAAATAATAGCAACAAATAATTAAAAAGAATGCCAAATTTCTTATTTTCCATCTTCTGTTATTAAAACAAGGCACAATTTTTCATAACTGGTTCAAATGATCTTCGGAGTAATGTATGCTGAAGTTGCTTTTCAGAAGCCTTGCTTAGAGCAACGTTGTGAGATTTGAAGTTCTATACAATTTGTGGAACCAATCAAACTTCTCAAATTTTTCCAGCCAGAGACTTACTTTTGGTTGTTATGGAATTCGGCGATCTACCGGCTCGTTTTTCCATAACATACATCATTTTATAAAATTTTGACTAAATTCTTAAATAAATACATTGTACCGCTTTCCCACTTTTTAAGAAACTAATGTTATGTGGCACTTATTCTTACAATTTTCCAAGTTTTTTTCGTTTTTTTTTTTGTTTTTGAAAAAGTCAAAATAAGGTTGGCATGCCCATGTGATCAGTTTCAATGAACTCGTTGTCCAAGAAATTTAAGATAAGTTCGCAAGTTTCGAATAAAAATTTAATCAGTCTGGCTCCATGCGGCACTACAGAATACCAAAAAAAATTTGGTATTTCATCTCAAATTTTAGAAACAAATGAAACATGGAACTTACACAAAGTCGTTGAAAATATAGTGGCAATTTTTGCTTCCGCGGAATTTTAAAACTTTTCCTTTATTGTGAAAGTAAATGGCATCAAGCATTTTGTTTTGTGTTTTCTTGTGCTTTTGTTTTAAATCATACAGTTCGTCAAGATTTTTTTTAAATTATAGTACTGCTGGATATTTAAATGAGTCCTCTTGAAATGTGTATTCTTCAGATCTTTCTTAAACACTTATTTATTTCTATTGTATTGGACTTTTAAGTATTGTTAACCCACGAGCGATCGCGCTGTTGTATTTTGTACAACGCATTGAAAAAATCTCGCTTTTTGTACTCAGCATTAGCGTGGTGCTGACGCTGGTAGTCAACCGCGCGAGTTACGGAAGGTTAAAAGTCAATACAATAGAAATAAAGAACCAAACGTTCGTTAGTTTGCTTTATTATTTATTTTTGCTTATTTTTGGTATTTTATAATGTTTCTGATGTTCTAACTGCTGAACTTGGCGTGCAAATCTTCTTAGTTTGAGAAACGCGGCACTGAATAATAAGTAATCAAACGACTCTTGATTCGCAACTCATTTTCAATCTAATAAAAAAAACAGATTGATTGCGAAAAACAAAATAAGTACCTTTTATGTAAAAGTTGTCATCCAAAATCTTGGGAAAGAATGGTTCCAAATTTAGTCTATCGATACAGGAGTTTTGAAAGCAATCTTTGTTAGAACTTGGAATAATTTTGAGATATAAATAAATAGAAAAGCTGGTTGGTGTAAAGATATTCCAGGCTGTTTTTTTTTGTTTTTTTTTTCTTCAAATATCTACTACTGAAACGGAAATCTGGGACTGTTCATAAACTACGTAGACTCATTTTTGGCCCCTTCCCTCTCGTACACTTTTGTCCAAACAAAATTTTTCAGGAGATGATGATTAACCTGGGCTTGTTAGGGGAATATCTGTAAATAAAAGAAAATCGGGTTAAGTACGGTTCCTTTGAATTCCACTAAGAATTTGCATCCTTTGACAGATACGTATTTCGACCTCAACTGTAAGGTCGTCTTCAGTGTCTTGTACTTGACTCGACTGAAGAGATCCATCGCATTCTACACGTCTCATACATCATAGGTAAAAATAATAGGTAGCTTAATCTAGGTAGTTTTTTTTTTTTTTTTTTTTTTTTTTTTTTTTTTTCTCCCGAGCATGCAAAAACTTATATCTATATTAACCTCCACCATAGAATAGGTAAAATTTCCCTCCACCACCGAATAGGTACATTTCCCACCAGCACAGGATAGGTAAACAAAGTTCATGTATCACAGGTACATTATGAGACGCACGCCATACGAGAGTGCTTAGGGGGTAATAATTTGAAAAGCCACGAACTTCCATTGCCTTGATCCTTATTCAACAGCGTGTTAGGTACCTGTTTGTATATCTCTAGACTCTCAGCAACGTCCAATTTCCAAGGTGAAGTTACATTTCGCAAAATTTGAATATCCTCTGTAGTTACAGGGTGGCCCTCCTCAAAGACATGTTCAGCAACTTTCGACCTGAAATCGTATTCCAAACCTCTATTCACTGTCCTCTGCGCCTTTCCCACTTCCGCCATATGTTCCCTGAATCTAACCTCCAAAGACCGTTTTGTTTGACCAACGTAGACCTTATCACAATGGGAGCAACTGATTTTGTAAACGCCAGCCTTGTTTAGGGTGTTGACCGGATCCTTTGTAGAGCCTAATGAAGTCTTCAACTGATTGCTTCTGCTAGAAAATACTAAATCGATTTAGTATTTTCTAGCAGAAGCAATCAGTTGAAGACTTCATTAGGCTCTACAAAGGATCCGGTCAACACCCTAAACAAGGCTGGCGTTTACAAAATCAGTTGCTCCCATTGTGATAAGGTCTACGTTGGTCAAACAAAACGGTCTTTGGAGGTTAGATTCAGGGAACATATGGCGGAAGTGGGAAAGGCGCAGAGGACAGTGAATAGAGGTTTGGAATACGATTTCAGGTCGAAAGTTGCTGAACATGTCTTTGAGGAGGGCCACCCTGTAACTACAGAGGATATTCAAATTTTGCGAAATGTAACTTCACCTTGGAAATTGGACGTTGCTGAGAGTCTAGAGATATACAAACAGGTACCTAACACGCTGTTGAATAAGGATCAAGGCAATGGAAGTTCGTGGCTTTTCAAATTATTACCCCCTAAGCACTCTCGTATGGCGTGCGTCTCATAATGTACCTGTGATACATGAACTTTGTTTACCTATCCTGTGCTGGTGGGAAATGTACCTATTCGGTGGTGGAGGGAAATTTTACCTATTCTATGGTGGAGGTTAATATAGATATAAGTTTTTGCATGCTCGGGAGAAAAAAAAAAAAAAAAAAAAAAAAAAAAAAAAAAAAAAACTACCTAGATTAAGCTACCTATTATTTTTACCTATGATGTATGAGACGTGTAGAATGCGATGGATCTCTTCAGTCGAGTCAAGTACAAGACACTGAAGACGACCTTACAGTTGAGGTCGAAATACGTATCTGTCAAAGGATGCAAATTCTTAGTGGAATTCAAAGGAACCGTACTTAACCCGATTTTCTTTTATTTATTTTTTCAGGAGTTTGTATGGACCGTAGACTGACCAGACCACATCCTTCCCCTTAGAGCCTACGTAGTTTATGGACGGACCATAATAAAAAAATTGCTATGAAGGTCAAAATGATACAAAAGTACATTTTAATATACTATTACTTTCCAGCAAGATCAATTTTTAGATAAATTTTTGATAGAGTTCATATATTTTTGAGAATTTGTCAGAGCAAATGCAAGAAAAAATTTCAAAAATTATAATTGGAGCTTCTTGATAGTTTCGAAAGGTGTTTGAATTTTCAATAAAAATCTATTGGAAATTCTGGAGAAATGTTTGTTACAATTTCGTAGTAAAATTTGGCAGAATCATTTCAAGATTTTTTTTTGTAATTTCTTGAAATAATTGTTGAAGCTTCTGAGACCCTCAGCCTTTCGATAAAATTATCATTGAAATTCCCGAATAACGGCTACACACTTGCCATATTTTGTCGGGAATTTCTACATTTTCTCATATTTTGCGCTGTGCTTGGCAACTATACCGAAAATGATTCAGGGATCTCTCCTTTTTCGGGAATATATAACTGTATTTCTTCGGGAATTTATTGACGAATTCATCGTTGATTTCTATCAGGAATAAATCGAGTAATTTCATCAAAATTAAAAAAAAACATATTTTGTTTTTTTTTTCATCTTCTTAATTCTATTTTGGCATTAGGGTCATTTTTAATCCAATCCGTACACTACACCAGCGAGCTGTGCTTAACGTGATGCAAAAGGAAGACAAAACATACTTCTCTGTTTAATGTTCTGTGAGCACTTACCCAGTTATTAACTGAAAGCTTCTTCCGCCACTCTTTTTTCCTTTTTTTATTTTTTTATCCAATACGTTTTTGCGCATGTATATGAATATGTATATGTATGTATATGAACTTGTCTTCCTCTACCCATGCCTTTACAGCTGTCGCTGTATGGGCCAAGAATTTATTCTATGAATTCTCAAAAAGTTTTTAAAAATTTTCAAGAATTTCTGTCAAAAGATACTTACGGAATTTATTTCAGATTTCGTTTGTACTCAAAAATATGCAATCGGACTTCACGAAGAGTTGTGATAGGAATATTTTTCAAAACTTATGGAATAAAATATTACGAACTTTTGGAAAAACTTCTAGATTAATTTGTTGGAGAAGGAAAAAAATAAAAAAAAAACATCCGGGTGGTGTTTCGGCGGAATTTTCAATAGAGAATCTGCTGGAACATTTTTTGGTGGGCCTCCCTAAACTTCTGGCATAATTTGTTAAAAAAATGTTGATGCATTTCTTGAATTAATTATTTCAATATTTTTAGAAGATTTCCTGAACCACAATGGAATGCTCGAAAAAAAAAAACATTGTGAAAATTAATGAAGAATTCCTATAAATAATCATTCAGTTTCAGGATATTTGCACTGCCAGAGGAACATAACTATCTCAGGCTAGTCTAGTCAACTCTACCACAGCCATTCATTGAAATAATCCTGGAAGATCATAGTATTGATTACTTCCACCATTGTTAGTGCTTGCAGTACATTGGAGATGCATTACAAGCATCAGAGAATCTAGGCCCATTGTCAAGCATTCTTGGTTCCAAAAATATCTTGTCTCAAGGGTCCTGTTCTATAATCATTGGAAAATCCTCTTCAAAACTACAGTACCAGCCGAACCAAGATTTTGTAGCTATATAGATGTTTAAGATAAGGAAATAAAAATAAATATGTCATTTGTTCCTTTAAAAGTATTGACAAATGCAACGCTAATTTATCACTAAAGTGATAAATGAAAAAAAGTAATAAATGTGTGAATCTCCGAATGTCGTGATACTTCGTAGGCTTACAGTTCGGGGAAAATAATAAGGTCTGTACTTTTTTTTTATTTCGTCATTAGAGAGACAAATTTGAAGGTAGAGTGGTCAAAAAAAAAAAGATATTTTAAACAAAAAACATACATTTCAAACCAGTTGATCGTTAAAAAAAAATATAAAAATATAATTGTAGCAGAAAAAATACGTCAAAATGGCTTAATTATAATAAGCTGTATCAACATGTGAACATACACATCAGTTTTTTAACGTGGCCATGGTCTCGAGACAAAAGAAGTACCCTGGTTTTTATATTTGTATCAAAAAATGCAGCGTTACCTCTCAGACAATTAAACATGTACAGGGGATGGCCAAAATGTTTGGGATAGGCAACTTTTTTTCTCCCACAAAAAAATTCAACATGTTGTAACTTTTCATATAGTGAATCAAAAAATCTCAAATTTTGACTGGTTGTCAACTTATTATGTGTGCATCATTGATACAAATTTGGACTCTATTGATAAATTTTTCGCGAAGTTAGAACCGTTCGGGTAAAACACTATTATTTAGACAACTAATTTTTGAACTGTCATATCTCGGAAACCAGTGAACCGAATTGAATGAATTTTTGAACGTTTATCAACAATATATTGGTACTTAATACGACGTTATAAAATGTAATATTTTCTCACGGCGAATTAAATTATACCGGGTTGAAATTTTTACCCATATAGAGGAAAATAAGTCAAATTTACAATACCCCAAAAAAATTACTAATTATGTTCTTCCTTCAACCTAAATAGGCTCTAATATATCTGATTAGAGATAACTTGAGAACAGAAGTGGAAAATCTTTGGATATCATCACTAAAATTTATTGACATTGACGTAAAAAAATTACTTTTTTTCGAGAAAAATCCAAAAAGTGTTAACCCTTGATAACTTTTTTCAACGTTTAAAAAGTACCTATGTTTTAATAGTTTGTGAAGCATTTACATATTGTTAGTGTACGTTCAAAATTTCATTCAATTCGGTTCACTAGTTTCCGAGATATGACAGCTCAAAAATGAGTTGTCTGAAAAATAGTGTTTTACCCAAACGGTTCTAACTTTGCGAAATATTATTCAGTCGAGCCCAAATTTGTATCAATGATGCACACATAATAGGTTGACAAACAGTCAAAATTTGAGATTTTTTGATGCACTCTATGAAAAGTTATAGCTTGTTGAACTTTTTTTGTGAGAGAAAAAAAAAGTTGCCTATCCCAAACATTTTGGCCATCCCCTTATATATTTAAGTTTTTGTAATATTGAAATATTTTTCATTTTGAGCACTTCAAATTTAATTCTATTTGAAATGCTTATGAAACTATGGATACAAGAAAAATCAGGTATCACTCCTAGGCATTATTTTATGATGATTTACTATATTAGGCAAATAAATAGCTTTCTATTTCCAAAAAACATGAAGCAAAAAAATAAAAAAATAAACAAAATTCTCAGATTATTTGCCAAATTTTTTGAATTTCATGATAAAGTATAAAAACAGGATACCCTTTTGGTATCGGAACCTTAAAATCGTGAAAAAAACTGATATAATTGCATATTTCTAGCACCAAAACACAAACTGGCATATTTTTACCATATTTTCCGAATTTTATAATAATCCAAAATTCCTTATAATTTTTTTTTTTATAAATTTGTTGAAAGTTGAGTATGGTTGGATGAAGGGAAAAACATGCATGTTTTTTTATTGGAACCTTTCCGTAAAACCTGTTTTTGATATCAAAAAATTTCAACAGCTGTTTCCTTTTGCCTGGTTTTTGAAACGATGAAAAATAAAAATTCTTGAAAAAATTGTTGGAAGTATTTGACCGTCCTGGGCTATTTGACAAATTTTGAGGCTGGAAGTCAGGTTTCTACAGAAGAATAATAAAAAATCGAGAGGTAAGGTTTTTGTATGACATATATTACATAGATCCGTGATAAAAATTACTCTCAGTGTGCTTTTTATTTTTTTTTTCTGATAGTCCTTAAAATATCCTCAAACGATGACATCATATCAATCCAATATTAAGAAGAAGATAATTCGTCCTTTTCAAAAGTTGGGGTAAGGAAAATGATTATTTGTTGATGCAAATTAGTCTCAAAATCCTGGTCATGAACGATATATAGCTAAATAAATTACTAAATAATAAATGCTCAATAAATGCAAAGCTTTCAACATTGGGTGATATTTTTGAAACATTGTTTAGAGTCTTACAAAAACTTGAAGAATTCTTAGAAGTTCAATGTTTGAAAAATATTGATACATAAGTTTCTTGACGAAAATGTGATAAATTCGTTGAAAGTTTGTCACAGATTTAGAAAGAACGTTGTTTTTTTTAAACAAACTTCGATTGGGTTTTAGATTCAATATTTTTTATGAAAAGTCCTGAGGACTTTTCTCCTCTAGGAATGTCTGATGGAAATTTGTGGTAAAGTATTTATAGAATTTTATGTATAAAGGAGTATTGAAGAAATGTCCACAATGGAATAAAAAAATCCTAGAAATATTCATGGTGGGGAAAACTATAGCAAAGTTTCATAACAACCGGATAATATAATTAGATATCTGATAGCAAAAATAATAAACTAAATTTGTTCTCATTTTGCCTGAATAAGCAGGCAACAAAACAAGCAAAATAACAACCAAGTGTACGCGAGATATCATTTAAATAGCTCATTTCGTTATCGTCAAAGCCACCCTAATAACCATTTCTGTAAATCAATAAATTTTATACAAATGAAAACTCATTTTGTTATCAAAAAGATATTTGCAACGGTCATGGATAACTAACTTCCACTGTTGTCGTCGACGATGATGCCCCTAGTTTGACAGGTGTGGTAACATGAAGTATCAAGTTGATAACACAAAATTGTAAAATGAGTTATGGAGCGAGCACTAGTTATCAGTTTGTTACTGGTCAGTTATTGTACTTCGCTCGGGTAAGTAGCCTTCAGATTTCTGTGGAAATTATTATTAAACATGTTGGTTGGAACATTCCCATTCAATCCGTTCAAAATACTGTTTCCTAACTTAATAGGGTAAATTTACACTTGTTGCTCGGCTAAATATTCGCCCATTGTTGCACACTCCATGTTATTCTTATGAGGTGTGCAACAATTGGGGATTTACCCTACAGTATGTGCATTTCAAAGCCTTTCTTTGGCTACTCATACAATATCTAGTTCTACGGCATCAGTTTCCCACATTTTCAGCATAATTACATTTGAAAGTCTGATTCCTATTTGGCCGTTAATTGCCATGTAATTGAAACCCACTCAATTTCCAAACTCGCCAGCAAACGAATCCTCCCAATTATACAGTGTGGCACCACACACCATCGTCAATTAGTGACCAGCCGGGGCCACCCGTTCTACCAAGTGATGCCAGAGAATCCCACCCACCGTGGTGTGGCGTTGGCGACGTCCATTCGAACGGAACGTCAAAATTGCACTTCATCAAACAAAAAGAGCGCAGAAAGGTAGCCTCACTTTCGTCTCGCCGGCCGATGAGGGGCGTCCAAAATTTGCAACACCGTAAAAACCCCACAAGAATCGGGGGTTTGCTTTCCCTTCTGCTGTGTGCAGCCAGTATTGATTGGTTCCATTTCAAACACCCGAGCTTTTCAACGACCGCATCCGTGCGGGCGCGTTTGTGGAATAATATTCCTGCTCGATGAAGCATATCATATGATCCAGTGGAGCGGATTCCTTTCTAGTTATACGTGGGTTGTGCCTGCTTCACATCTCCGCACAAACAATCCGGTTACATATTCGAAATATCAACAGTTGGCATCCGTGCGCGTTGAGCAACTTTCCGCTGCTATCGGGGGAGTGAGAGAGAGCTAGGACGCAATCAACCGACCAGGTAATTCCAACCCTTCAAAGGAAACGATAAATTGCAACACAGTGTTTCCAAATGCACTCATAACTGGTACACAGCAAAATAAAAAAGAACTTTGAACCAGGCGAGATTCGAACATCGATCCTTAGGGAACAGTATGTGCGACTGATCTCCTTCGACCACCAAGTTGTTGTAAAGCAAACAGCTTGTACAGTTTATCATAAGAGATTGTTCGACACGTTTCCTAGAAGATTTTTCACTGTGCACCGCGCAGCAAATACACGGCGAACCATCTGTTGCGTCACAAAATAGAACCAACTTTAAATTGCTTTCCGAAACTTGTTCGAACCCGACCGGAACCCGGAGGCAAACATGCATTGAGCAGTTTCCTGTCCCAGGTCCTTCAGGAAACTTTCCTCGAACGAGTGAGTGACTTTGCTTCGAGAAGTGGGTTTTGTCCTTTGTTTTGCATTATGGAAGAATTCGTCCTGCATTTTTCGTGAGCTGAGTCAGAAGCCGCCTGCCTGCGCTCTCGGGTTTGGATTGAGAGTGGTCCATAAATCAAATTCCGATGTCATTATTGTGTTATTTATTTTTATGAGCTTCACTAGCATACTTGGGATCCTTTTTTCGTTTGCTTTTTCGCATCGCAAAAAAAAACTCTGTGTGCGTGGGTGACTACAACAGTGTTCAGTCATCTATTTTCTCCGTTATCCTTACACAGTCTGTTGCTTCTGATTTTTGTTCTCGACGGGGAGCATTTTTTTTTGCGGTTCCTACTTTGCACTCTCTTATTCGGTGGTTGATTATGCTCCGGATGGCAATTTATCTTTCACGTGTTACGGTGGATTGACATGACCGGACGAGATATGCCCTACAGTTTTCGGAAGGTCATCGCTTTTGTTGGGGACGGAGACGAAATGTTGTTTAAATTGCGGTGGATGTAGCTTTGCTCATCCAGATCATAATACAGTCAGGTTTTTTTACGCGGTTTTCATTTACGAGGTTTTTTACGCGGATTTTTGAATTAACGCGGTTTTCATTTCCGTGGATTTTTAATTTTAAGCCGGAATTTTTCCAAGCATTATTATAGAGTTTTTCTACACATTTCTGTAGTTTTGGTGCTTAACAGCATTAAAAAGGTAGAATATGATGCAGAGTAATTTTCTGGATATCCAAGGACATCCAAACTGTGCTTGAGTTGAGATCCTAAAGTCTACGTCAGTGACGGTAACTTCTTGCATTATACAAAGCAACGATTTGTAATCTATTATGCCCAGTAAGTCTTTTGAAAGTTCAATAGACAGTTTCAGATCAGTCGGGATATCCTAGGTCATCCAAACTGTTCTGGAGTTTAGATCCTAAAGTCTACGGGTGTACCGGCAACTTCATTCATAATACAAAGCTACGACTTGTAATCTTTCATGACTTACTGAACATCTCAAAGTTTAATAGACAGCATCAGATCTGTTGAGATGTCTAAGGACATCCAAACCGTTCTTGATATTATATGAACTTTTTTCATTGTACAAATCTACGATTTGTAATCTTTTATGTCCAGAGATTATTATTATATCTATTATTGTATCTATGTATCATATAATTACACAGCGTAACAAAAATCAACTTTTTGTCTGTCTCAAGAGCAAACTTATGTGTCTCCGAAGGATTTTGGGCCGCTGAATCCGAATCCGGGCTCAGATTTGCTCTAACACGTCACAATTTTGAGCTATACCTCAATTTATAGGGCAAAATATGCGATTTTGGGCTTTTTTGACTGCAAACCATTAAGCAAGGAAATATATTTTTTAAGCAATCAAAAGGTTAATTGGTCAATTAACATCTAAATCAACGACTCATGCAAAATATTTCGTTTTACCAAATCAAATTTGATAAATTGAGGCGATTTATGTTAGGTACGATATTTCCCATACAAGTCACCCTCCAAAAGTTGCATGCAAGTTTTCATACTAACAAAAAATGCTTAAATCTATCAAATTTGATTAGGTAAAACGAATTATTTTGCATGAGTCGTTAATTTAGATGTTAATTGACCAACTAAACTTTTGATTGCTTAAAAAATATACTTCCAAGCTTAATGGCTTGCAGTCAAAAAAGCCCAAAATCGCATATTTTGCCCTATACATTGAGGTATAGCTCAAAATTGTGACATGTTAGAGCAAATCTGAGACCGGATTCGGATTCAGCGGCCCAAAATCCTTCGGAGACACATAAGTTTGCTCTTGAGACAAAAAAATGTTGCGCTGTGTTATGTATATTATGTCCATTTCTGGCTGTTTTTTTTTCTGTATTAACGAGATTTTTAGCCCTAGGCTAGTTCATCTCGGGACCCACACTTTACTTCCCTTCCGAAGGAAGAACTCACATTTTGCAAGTTTGTCGGGAGTGGGATTCGATCCCAGGTCCTCGGCGTGATAGTCAAATGTTCTAACCATCACACCAGGTCCGCTCCATTTCTGGCTGTTCAATTGGCTGATTTGGAATATTTTTAAACTATTTTGGAATAATTATTGATTTAAACCCTGTCTAATTATGTATAGTTACTATTTTTAGCTTGAGAAACTACTGTCATAGCCAAAGACTTTAAAAACTGAGTTTCAGAACACTTAGGATTACGAGTTACGGAAGGTTAAGTGAACATGATTTACTGCCTGTACTTCGACACTTATGCGACAACTGTGAGATGGAGTCTGAACAACGAACCGGTTTAAACCAGTGTTGCAAAACTTCATCTCATTCATTTGAACACTAACCAACAAATCTTTTTAGTAATTTTTCCTCCTATTCATGTTCAAAACGATTTCATTCAATCAGTGCACCTATCAAATGAGAAGAGAATCCTTGTTATTTGAATACATTGTCACTCGAATGAGTAGCTGGGCTCGAAACACAAGAAAACCCTGCAAAATTCCGCCAGACTGAAAAAATATCGAATGTCGGGTCAAAGTCGGGTCAATTTTATCGAATGTTGGGCCACTGTTGGACCAACATCGAACAAGTATTGGGTCCATGTTGGGTTTGGTGGCCAAAATAAAAATAGGTGAATGATAGGTTGATGTCGGGTTTGACGTCATCAATGATGGTAAAGCTTTAAACCTTTAAACAATAGCTTGGCAGTTTGTGTAACTTGTAGAAATTTTGAGTGACAGGCAAAAATCTTCAAATGATGTCTTAAAATAATTCGTTGAGTTCATTTTTTAATATAAAATCAAGAGGAAGTTATTGAGTTAAAAGTTATAAAACATGGTTTTCATTTACGTGGATTTTTGAATTAACGCGGTTTATTTTTACGCGGATTTTTTGAATTAACGCGGTTTATTTTTACGCGGTTTTTTTACGCGGTATGTATCCCCCGCGTAAAAAAAAACCTGACTGTACGCCATCACAGTGCACAATGGTCCACGAAACAGATTTACGAGGAAAGATGCATTCAGCGCCTACAAATGATTTTCTAGATTAATATGGTCTTCTACAAAGTTGTTCCTAAAAATAAGGCCCTCTTTTCAATATACATGAAAATTAGGGTGGTCAATATTTTCAAAGAAATTGTGAACCAAACTTTTTTATTTTTCAAGAAACTTCGGGAAAGTTGTAGATCTATCAATTTTGAGCAAGTTTGCTGAAGACACTTTTTATGTAGCTTTAAAATTGACCGATCTAGAGGTATTTTTCTGAATAAGCTTAGGGTGGTTCAAGAAAAACCGGTTTTCTGGTGTTTACTTTTTCAGTTTCGATTTCTCATCAAAGTTGCCCAAGAAACACTTGTAGAGCATTTAAAGACTCAAGTGAAAAAAATTTCAAGTATTCTCAGCGCACGAAAATGTGCGTTTTTCAAAGCTCTAAAAATGGTCCTTAAACAACTTTGATGAGAAATTTGAAACAAAAAAGATTAGGCGTTCAAACTATTTTGACCAAATTTGGAGCATTTTCCCATAGTTTTCATAGGGTGACGCTAGAACAAATCGTTTTATTGCTTTATCTTTTTTGTTTCAAATTTCTCGTCAAAGTCGCCTAAGAACCACTTTTAGAGCTTCCAAAAACGCGCATTTTCGTGCGCTGAGAATGTTGCCACGTCATTCCGTTTAAAAGATATTGATGATTTTCTAGAAAAAATAGGCACTTTTCAAGTATTTTTCACTTGAGTTACAAAAATAACACCCCTCTAATTTTTTGATATGTTTTATAACAACATTTCTTCTTTTGAATGCGGGCAAAAGATATTTTTTATGTTTGCCCAAACCCGTCATAATACCTTCGGCGCCGTCCACAAATTACGTAACGCTCTAGGGGGGAGGGGGAGGGGGGAGTATAGCCGAGCGTTACGGTCCATACAAAAAAATAGGATTTTCATACAAAAAAGCGTTACGGAGGGGGGAGGAGGGGGTCCAAAATTGACAATTTTAGCGTTACGTAATAAATGGATGCTGCCTTCTTAAAAAACTATGATATTTTTAGAAAAACGCCTGTAACTTTTGAACCAAAAGAGATAATGACCATCTCAGCGCACGAAACGACGCTTCTTCAAATGCTCTACAAGTGTTTCCTGGGGCGACTTTGATGAAAAATCGAAAATGAAAAAGTTAACGCCAGAAAACCGGTTTTTCTTGAACCACCCTAAGCTTATTCAGAAAAATACCTCTAGATCGGTAAATTTTGAAGCTACATAAAAAGTGTCTTTAACAAACGTGCTCAAAATTGATAGATTTACAACTTTCCTGAAAAGTGTATACAGTTATTCTTGCAAATAAAAAAATTTGGTTACCAATTTCTTTGAACATATGGACCACCCTAATTTTCATGCACAATTTAAAGAGGGCCTTATTATTAGGGACAACTTTGTAGAAGACCATATTTGCCTAAAAACTCATTTGAAGGCGTTGAATGCATCTTTCCTCGTAAATCTGGTTCGTGGACCACTGTGCAGTGCAACCAAAAATATTTCTCTGTGGTTGTGAAAGCTATTGTTGTATTCTTCAGCAGTGAAGTGAAAATTGAACGGTGATGAAGAACAATTCGGCTAGCTACTGGTTTGGTGCGATTGCCTTCGTCGTATACTAAACGAGAAAAAATGTCAATTCTTAAGTGGAGTGAAGTTGAAATTTGAAATTTAGTGCAATTGTCCCATTTTCAGTAAAAACAGGCTGGTTATTGATAGTCTATATCTTTCTTTGTTCCATTAAATGAGGTTTTGTCTGTCTGATGTGACGGAAATTAGCGCATATGACGAGGTAAATGTTTAACCTATTGCTGTGGATTTTACGTTCTGGTAATCATAAGAACTGAAAGTTAGGCTTTATTGCGAGAAACTTGTGTTTAATCATTTTATGAGACCACGTCATATTTGTCAATTTCTTGATTTTGCTTTGGCTGACCAAGCCATGTGGGAAATTACACTGTTGAAAATGCTTTGACATCCATGTGCACAACAGAACATGTGCACGATGAACAAATTGAGATTTGAAATTATGAAAAGAAATCCACGTACTCCGGTGAGACTCGAACTCACGACTCCCAATTCGCTAGACGGGCGCTTCTATTCCTTCAAGCTACGGAGTCACTCGACTATCTCCGTCGCCAGCAGGCCTAGAACTGAACTCGATTCCACAATCGCACATGGTTATCTTCTTTTCACAATCCAAACCCCCTTCGGATGGGATTAGATGAACATCTAACACATTGTCTGTTGTGCACATGTATGTCAAAGCGGGAGAGGAAGTTATTTTTAATTGTCGAGAGCTTCGGGCACTGCCTTCCAATCACTTATTTTTTTTTTTTTTTTTTTTTCCTCCCCTGTTGGGGAAATTAAGCCACTGCGTCCAATAGGCTGAACTTTTGTGGCATGTCCCGTTTTGATATTCGCATCTAGCCAGCTAATTACCATGTGTCAAGTAATCAGCTACTGCCACGACGCGTCGTCTCCCAGTCAGGTGCAATGGAATTAATAAACTCCAAGACCTTCCCAGGTTTTGCAGACCAGATCTCACTGGGTTGCAAGCAACCACTATTTAGAAATCTTTGCCTGCGCGTGTATAAAGCACCACAACTGCAAAGCAGATGTTCCGAGGTTTCACGTTCCGTATTACAGAAACGACAGATATCACTCTGAATATGGCCAATATTTTTCAAGTGATACCTGCTCGGGCAGTGTCCAGTTACTAGGCCAGTGTATGTACATAGAGCTCTCTTGTTGAGCTCTAAGAGCTTTTTGGTTTTAGAAGCATTTGGTGTTATAAATCGTTTTGACTGATTGCAATTTTTGACGTCCATCCAATTGGATATCACCCTCTGCTCAGCCCAGCGTTTCAGGTCAATTTTAATTGTACAGTTTGATATACCACAGAATGGTTCTGGACCAGCAAACTGTAAATTGGAACCACTTTTAGCAAGCTCGTCTGCCATTTCATTTCCTTCAATGCCACAGTGACCTGGAACCCAGTATAAGTTTACTGAATTCCCTTGGCACAGCCTGCGCAGTGAAAGAATGCATTCCCAGACAAGCTTTGAAGTACATTTGTAAGCGCACAATGCTTTTAATGCAGCTTGACTATCTGAGAAAATACAAATATTTGCGTATCTGTATTTTCTCTCAAGGCAGATATTTGCGCATTTCAAAATAGCAAGAATCTCTGCTTGAAACACCGTAGGATAGTGTCCCATCGCCACTGAAATTTGTATTCCAGGGCCGTAGATTCCCGCTCCCGTTTTTATTCCAACTTTTGAGCCATCTGTGAAGAATTTGATTGACCCTTGACGAACAGTGGGACCTCCGACTTCCCAATCTGCACGAGTTGTTTCGTGCAACTTGTAAGGAACATCATGGTTCTCCACAGGTTTCATCCAGTCTTTAATCATTTTCATTACTGGCCTATTTTGGAAGTATTGTGAAATGCTCAGGTGACCTACAAGATCACCTGGCATAAACATTTCAACTCGTTCAAGTCTCAGCAATTCCTTTTCTGCTTCTAATTGCACGTACTCGTGCAAAGGTAGCAGATTGAGAATCGCATCTAAAGCTTTTGATGGAGTGCTTCGCATCGCTCCTGTAACAGCAATGGACGCAAGACGTTGAATTTTCGCAAGCTTTGTTTGTGTGGTAGCCTCTTTCGTTTTTGGCCACCAGACAAACGAAGCATACGTCACTTTTGGGCGGATTATGGCAGTATAAATCCACATTATCATTTTTGGTTTCAAGCCCCACTTCCTGCCAATAGTTTTGGAGCATAACCAGAACGCACTTGTTGCCTTACCGATCACGGACTCAATTTGAGCATTCCAGTTCAGTTTAGCATCCAGTATCAAACCTAAGTATTTGACTCGATCACTAGGATGAATTTGTATCCCTCCAAGCCGAAAAGCTTTTAGGTTGATCTTCCTTCTCCTAGTGAAAGGGACAATTACGGCTTTTGACGGGTTGATGCTAAGGCCCTCCTTAATACACCATGAATGTGTATAGTTTAGGGCCCTTTGCATTCTCTCCGAAACAGTTTCGTCATACTTTCCTCTCACTATTATGACTATATCGTCTGCAAAGCCCACAACTTCGAAACCTTTTTCCTTCAAGCTTCTTAGAAGATCGTCTACAACTAAGGACCACAATAGTGGTGAGAGGACTCCTCCTTGATCACTTATTGGTATGGCAATTAGTGTGCAGTCGGACTCTCGACGGGTCGGTCCTCGGCCGACCGAATACGGTAAGGGTGACCGTAGCACCTTACAAATGTCAATTTCTTGATTTTGCTTTGGCTGACCAAGCATATTTACTTAAAATCGAACGACGTCATATTTACTTAAAATTTCTGTCAGAGCTTCGTTCAATGAATTCAGTAAAAACTTTATAAAACACCTTTAGTTCACTAGTCTTCAGCATTTTTGAACTCGGTTAGCTGATGATCATTTTTGGTGTAGAATCATGCCCTGAGTTCGAAAACGTGAAGGAAAAAAGTTACAGTAGAGAGGAAATTTTTTCGACTTTCCATACAAGGTTGATGATTTGAAATCGATTTTTGTTCTATTTTTAAGCATAGTCACTCACTTCATACATCTCATTCTCCATAATCAATGCCCCGATTGAGCGGATTTTTTTACTGTAACTCGCCTACATATGATATGTCAAATAAACGTTGAAAAAGAATTGATTGTTTTTTCTATATTAAAAAAAAATCATTTCTTCATATATTTTTGGAAATTTTGCTAAAATTTAAGGAGATTGTCCTTAAAACTCGCCAATATCTTGAATTTCATCAATCTGACGCAAAACCTGCATTCAGATGATCGAAATGTATTGTATTGAGCTTTCAATTTGTGGGAAAAGATTTAAAATTGGTTGAATAAAACGCAAGATATCTGATTTTTAGTAAATTCCATATCTTAAAAAAGTTGTAAAACTCGATATTGAGCTAAAACTCAAAAGGTGGGATACTTAAAATTTTTTAAAGCACGGTTTCGAAATCAGCGCTTAATTGCGCTTCAAGAATTTTGGACGACGACTTTCGTTTTATTTTGTAAACTAGTGTTGTCAATGCATCTGGGTTCCCAGGAAATCCTCTAAAAAAAATCATAATAATTTCTCCAGATTTACACAAAATAGGGAAATTGTGCCAATTATGGGTAAAGTTGGCACTGTAAATCAACAAGAATTAGTTAAGCTATCTTTTAACATATTGATGACATTCGTTGGTCTGTTAGACTGTTAGAATAACGTCAAATTGACTTTTTACAACCAAAATTTGCGCTGCCATAACTTCCGCTCTAAAACTTCCAAATAATATGGTGTTGGATCAAGTGTTAAATTCTTTCCGAAATTTGGCTTCTCAATAGATCTCTAACAGTAACAAAATTATGCACATTTTTTTTTAGAATTTGATATAACTTCTAAACATTTTCCGAAATTTATCATTTGAATTACCATTTAGAAAATTTTACAAATATTTTTTTCTGATTTTAGTACACTTTCTTGTATTTTACCATCCAATTCTGTTGGTTATAGATCTAGAGAATTTGATATAGATTTATTCTATATATTTCGTCCGAAATTCAACGTAGAATTATATGAAAATTGCTCCAAAACTTTACAGAAGAATTTTCTGACATTTTTCGAGAATTTTGTTAGAATGTTTTAATTATTTATTATAGCAAATCTGCAGCTTTGTCATATGTTTTTATATTTACCATGAGTCGAGATTTTACAGAAATTCATCAAGAGGTTTCCAAGAAACTTTTTCAAGTACTTTCTCGGAAATTTTAAAAGTTTATTTAAGAAGTTCTCCAAAACCCCATTAATTCATCTGCAAAAGAACACACTAGAATATCTGTAAATGGGTTTGACAGCTTTTAGTTCCTCTAAAATTGTAAAAATGACTTTAAAAACTACGACAAGCGAATCCTATGTCAGTTGAACGAAATTCGATTTACACATTCGTGTTAGTAAACTTTTGTGAAACAACTCCTGAAGTTTCAGTGCACTTTCAATATGTTCTAGAAATTCAAGAAGGATTGTAGATTGTACAAACACTTTTTGGTGTGTTTTTTTTTCTTATTTTTGATTTCATTATTTTATTTGAATGTTCTCATTCTCTTTACAATGTAACAGCATACCATCAAAACAGTTTTCATAATATTTAACTGATATGCATGTTCCACATCGTTTCCCGAAACTTGAGTTTGTAATTAATTCATTTAAAATGATTTTAGTGTTTTTTTTCTGATAAAATCTTTCAATTACCACATGAAGAGCCTCGATGAAATGATCGGAAAAATGTTTGTCCCGTTACTGGCAAGCATGTTAATTCAATTAGTCCAACGGCACTTTTTCCTTCGATGAGTTGCTTCCAAGGCTACACGCTTGGATGCCACTGCCACTACTGTCGCGTCGTTTGTTGTCATTTCTCCTTCGTGTTCCATATTCACACCGAAATGGAGCAGCAGCATATTTCATAAACTGAACCTTCGATGATCTGTTCGATGCACTGTGCACTCCAAGCTGCAATTTGCACAATTCTTTATGAGGGGTGTGACACAATGTTCTGGCATGCCCAATAATTCTTGCCTGCGAACGTGGATCGTAGAATTTTCACAAAAAGTAAAAGTTCTAAAGGAACGTTAATAAACGACGTAGCATTAGTCATCGTCTTAAAATCCTACGTCATTTAGGGGAATATACTTCAGATTTTCTCAGAAGGTTCGTCTAGTGTCCTTCCCCTTGCTTCGGACGTTCCACTTTAAAGTATCGTAATCAGACAGGTTTCCAGTTCGAACCGACGGAGCAGAAATATACATAAAGTAGCATCAAGATAAAATCAGAAAATTTTGCCAAGCGCCATCGGAAGCTGTAGTGAACCATGACATTTTCCATCGTGCTCTGCCTAGCCCTGTTTATGATCAACCTCCTAGCCCTCATATTGCAAATATATGTACCTTCGTGTGTATGTTTTATCCCTGCTCACTACTACACCACATACATGTAGAAACTCCCACAGCAGCCGACCGAGAGAAAGAACTACGGTGCGGTGGCGGAAGTGAGTGATTACGTTGTCAACCCGGTTTTGTGCCTCGTTATCACTTTATTCGTACGGTACCTACCCAGTTACCTACCTACCTACCTACCTACCAACCAACATACAGAATGGTACTGATTGTAGCGAAACCTTCGTGAAAAGATTGCTCTTGTTGGTTGCAGGCCGTTGAGCCAGGGATATGAAAAGGTAGAAGTATAGAGACATTTCTGTCTAGTCAGCTGATACCAGGATTTGCTGTGTACATTAGAGTGGGTCATCGTTTATATGGAAAAATGAAAAATTCGATGGTATCCCATCAGATCAAAGCTTTTTTGATTCCATTTCAGGACCCAAATAAGTGTGCAAAATTTGGGCACGATTGGTTATGCCTACGTTTTGCGCAACGCGTTTGAAGTTTGTATGGGGTTTTACATGGGGAAACACACTTTTTTGCATTTCTCTCATAAGAAGCTCGAATTTTTCTAAAACCATGTAACCGATAAAGTGAAAACATAGCCTAGGGTGTCCTGAAAAACTTTGTCGAAGACCACGAAGTGATCTAATGCTTATGAAAAAAGTTATAGCGTTGGCATTGCTTGGCGAAACAGGATGATTTTGTTGCTATTGTTATTCCTTTACATGTTAAAACATAAACACATGCATGCGATTCGTTGGTTATAACTATTTTCACAAGCATCGGATCGCTTTGCGGTCTTCAACAAAGTTTTTCAGAACATCCTAGGCTATCATTTTACAGTATCGGGTAAAAAGTTTCAGACAAACTTTTTTAACTTATGACAAAAATGCAAAAAAGTATGTTTTCCCATACAAAACCCCATACAAATTTCAATTGCAATGCGCAAAGTGTAGACGCAACCGATCGTGCTCAAATTTTGCACAGGTACTCAAGACCCGAAACGGAACCAAAAAAGCTTTGATCTGAGAAAACGGTTCCGGTGACCCACACTAGTGTACATAGAGGTCGTTGGGCGTTCAGTGCCCTGATTGCTTGTCTTGAGGATATGCATATTGGCTACCCGTTGTAGTAATGATGACAGCACTGATTAAGCGTCAATTTAGAGTCATGAAAAGGGTACAATAACACCAGGTTGTTTCGTGTGAAAAGGAAAAATTGAGGATGATATATCATTCTTTATAAAATAAACAGAATTCATAATTCTCCCTTTTTTGGTTTCTTTAAAACGTTCTTCAAAAAATTCCTCCTGGAATTGCACTAGAAATTCCACCAGGAATTACACCAGGAATTCCATCAAGAAATTTTTCAGGAATTCCACCAGGAATACCTCTAGGAATTCCACCAGGAATACTTCCACGATTACCATCAGGAATTCCACTAGGAGTTCCAGAAATTTCTCCAGGAGTTCCTCCTGAAATTCCTCCAGAAATCCCTCCAGGAATTCCTCCAGGAATTCCTCCAGGAACTCCTCCAGAAATTCCTCCAGGAATTCCTCTGGGAATTTCTCCAGCAACTCCTCCAGGAATTCCTCCAGGAATTTCTCCAAGAATTCTTCCATGAATTTCTCTAGGAATTCCACCAGGAATTTCTCCAGGAATTTCTCTAGGAATTCCACCAGGAATTTCTCCAGGAATTCCTCCAGGAATTTCTCCAGGAATTCCTCCAGGAATTTCTCCAGGAATTCTTCCAGGAATTTTTCCAGGAATTCCCCCAGGAATTTCTCCAGGAATTCCTCCAGGAATTTCTCCAGGTATTCTTCCAGGAATTCCTCCTGGAATTTCTTCAGGAATTCCTGCAGGAATTTCTTCAGGAATTCCTGCAGAAATTTCTTCAGGAATTCCTCCAGGAATTCCTGAAAGAATTCCTCCAGGAATTCCTCCAGGTATTCTTCCAGGAATTCCTCCAGGAATTCCTCCAGGTATTCTTCCAGGAATTCCTCCAGAAATTCCTCCAGGAATTCCTCCAGGAATTCCTCCAAGTATTCCTCCAGGAATTCCTCCAAGAATTCCTCCAGGAATTCCTCCAAGAATTCCTCCAGGATTTCCTCCAGGAATTCTTCCAGGAATTCCTCCAGGACTTCTACCAGAAATTCCTCCAGGAATTTCTCCAGGAATTCCTCCAGGAATTTATCCAGGAATTCCTCCAGGAATTTCTCCAAGAATTCCTCCAGGAATTCCTCCAGGAATTCCTCCAGGAATTTCTCCAGGAATTCCTCCAGGAATTTCTCCAGGAATTCCTCCAGGAATTTCTCCAGGAATTCCTCCAGGAATTTCTCCAGGAATTCCTCCAGGAATTCCTCCAAGAATTCCCCAGGAATTCCTCCAGAAATTCCTCAGGAATTCCACCAGGAATTCCTCCAGGAATTCCACCAGGAATTCCTCCAGGAATTCCACCAGGAATTCCTCCAGGAATTCCACCAGGAATTCCTCCAGGAATTCCACCAGGAATTTCTCCAGGAATTCTACCAGAAATTCCTCCAGAAATTCCTCCAAGAATTCCTCCAGGAATTCCACCAGGAATTCCTCCAGGAATTCCACCAGTAATTCCACCAGGAATTTCTCCAGGAATTTCACCAGGAATTCCACCACGAATTCCCCCAGGAATTCCACCACGAGGTCCTCCAGGAATTCCACCAGGAATTCCTCCAGGAATTCCACCAGGAATTCCTCCAGGAATTCCACCAGGAATTCCTCCAGGAATTCCACCAGGAATTCCTCCAGGAATTCCACCAGGAATTTCTCCAGGAATTCCTCCAGGAATTCCACCACAAATTCTTCCAGGAATTCCACTCAGAAATTCCTCCAGGAATTCCACCAGGAATCCCTCCAGGAATTCCACCAGGAATCCCTCCAGGAATTCCACCAGGAATCCCTCCAGGAATTCCACCAGGAATTCCACCAGGAATTCCACCAGGAATTCCTCCAGGAATTCCACCAGGAATTCCTCCAGAAATTCCACCAGGAATTCCTCCAGGAATTCCACCAGGAATTCCTCCAGGTATTCTTCCAGGAATTCCTCCAGGAATTCCTCCAAGTATTCCTCCAGGAATTCCTCCAAGAATTCCTCCAGGAATTCCTCCAAGAATTCCTTCAGGATTTCCTCCAGGAATTCTTCCAGGAATTCCTCCAGGAATTTCTCCAGAAATTCCTCCAGGAATTTCTCCAGGAATTCCTCCAGGAATTTCTCCAGGAATTCCTCCAGGAATTTCTCCAGGAATTCTTCCAGGAATTTATCCAGGAATTCCTCCAGGAATTTCTCCAAGAATTCCTCCAGGAATTTCTCCAGGAATTCCTCCAGGAATTTCTCCAGGAATTCCTCCAGGAATTTCTCCAGGAATTCCACCAGGAATTCCTCCAGGAATTCCACCAGGAATTCCTCCAGGAATTCCACCAAGAATTCCACCAGGAATTCCTCCAGGAATTCCACCAGGAATTCCACCAGGAATTCCACCAGCAATTCCACCAGGAATTCCACCAGCAATTCCACCAGGAATTCCACCAGGAATTCCATCAGGAATTCCTCCAAAAATTCCACCAGGAATTCCACCAGGAATTCCACCAGGAATTCCACCAGGAATTCCACCAGGAATTCCTCCAGGAATTCCACCAGGAATTCCACCAGGAATTCCACCAGGAATTCCACCAGGAATTCCTCCAGGAATTCCACCAGGAATTCCTCCAGGAATTCCACCAGGAATTCCTCCAGGAATTCCACCAGGAATTCCACCAGGAATTCCTCCAGGAATTTATCCAGGAATTCCTCCAGGAATTTCTCCAAGAATTCCTCCAGGAATTTCTCCAGGAATTCCTCCAGGAATTTCTCCAGGAATTCCTCCAAGAATTCCCCAGGAATTCCTCCAGGAATTCCACCAGGAATTCCTCCAGGAATTCCACCAGGAATTCCTACAGGAATTCCACCAGGAATTCCACCAGGAATTCCACCAGGAATTCCACCAGGAATTCCACCAGGAATTCCACCAGGAATTCCACCAGGAATTCCACCAGGAATTCCACCAGGAATTCCACCAGGAATTCCTCCAGGAATTCCACCAGGAATTCCACCAGGAATTCCACCAGGAATTCCTCCAGGAATTCCACCAGGAATTCCTCCAGGAATTCCACCAGGAATTCCTCCAGGAATTCCACCAGGAATTCCTCCAGGAATTCCACCAGGAATTCCTCCAGGAATTCCACCAGAAATTCCTCCAGGAATTTCACCAGGAATTCCACCAGGAATTTCACCAGGAATTCCACCAGGAATTTCTCCAGAAATTCCTCCAGGAATTCCTCCAGAAATTCCTCCAGGAATTCCTCCAGGAATTCCACCAGGAATTCCACCAGGAATTTCTCCAGGAATTCCTACAGAAATTTTCCTGGAATTCATTTAAATATTTCTCATAGGGTTTCTTTTAGGAGATGTCTAGAAATTTCTACAGAAATTAAATAAGAAATTTATTCAAATATTCCTCCAAGGATTTCCTCCACTGATTCCTTCTTAAACTTCTACAGGAATTCATACAGAAATATCTCTAGAGATTCTTTCAGTAGTTTAGGAGTTTCTTCATGCAGGACAAAATTTCAAAAAAAAGACACATATTTTGTTTGAACAAATTTCAAAAAAGCTGTTCTTGTGGAAATTCTTCTAAAAGTTTCAAATTCCTCCAGAAATCCCTTGCAAAATGTCGGCAGGGATTTCTTGTGGAAATCCTTTCAAAAGTTTCTAATTCCTCCAGAAATCCCTTGCAAAATGTCATCAGGGGTTCCTGAAGAAATTTCTAGAAAAGTTTTATTTTTTTTTTAATATTTCATCTGGTTGTTTCAGAGGAATCTCCAGGAATTCCCTCGGAGATACCTCCAGGAAATCTTTCAGATATTTTATCACCGGTTTTTACCTTATTGCTGGATGAAATTATGCAACAATTTTCGGAGTAACTTTTGTTGGGTTACCTAAGGAAATTCCTGATAGAGTCTCTGGAGATACTTCTGGAAATTCTAAAAAGAAATTTTTGTAAAATTTTCTGAAGAGATTTCTAAACGAAACTTTTTGAATCAATTTCTGCAGTGATCGTTGAAGGAGTTCCTGGAGGAGCCTCTGGGACATACCTGGAGGAAAGATGGCTTTGGAGAATTTCCTAGAATGGTTTTATGAGCGACTCTGGGAAAAATTGAAGAAAAAAATCCAGGAGAAGTTTCTGGGAAAATCTCGGGATGGATTTCAAAAGGAAACCTTTGCAGAATTTCTGAATTAAACCTCGGAGAGATTTCTGAAGCACTTCTAAAGGTTTTTTTTATTTTTTAATATTTCCTGCGGTTTCTACAGAAGTATTTCCTAGGATTCCTTCGGAGATTCCTCCAAGATTTTTTTCAGATATTTTTCCACAAATTTTTACATTTTTTCTTTATGAAATTACATACAAAATGTTGAAGTAATTCTTCAAGCGTTACCTGAGAAAATTTCTGATGGAGTTTCTGGAGTTGCCTCTGGAAAATCCAGAAGGATTTTTTTGAAAATATCCTGACGAGTTTCCAAAACAAAATTTTCTCGACAAATTTCAGGAGTAATCGTCGAAGGAGTTCCTGGATAATTGCCTGAGGAGTACCTGGTGGAATTCCATGAGATGGCTCTGGAGAACTTCTTCGAATGGTTTTTTACGAGCGACTGTTGAAGGAATTAAATGAAAAAGTCTTGGAGAAGCTTCAGAAAAGTATACCTAAAAGAATTTCTGAATTAAACACGTCGGAGAGATTTTTGAAACAATCTTTGAAGAGGTTTCTACAGGAATGCAGAAATCGCAGGCAAAGATACTGGACGAATACTTGAATAAATCTTTCAATAAATTTCTGAAGGGATTCCTGGAGGATGTTCTTAAGAAAACCTTGCAAGAACTCTGGAGATACTCATGGAGGAATTCTTGATAGTTTTTTTTTTGCAAAATGTTTGACAGATATTGGTATACAAGAATGCCGGGGATATTTCTGAGGTGATCTTTAGAGAAATCTGAAACAAATTTAGAAAAATTATTGAAGAAATCAATTAAAAAAAATTCCTGATTTTTTTTTTTTCAAGAATGCTTTCTGCAGAATGCTCTACAGTTATTCCAAGATTTTTTTTAGATATTCCCGGAGAAACACCAAGAAATAAATCCAGATGTGATTTCTGAAAAGACTCCGAGTAGATTCCTGAGGATCTTCTGAAAGAATTCCTGAAGAAAAGTCTCAATAAAACCCATGGAGGAATATCTGAGGATCCCCTGGAAAGCACTCTGGAGAAACTTTTGGAAACTCTTAAAATTTTCTCAAGGAATTTCTGAATTTCTCCAGTGAAACTCCTTAGAAAAACACTGGAGGAAAACGTCTCCATGAATGTTTCAGGACTAAACAGAATTAAATTAGTTTTATTAGATTGTTTTAAAATAAAAGCCTGACTACTTTTGAAAAAACCGCGAATAAACGATTCAACACTGGCTTTGGCACAAATCCAGCATTGAAACTATCAATAAACAAGTGTTTACTGCCCAGAGCTATTTCACTACATCTGCCAATAGCGATCGTAAAAACCATGTGGATGAATTTTACAACTTCATTCAGCGCCTATCCAAACGATTCGCGACGATATGATCCAACTATTTTTTCTTCACGTCGCGTCGTAAACTACCAACTGTGACTTACGCCTGCCAGAAGACGCTACTACAATCCGTTGAGCCGGACAAACAAAACACGAATAAAGAGCCCTTTTTCCGATTGTACAACAAAGTAACGTTTGTATTTGTTGATGAGACGACGAACACACAACAAGCAAAACATTTTGCTTTACATCACCCAACAACCCAGTTTCAGTTTTTTTTTCGGAATCCATATCCACACATTGCCAGGCCTGGCCTCGGCCTGGCCTGCCTGGTGTGGTATCATGTTTGCTCTTTTTGTCTGGCGGTTTGCTCCACCAATCAAACCGGAGCAGTCGCGTCAGTTGCAACGCGTTTTGGCAGGCCCCACAGTCTCCAGTCCGCAGCATCTGCCCGAGTTGATGGTGTTGTGGTGAGCGATGATGCTGAGACGAGGAGATGGATGGATGGATGCTTGGATGACCCCTTTGGTAATAATAATTGTTATTATTTTACGCCTCAAATCGACCCTAACCGTTTCTAGAGGGGTTTTTCGCGAGTGTTCCGCAAATACAAACGCTGGAACCGAGCCAAATGCACCACCATCAGTTATGGTATAGCTAAGTCTGTATCTGCTAGAGTAGACTGGGATGGCTGCAAAAGATGTAAAAATACGCTTCGCATGAGGGAAAAACTTCCGGCAGCAAGAAATTTTTTAAGATGATGTGGATCGAGTGTTGGGTGTGAAGAGTGAACTCAATTTTATATGGATCTTTACATTTTTAGAGGTAGCTATTAAAAATTTCTTTATAACTTTCTTGGTGGAAATCCTGGTGGAATTTCTTGTGGAATTCCACTACGCATTCCTCCAGGAATTCCACTAAGAATTCCTCTAGGAATTCCACCACAAATTCCACCAGAAATTCCACCAGAAATTCCTCCAGGAATTCCACCAAGAAAGTTATAAAGAAATTTTTAATAGAGCCGTTTAATAGCTACCTCTAAAAATGTAAAGATCCACATACAATTGAGCTCACTCTTCACACCCAACAATCCACATCATCTTAAAAATTTTCTTCCTAGATTCCTGGAAGAATTCCTAGAGGAATTTCTGACGGAATTGCTTGAGGAATTCCTGGAGAAATTCCTGGAAGTTTTCTGGAGTTTTCTGTATTGCTGACAAGATATTTTAAAATTGGATTTATCTTGTGCTTTTCAATTTTCGGTGAAAGTGAATGCTTAAGCATATCATGATTGAAATGTCAGTAACATCTCAGACTGTTCAAAGAATTTAAACACTCAGAAGCATTACATGAACCACAAAAACAGACTCAAGCCGTAAGTACGTAAACACGCTCTATGCGCAACTTTCAGTTTCAGCATTCACCAGCAGCGGTTTTTATCTTCTGTTTATGCGTGGGTGGTCCTCACGATGCTGGTGCACAGAATCCGTTTCAATTACGCAACCACCACCGCCGCCGCCCGTTGGCACATACTTCGAGCGTTTGTACATCTTTCCGCACAAAAAACGGACTGTATCTGCTTTGGACCTAACCCAGCTCTGTCTACTGGAAGCTTGGGAAGCACAGACGACGAGACACGTCTAGAGAGAATGCAAGCAGTTGTTGATTCAATTCCGCTCCGGTGAAGTTTATTTAACAGACTCTGTATGCTTCTTTTGCAACGAGTTGAGTTTTGAAACTTCAAGAGAAGGAATGTTAGATAATCTTCACTAGTACAGATACTGCTTTCCAGCTAAGTGTTCTATATGCACTTCCACAGTTATAACTGAGAGCTTGTTTGCCAAATGATCATTTTAATGTTTAAATTAAAGTACAAAAATCAATAAAGTTGTGAAGGTTTTCTTTCTCAATATCCAACGATCCACTTAAAAAGGGTCACATTCTACGACTTCCCCAACCTCCTACCCGAATTCCGCTGAATGGGTCCGTTGATTTGGTTCGCTTAATTTTGCTCACACACAAGAAGCGAAATAAATCACTCCTCCGGTCCCCGGGTGTGGCGGGTGTGTCACTTGGGCACTCGCTTGGGATGAATCCGACCACGGACGACAACGCGTCGACCTTGGTACGAACGCCTCCATTGTCGTCGTCTTCGTCGTGCCGTTCCAAGTGTCAGACAGTGTGACTGCGAATTTATTCGTTTTCATTTGCGTATAAATTTTGCCGTTGTCGCTTGGTTGGAAACTGATTAAGGCGCGCGAAACAAGAATTATGAATTTCATTCGGTGCGCAATATTGGATTTATTAGCTCGTTGAGAAGAATCTTCTTCGAAACCAATTTGATCAACACCAATTTACGGTAATTTATATTCTGCAAAGTGCAAAATTTATCACCAATGGGACAGTCGGGACCGCTGGCTGCCGTCACCATCAGAGGACGGCAATTTCCGCCACGCAAAAGTTCATCTGGACCACGCGACCAACTTCTGGTGGTGGTGGAGAAATTTAATTCAATCATGTCGTTGAAACGCCTCGTTTGTCATCGCCGCTGTTGAGATCTTTTGTGTTAGCTTGTGGCCACCACCGGCACCGTCAGTCTTCGAAATCAATTTCCTCTGAAACAAACACAGAAGTCGACGAGAGTGTACAATACTTTGTTTGAAGCCGGTCGATTTATTTAATGGCAAGCGATTGGTCCCAGGGCAGTTACCCAGTGGCGTAGTGAGGGGGTGCGATCTAAACCATATCCCGAGTTCAGGGGGCTCTCGAATCACATAGGATTTCTTACAAACATACATCAATTTGCTAAACATCACATTTAAGACAAGACATAATCAACAATAGTACGCAACAATACTCGGTTTGTGGCCGCCGCTCTCCATCCTCGGTGGAGCCCAATGCCCAGGTCACGCTCCACCTGGTCCGCCCATAGTGCTCTCTACGCTCCATGCCTTCTTGTGCCAATCAGATCAATAGCAAACACCAGCTTTACAGGGTTATTATCCAGCATTCTTGCAACATGCCCTGTCCACCGTATCCTTCCGGCTTTGGTCACTTTCTGGATGCTGGGTTCGTCGTAAAGTGCAGCGAGCTCGTGGTTCATCCTTCTCCGCTACACACCGTTCACCTGCACGCCGCCGAAGATCGTCCTTAGCACGCGTCGCTCGTAAACTCGGAGTGCTTATTAGCGTTTGTACATGGCGTATTTAGTGCGTGGGTGAATCTTTTTAGACCGCAGCTTCTTCTGGAGCCTGAGGTAGGCACGACTTCCACTGATGTTCCTTCGAATTTCACGACTCACGTTGTTGTCAGCCGTCAGTAAGGATCCGAGGTAGACGATTTCTTCTACCACCTCGAAAGTATCCCCGTCTATCGTAACATTACTACCCACACGGATCCGGTCGTGTTCGGTTCCGCCTACCAGCATGTACTTTGTTTTTGAGGCCTTCACCACCAGCAAGACCTTTGCTGCTTCGCGTTTCAGGCGGGTGTACAGCTTTGCCACCGTTCCAAATATTCTGGAAATAATGTCCATTTCGTCCGCAAAGCACACAAATTGTCCAGATTTTGTGAAAATCGTTCCCCGGCTGTGGAGCCCGACTCGTCGCATCACACCTTCATGAGCGATGTTGAATAGTAGGCATGAGAGTCCGTCACTTTGGTGCTGTCCCGGCGAGATTTGAATGAACTGGATAGTTCACCCGAAACCCTTACGCAGTTTTGCACACCGTCCATCATTGCTTTAATCAGTCTAGTCAGCTTCTCAGGAAAACCGTTTTCGTCTATGGTTCTCCATAGCTCTGCGTGGTCGATACTGTCGTATGCCGCTTTGAAGTCGATGAACAGGTGATGTGTTGGGACCTGGTATTCACGGCATTTCTGGAGGATTTGCCGTACGGTAAAGATCCAGTTCGTTGTCGACCGGTCGTCGATGAAGCCGGCTTGATAACTTCCCACGAACTCATTCGTTTTAGGTGACAGACGACGGAAGCTGATCTGGAATAGCACTTTGAAGACAGCACTCAAAATGGTGATCGCTCTGAAGTTCTCACATTCCAAATGGTCGCCTTTCTTGTGAATGGAACAGATTACCTCTTTCTTCCACTCCTCCGGTCGCTGTTCGGTTTCCTAGATCCTGACTATCAACCGGTGCAGATAGGTGGCCAATTTTTCTGGGCCCATCTTGATGAGTTCAGCTGCGATACCATCCTTACCAGCTGCTTTGTTGGTTTTGAGCTGGTGAATGGCATCCTTAACTTCCCTCAGCGTGGGAGCTGGTTCATTTCCGTCCTCCGCTTCACTGGCGTGGTCGTTCCTTCCGTTGCCGTAGGCACGAAGCTGTTGCGGGATGCGTTGGGCTTCTGGTAGAACTTACGTGTTTCTTGGGAATGGCACAGCTGTTCCATTTCTTGGCACTCCACATCTTCCAGGTGGCGCTTTTTCTCCCAAAAGAGACGGGTCTGCTGTTTCCGCTTTTGTTTGTAACGGTCCACGTTCTGTCGGGTCCCTTGCTGCAGCATTACCGCCCTCGCTGCGTTCTTCTCCGCCAAAACCGTTCTGCACTCCTCGTCGAACCATTCGTTCCTACGATTCCGTTCCACGTACCCGATGGTGCTCTCTGCTGCGTCGTTGATGACTGCTTTCACTGTACTCCAGCAGTCCGCTAGAGGGGCCTCATCGAGCTCGCCCTCGTCTGGCAACGCGGCCTCGAGATTCTGCGCGTATGCTGAGGCGACATCCGGTTGGTTCAGTCGCTCTAGGTTGTACCGTGGCGGTCGCCGGTACCGTACATTGTTGATGACGGAGAGTTTTGGGCGCAGTTTGACCATCACCAGATAGTGGTCGGACTCGATGTTGGCGCCACGATAGGTCCTGACGTCGATAATGTCGGAGAAGTGCCGTCCGTCAATCACAAAGTGGTCGATTTACAATTTCGTCTGCTGTGGCGCTCTACAGGTGTAACGATAAGGGAGGCTGTGTTAGAAAAAGGTGCTACGTATGGCCATACTTTTGGAGGCAGCGAAATCAATGAGTCGTAGACCGTTTTCGTTCGTCTGCTGGTGAGCGCTGAACTTTCCAATCATCGGTCTGAATTCCTCCTCCAGACCTACCTGAGCGTTTAGATCTCCTATGATGATCGTCGTGGATTGGGCAGCGGTCGTACTCGCGTTCGAGCTGCGCGTAAAATGCGTTGTTGCCATATTCAGTGCTTCCGGAGTGTGGGCTGTGCACGTTTGTTATGCTGAAGTTGAAGAATCGGCCCTTGATCCTCAACCTGCACATTCTTTCGTCGATCGGTTACCAACCGATCACGCGCCTCTGTATACCACCCATAACGATGAAAGCTGTTCCCAGTTCGCGTGTGTTGCCGCAGCTCTGGTAGATGGTATGATTATCTCTAAAAGTTCGCACCATGGATCCTGGCAAACACACCTCCTGCAGCGCCACGATGCCGAACCCGGTCCTTCAGTAGATCGGCGAGTATGCGGGTGCTCCCAATGAAGTTGAGAGATCGGCAGTTCCACGTACCGAGTTTCCAATCGCAAGTCCTTTTTGTTCGCTGGGGTCGTTGCCGTTGGTCTTCACGCTCAGAAAACCGTTCTGATAAACGTGAACAATCAAACGCAAGCATGAGAACAAGCAAATATACACCGTGAACTGGAACTACATAGTTCCAGTTGTCAATATGGGCGTTCTAGAATACGTGAAATCTAGTTCACGGTGTACATTTCTTATTGTTGTTATCGTTGCTATGCGTAGTTCCCGTTTGTTCCCGTTGCCGTGTCTGGGAGTTCACGTATATCGGAACGGATTTTTTTGCGTGTTGGTTCGTATTATTCTGTTGCTGATTTTCCTTGACATTTGGTTTTTATTGGCTCGTAGGGCCTGACACCAACCCCCTACTTTCCGGAAGACCATAGTGCACAGTTGAGCTTAGAGTTCTTCCCTGGCACTCGGACGTTGATCAGCCGCCCCTAACATGGGAATCAGACGCTGTTGTGAGCCGCTCCTCCTGGAGAACAGACGCTCAGGTTTGCAGAAGCAAACCCCCTTCCCTGTCAGCCTACCACCAAAGTTCCCACCGGGGTTTGTTACCCGATCTTCCCTAAGGTTGTTCGCAGTTCCCAGTCAGTATCACGCGAAGGTAGGGATAGGAGTTGCTGAGCAGAGGCTAGTGGATCACAATGGGATCTGAATTGCGCAACATACCCAGCCTTTACCGCGCCACTTTTTCTATGTATTACGTCCAAAATTCAACGTAGAATTAGAGCAAAATTGCTCCCAAAATTTTATGACAGGAAACCCGCAGCTTTGTCATATGTTTTTAAATTCACCTTGATTAGAGATTTTCTAGAAATTCATTCAGAAATTTCCAAGAATGTTTTTAAAGTGTTTTCTTTAAAGTTTTATCAAATTTACCGAAGATTTTTTCCAAAACCTCATGTAACTAATAAGTATTTGAATAAGCCGTTATTTTGTTTTAGGGCCTGTCCATAAACTACGTAGACTCTCAGGGGGGACGGGGGGGTCTGGCCAAAGTCTACGCTCTATACAAATTTCGAAAATTTTGTATGAACAAAAGTCTACGAGGAGGGAGGGGGGTCTGAGATGAACCAAAAAAAGTCTGCGTAGTTTATGGACAGCGCCTTATATCATTCGACCTGCTCACTGCAGTATCACAGCAGTTCAACTGCTTAACTGCTCTATATTAGCAATTGAAATGCTACTTAATATAAGATAGTCATTGTGTAGCATGGTATGGTTTGGTTAACAAGCATCATAGCTGCTACCTTCCCATAAAACTGCTAAATGAGATGAGTGATGCTAAACCCACAACACATTTCCACTTTTTAACGTACTTGCCAAGGCTGTAGAAGCAATTGTCATTTGCATGTGCTATCATTTATAGCAACGAAGAAAACCAATGGAAAAACGGCTACGTGTCCGAGTGGTTAGCGCACATTATCTAATCGTCTATAGCTTACTCTGTGGCGCGGTTCAACATCATCATCAACCAGAGGATCGAGTGATCGAATCCTAATTTTGTCCAAATCACAAAACAGCATTTCAAAACGTGTCCCCAAGCCTCAAACCATTAAAACGTGTTTTAAAGCTTAGTAATCTTAACAGCTTTAATAAACCCGTGATAAAACCCTATAAAACCTGAAAGGGCCCACCCTACAGGAAGTTGTTAAGACCTTTCCTTAAAATGATACACGTTCTACTTGGTTTTGTGTCATAGCTCGGAGGAAAATAAGTACCTGTCTAGCGAATTGAGAGCCGTGAGATTGATTTCCATCGGAACACGTCTATATTTTTTTCGCAATTTAAATTCTCATTGTGTTTATCAAATACATGTTTCTGTTGTGTAAGTAAGTAAATGTCAAAGCAAGATACGAGTTTTATTATTTTAGATTACCTTCAAACCCACCATGCTTCATCTCGCCATCCTGATATCCAGATCCACTATATGAATTTTCTATGGAAAGGCGACTTAAGAGATTTTCTATATTTTTGACCTGTGTAACGAATACATTGGAACCTTATAAATGCACAACATATCCCAACCAGGCCCTTGACACGGCCTATATCAATGCATTGGAATCATGGTAGACAGGATGTCCTGGGCGCTAGTAAATAGCGCCCACTGTCAAATGCGAAAACATCAACAATTTTTTGTTTAACGTTTATTTTGCTTTACTATTACTTTAGAGCTTTTAGTAGAACTTGTTACTTCAGACTCTAGTTTAATTTAAAAAACACTTCACTAATACTTCACTTTTGCAAAAGAAAATAAAAAATGAATAACTCTTTTAAAGAAAAACTAGAAAGGACGAGCAAATTCCTTTTAATTCTACTACTGTGCTTATCTTCGGATAGATAGGCCTATTTCGTCTGTGACTTACAGACTTCTTCAGTGTCAAGTGCTCGACTGAAGAAAACCTCGCATTCGTTGTGGTATTTATACTAGGAGTGTATGTGTAGGTACGTGTGTGGGTAAAAGTGTAGGTATAAAAATGTAGGTACAAAATTGTAGGTACAGATTTGTAAAAAAGGGGGTGTATCTACCTGTTAGAAAACAGGGTGTCAATAAGATACCTAAAGCTAGGAAAATTCCTACCGATTTGGTAGGTAGTCAATTGGTGTTTGTTGTGTTATTATTTTTTTTTTTCCTGCCGATTTGGTAGGTAGTCAATTTGTGTTTTGTGTATTGTGTAATGTTTTGTGTGTGTAAGGTAAAAATTTAAACAGCCACGTGTACCCATTGCCCTGATCCTTGTTAAGTAGTTTTTTATTGTTTTGTTTGTAAATTTCTAAACTTTCTGCAACATCAAGTTTCCATGGGTTTGTAATGTGTCGTAAGAGTTTAATATTTGAAGTATTCAAAAAATGTCCTTCATTGAAAATATGTTCAGCAACTTTAGATTTAAAATGATGAATGAGTCCCTTGTCTGTGTCTTTGTGTGCTTTTGATACTTCCGTTATGTGTTCTTTGAATCGTGTGTTGAGTGTGCGTTTTGTTTGTCCTATGTATATTTTGTCACAGTGATTACATGTTACTTTGTAAACACCAGATTTTGTTAAGTTGTCCAACGGGTCTTTCGTAGATCCTAAGAGAGTTTGAAGTTGGTTAGCTTTGCTTGTGAAAACTAATTCAAAACCAAACTTTCTGAGAATTGGTCGGAGTTTTTTGGTGTCATTGTTGTAGTTCACAGTTATCCGTTTAAGTGTAGGTTCTGTCCGTGTCAGTGTAGTCAAAGAACTTCTGTATTGTTGTTGTGTCTTTTTGTTGATGATCTGTTGTATTGTTTGTTTTGTGTAACCGTTCAACTGTGCTGTTTCGAAAATGTAATTAAGTTCTTTCGTTTTTCCTGTTTCACTAAGTGGAAGTGTCTGCATTCGGTGTATCATGTGATTGAAGGATGCAATTTTGTGTTGATGTGAGTGATTTGATGAATTTGGAATAGTACGTTGAGTGTGTGTCGGTTTTCTGTAAATTTCGAAGGAAAGTGTTGATTCTTGTTTTACGATGAGTATGTCCAAAAATGGTAGTTGGTTGTTCTGTTCAATTTCACAAGTGAATTCGATGTTTTTGTTTGCATTATTGATATTGTTCAAGATTTCAGGTAAAAGATGTTTCTTAACAATGCTAAACACGTCGTCAACGTATCTCCACCAGACTTCAGGAAGCTGTTTGTTGTTTTCTAAGCGTTTTTCCAAATTTGCCATAAAAATTTCACTTAAAAATGGAGAAAGTGGATTGCCCATGGGGGCACCATTAAGTTGTTTGTAGGTTTCATTTCTGAACGAAAAATAATTTTCTTCCATACAAAGTTTGGTTAATTTGATGTATGTACGAACTTTCTTAATCCAATCTGAATCTGAATCTTCATATTGGTTCAGAAGCCAATCTTCTAGTAGGTTAATGGCCTCTTTAACTGGAATGCTTGGAAATAGGGATTTAACGTCGAATGAAACTAAAATTTCATCGTCGTTAACGGATAAATTCTGTACTAGTTCTGTGAATTGTTCGGAATTCTTGACAGTTTATTTTGGTTTGTTGATCAGTTTTTGAAATCATTTTTTCCACCTCTTATGATCACAAAACACTTCAAACTCGCTTTAATATTAATGTACAGGAGCATGCGATTAGTTGAATAAAGCAACCCAACAAACACGCATTGTGAATGTGATTTCGTTTGTGGCTCACAACATCAAACAAAAGCTGCGTTTGTTGATTACACGCTCGTTTAAATTTGCACGAATATGAGTATAAGGCAGTTAGATGTTGGCTATGATAAATTTCATTGATGCCAGGGGCCTGATCCCAACAAACTAACAACACTTAACATAAATTGTGCCCAGTTATCAAAATGTATAACGTCGTGCAATCCCAGGATGACGAGGTTTCTTTGAAGTTATTGGTCCATCAGTCAATCATGTGATCATATTTCTTCTGGCGGATTGCAATTTTGTTCGTATCGTTAGTTGCCTACATAGTTTGTGTTTGTTCTAGGAATTTCTAATCCTTAGGAGGACCATCCTGATTCGGGCAACAACACCAGACCGTCAGCAATTTGATGTCCGTGTTAGGGGACGACTTGCGTGTTATGTACTGGATCGCTGCCGAAATGTTTGGAACACTACAAATGCACATTTAATTTCAGGGACAGATGTACAAACCACAGTATAAAATGAAAATTAACTGTTGAAAATGCTTTGACATCCATGTGCACAATAGAACGTGTGCTCGATGAACAAATTGAGATTTGAAATTATGAAAAGAAATCCACGTACTCCGGTGAGACTCGAACTCACGACTCCCAATTCGCTAGACGGGCGCTTCTATTCCTTCAAGCTACGGAGTCACTCGACTATCTCCGTCGCCAGCAGGCCTAGAACTGAACTCGATTCCACAATCGCACATGGTTATCTTCTTTTCACAATCCAAACCCCCTTCGGATGGGATTAGATGAACATCTAACACATTGTCTGTTGTGCACATGTATGTCAAAGCGGGAGAGGAAGTTATTTTTAATTGTCGAGAGCTTCGGGCACTGCCTTCCAATCACTTATTGGTATGGCAATTAGTGTGCAGTCGGACTCTCGACGGGTCGGTCCTCGGCCGACCGAATACGGTAAGGGTGACCGTAGCACCTTACAAATGTCAATTTCTTGATTTTGCTTTGGCTGACCAAGCCATGTGGGAAATTACACTGTTGAAAATGCTTTGACATCCATGTGCACAATAGAACGTGTGCTCGATGAACAAATTGAGATTTGAAATTATGAAAAGAAATCCACGTACTCCGGTGAGACTCGAACTCACGACTCCCAATTCGCTAGACGGGCGCTTCTATTCCTTCAAGCTACGGAGTCACTCGACTATCTCCGTCGCCAGCAGGCCTAGAACTGAACTCGATTCCACAATCGCACATGGTTATCTTCTTTTCACAATCCAAACCCCCTTCGGATGGGATTAGATGAACATCTAACACATTGTCTGTTGTGCACATGTACACTACCCGTCATAAGTACGGACTCACAAAAAGTATTGCAACAATATTGCATCACCCTGACTCACCTCGATATCTCCAAAACCAGAGGACTTACAAAGATGCTGTCTTCAGGAAAGTTATTCAGAAGATCAAAAGCAACAACTTTTCTGAAGGCGGCATTTTTGTAGGTGTTCTGGTTTAAGAGATATCGAGGTGAGTCAGGGTGATGCAATATTGTTGCAATACTTTTTGTGAGTCCGTACTTATGACGGGTAGTGTATGTCAAAGCGGGAGAGGAAGTTATTTTTAATTGTCGAGAGCTTCGGGCACTGCCTTCCAATCACTTATTGGTATGGCAATTAGTGTGCAGTCGGACTCTCGACGGGTCGGTCCTCGGCCGACCGAATACGGTAAGGGTGACCGTAGCACCTTACAAATGTCAATTTCTTGATTTTGCTTTGGCTGACCAAGCCATGTGGGAAATTACACTGTTGAAAATGCTTTGACATCCATGTGCACAATAGAACGTGTGCCCGTCTAGCGAATTGGGAGTCGTGAGTTCGAGTCTCACCGGAGTACGTGGATTTCTTTTCATAATTTCAAATCTCAATTTGTTCATCGAGCACACGTTCTATTGTGCACATGGATGTCAAAGCATTTTCAACAGTGTAATTTCCCACATGGCTTGGTCAGCCAAAGCAAAATCAAGAAATTGACATTTGTAAGGTGCTACGGTCACCCTTACCGTATTCGGTCGGCCGAGGACCGACCCGTCGAGAGTCCGACTGCACACTAATTGCCATACCAATAAGTGATTGGAAGGCAGTGCCCGAAGCTCTCGACAATTAAAAATAACTTCCTCTCCCGCTTTGACATACATGTGCACAACAGACAATGTGTTAGATGTTCATCTAATCCCATCCGAAGGGGGTTTGGATTGTGAAAAGAAGATAACCATGTGCGATTGTGGAATCGAGTTCAGTTCTAGGCCTGCTGGCGACGGAGATAGTCGAGTGACTCCGTAGCTTGAAGGAATAGAAGCGCCCGTCTAGCGAATTGGGAGTCGTGAGTTCGAGTCTCACCGGAGTACGTGGATTTCTTTTCATAATTTCAAATCTCAATTTGTTCATCGAGCACACGTTCTATTGTGCACATGGATGTCAAAGCATTTTCAACAGTGTAATTTCCCACATGGCTTGGTCAGCCAAAGCAAAATCAAGAAATTGACATTTGAAAATTAACTGACAAAATGTTCACAACTATTTACGAACGTAACACATTCCATGGAGTGCATGCAACCATCGAAGAATTTTCCATGAATTGCATTCTCCAATTCATGAAAAATTCTTAAAACTACCCTACAAACGTAATACAATCCTACCATTGGAGCAGAATTTTTCATGAATCGCAAGTATGGCGATTCATAAAAAAATCCACTAAGGTTATGGAAAGAAGTCGATCAAGGACTAGGTGATTGAGTAACACTAGAGGTCTTCCTAATATTACTCAATTATAACCTTACAAACTAGCTAAACCAGATTACGCAAGTCACATTGCTATCCAGATATACCAAAACACCACGTAATTCTTAAGCTAAACCCACAAATCAAATAATGACGACAGCGAATCCTGTCAAAATAAAATCGTTCCCATTCTGGATGCTGCAGTCATCCAAATAGAAGATTGACACATTATACCCAACCACTATACTACATAAAACGGGTTCGTTTGGTTGCTCACGTGGGCTTTTTTAGTTAGGCGTCAATGTAACAAATAGTACATTGGAACCTTATAAATGCACAACGTCTCTCGTTGGGCGACACATTACTGACATCTATTAACAGAAGCCTAAAAATGCTCATTTTTAGTTTCCGTGTCGCACATAACATAAATTGTGCCCAGTTATCTAAATAAATAACGAAGTCCGAACCCAGGATGACGAGGTTTCATAATTGTTCTTGGTCCATCAGTCATCCTAGAATTGTATTTTGTTTGGCAGTTCGCTATTTAGTTCGCAACTAAGAAGGCATCCTGATTTGGGGCAACAACACAAGACCGTCTGTCGTTTGATGTCCGAGTTAGGGGACGACTTGCGTATTTTAAACTGGATCGCTGCCCGAATGGCTGGAGCGCTACAAATGCGAATTAAAGTCAAAATATTTATAACTATTTTTGAACGTAACACCTGTTTTTGCCTTTCTCGTACACTAAGTGTACTGGAAAGGCTATATGTTCACTTCAAAAATGACTTTTTGATAGAAGGCCCGGAGGGTCGAGTCACATATACCAATCAACTCAGCTCGACGAATTGAGGTGATGTCTGTGTGTGTGTATGTATGTGTGTGTGTGTGTATGTATGTGTGTGTGTATGTGTGTGTACAAATAAAACTCACATCACTTTTTGGCAGTAAACCTCAACCGATTTTAATGACCAACAGTTCATTCGACGCGGAATCTGGTCCCATTGTTTCCTATTGAAAATGGTTCGGATCGGTCCAGCCGTTCCGGAGTTATGGCCATTTAGGTGTTCCGGATCGGTACCCCAGGAAGGGGTCAGATATGAAAACGCTACAAACCCATTCATCTGACACATCAAACCACGGCACTTTCGAAAACATGATGAACGTTAAACAGGAAAACAGTCTCGGGCCATATCTGAACCGGTAGTGTTCCGGAACCGGTTTCGGGTGACCCACCGGAAGTGGCCAAATATGAAAGTGAATCAAACCCATGCATGCGATACATCAAACAGCGGCTTTTTCGATAGCCTGATGAACAGTAGGCAGGAAAATATTCTCGGACCATATCTGAACCGGTAGTGTGCCGGAACCGGTTCTGGATGTTCCGCCGGAAGTGGCTAAATATGAAAGTGAACCAAACCCATGCATGCGATACAACAAACAGCGGCTTTTTCGATAGCCTGATGAACAGTGGACAGGGAAACATTCTCAGACCATATCGGAACCGGTAGTGTTACTGAACCGGTTCCAGATGTCACGCCGGAAGTAGCCAAGTATAAAAGTTAACCAACCCCTTACATGCGACGCATCAAATCGCAATCTCTTCAGGCAACCTGACAAACGGTTAATAAAAGAGAATAGTTTCAGATCATATTTGGATCAACCGATAGAGTTCCGGAACCGGTTCCGGGTGTCCCGCTGGAAGTGGTCAAATGTAGTAGATATCAAAACCCATGCCTGCGGAACATTAAACAGCGGCTTTTTAAATGACGTGATGAACGATTAGTCAGAAAATAGGCTCAGACCACAATAGAGGCTACCGATAGTGATGCAAAACCAGCATTGGGTGCTTCCTAGGGTGCTTCGCAGGAACTTCAAAAATGAACAAAGTCAATGCAAGCGATAAATATGTGTAAGAAAACAAAATCTTGACTGAACTAAGGCCACATACATACAGACGTCTTACTCTACTCACTCTCCATCGTCCTTGTTTTCAACGGTTGAAACAAATATTAATCGTTGTTGCTCGTTTGACGTCTACTCACTACCAACATCAAGCTGCAGTGAAACGCATGTGTAAAAATATACAGTAGGATAGGTCAACGTTATATGAGAAAATTATCGCATTAACCCCGGAGAAAGTTTTTTCAATCCTCTTTTCCGTCTAAAACTACTGGGAATTTTTTTATGGGATTTAGTATGGGCAATTTCACTTGCTTGCATTTTTTGGCAAATTTTACATGAATTTTGTAACCTATGATAATAAAATATAGCCTAAAGTGTGAAGAAAAAACTATGTCGAAGACCGTAAAGCAGGGCTGCCCAACATACGGCCCGTGAAATCGATGAATGAAACTTGGCCCAAGGATTAAAATATTTGAAGATATTTCATATTTAAATAAAATTTAATATTAAAAATAAACTCGAAATAGGTAGAGTGCTTTGTTAAAAATTTTCAAAGATTAAAAAATTTAAATACATAAATTTAAAAATTTTAAACTTGAAAGATACAGCCAAATTTGAAGCAGAATTTCAGCAAAATTCACTGAATTTCAGAAAAACGTTGCTGCTGAACAGCAGAGTTTACTGAACGAATCAGGAAAGTTTTCTGAATTTCAGCAAATTGTGTGCTGCAACCTGCAGTTCGGCGAAATTCAGAAAAAAAAGTATTCAGGGTGATTTTTGCAAAAAATCAAGAATTCTTGCTCACATTTTTATGACCCAAATGATGTCAGTGTTATGATTTCCCGTGAGAACGGGTAATCGGATGTACAAAATTTCACTGTTGCATTCGTGCTTTCGAAATTTGATGTCGAAATTTAATGTCTGGCCCGTCGACTGGTATGGAGTATCACTTGTGGCCCGCGGCCACGAAAGGTTGGGCATGCCTGCCGTAAAGTCATCTGTGATTGTGAAAGACGTTATATCCTAGCTTGTAATTATCGTCTTGATGTTGATCGGTATTCAGTGATAGTGAAGGTGCTCAAGCAGTCAACTGAAAATTCTGATATTTTTCAGCCCAGTCTATACGTTTAACGTAACGTCGGAATATGTTCAATTAATAAATTTCCCAATTTTATTAAAATTATTGCTTTTCTAAACAAGGTATTCTCAGGATTCAGGAACAGTTCGCATTACGTCGACGGAAAGATCATGCTTCGGAATGATGGCCCTAGCACAGAAACTAGCTTAACAAACAATAGTAGAAGATTCCAAAAACGGGGACCGAATTCTAAACCGCCCGATAGGTAGGAGATTGTCCACATCACGACGGTTTCAAACCGAACGGACTCAATAAATACCAAAACTTCCGTATGACATTTTTAAGTTAGGCAAGGCCAGTATCAGTAGGTCGGCTCTAGAAGCACGTTCTCCTCCATTCGGGATATTTGTGCCATCTTGACTAGGAAACCTTGACCGATTGAACCCTTGAAAAGGCTCTATACAGATCGAAACGTCGGAAAAAATCATAAACTAGTGTTTTCGATTCCCCAAAAGGCTGAAGCCAACATTCTGAAGCAAAATCATCCCAGTCGTGTCCCAACCAAGGAAAGACATGAGTACATGTTCGACGAGAAAGGCACTTCACCACTAGGTGGATTAATCTGGGTTTTTTACTATTGTAAACAATATTGGTCAAATAATCTAAAAACGCTTCTACAGTACTGAAATCCGACTTTTTATTGAAGTCAATTATTTCTGCATTCTTCGCATTATTTTTTTCAAATACTCGCTGAATCATCTTATCATGCTTCCAAAGTTCATAAGCTCTTACTTCTAGTGCCACACCAAAGGGCCAAAAAGTCCTTGCTACAACACTTATTTTGTTTTGACTGGAGGGGTTTCCTCTGAAAGCGCTTTCGACACAAATTGAAAGCATCAATTAAAAAAAGTGCGATGATTAATGAATGTTCTGGGTCTGCTTTTGTCACCACCGCTTCTTATGATTGTACCAAAAATAATTGACCAAAAGAATAACTATGTTTTGTAAGCAAATGAAACAAAGTTTCGTTGTTTTTCAATGTTATCCTTACTGTACTCTCAGTCGTAGTCCGATTCTTGTTGATACCTATTTACAATTTCTAACCGTTCTATTTTTGTCTTTTTTTTACAGGTGAGTTGCCATTCTGTATTGTTTCCGTGTGACGTACGTAAGTAATTTTAGGCCATAAGTGATGTTCTCACGCCAACCAACTAAACTATATTGAATCTACGTATCTGGGAAATGATTTCTATTTTAGAATCGCTATAAACAGTACTGCCGTGAATCGCATATCTGTCTCCTATGCATATGAAATCCAGCAAACATGGGACTGATATGCGATTCCCGGCAGAGCACATGTCCTAAACTTGTTCATCAATAAGTGATCGATTTTAGTGATGCATCTAACAGGTGGAGGTGAACATTTGGGTTGATTGGATCCATTTATTTAAATCAACATTTGATACGGTCTAGGAAACGACCACTTTTCAATTACCTACTGAAAAGTCCATCTAGTTCTACCCGCACACTCATTGTCGACAGGTAGTCAGTAATGGCAGAAAAAAAATAAAGCAATTATGCAAATATCCAAACCAAACCAAGGTTATGACCTTAATTTAATGCGTCACGTTGCCATCGTTTCGGTAGCAACGTGTCGCCGCCATTTCGTATCCAGCTTATCATTGTAAAACCCATTAGACTAGAACCCGAGGGTAATTTCGTTCATTGCACGCTCACACTCTATAGGTATTCTACACTTTTGATAACAGTATACAGTGCAGTGGTAACACCACGCGTGGTTGACAGACGGTGTCGTCGCTATGTGAGCCTTTAATGCAATTTCCTGTTTGACCAATCCCCCCTTTCTCACTGGGGGATAATTACCGTTTTCCCACTTCTTTCCGTACGTGCCCTCCCACTCTCTCACCTCCTATTTTAGAAGAAAAGCCGCAAATTGATCGACCATTCAGGTGTGTGTTTACCGAGAGCTCTATAAATCATCGTTCAGACCGTTCAGACAAACGTTGCACACGCACCCACTTTTAGATGTGCGGTTATGACAACAAGAGAGTGTTTGTGAGCATTTATGGGGTGGCGTCGCCGTCGCTGACCATCCCAAAAACGGAGAACCGTCGGTCGTCCCAATCCCCTCAATGCCAGTCGTCTCGTCGATCGTTGTCTCTGATATTGGTTTGTAGCTAGGCACTACAGAACACCTACAAACAGAAGCAGCCGGCCACCATCATCCATCCATCGCATCGGAGGAAAAATAACCCACAAATGGCTATTATTAGATGAAACGGAGTGTGTTTTGCACACAACAACGACGGCGATGGACGACGGTGATGGCACAGACAGCAACAACTAGACGCAATTAATTCATTCACTCGAAGCCGCCCGACCGCCCATGTATGACATCAGCCCACATGGGGCCCAGAGCGGGTGCAGGTGGAAAAACTGGATCAGCGATTTAAAGAGTCGATGTTTGTGCAGTTTTTTGATTACTTTTCTTATCTGAAACAATGGTTTGCATTGTAATACCGGTTTACAAAGTTTTAACATAAATATTTGAGTTATCATACGGTTTTTATTTACATATCATTATTAACGAGATTTTTACTCCGGGACTAGTACATCTCAGGCACACGCTTCACTTCCCTTCCGAATGAAGAATTCACATTTTGCGCGTTTGTCGGGCGTGGGATTCAATCCCAGGTCCTCGGCGTGATAGTCACTTGTTTTAACTATCACACCAGGTCTGCTCTACAGATTTGCTAAGATTATAAGTGGGTGTTCAGCCACTTTTTTCATAGTCCAGCTAAATATGTCACACAAACCTTAGATAGATAACTTCAAAAGTTCGATAAAACTCTCACAAGAAAGTCTACCTATAAATTGGTTCGTATACGGTATTGATTCCCTTATTTAGCATGTGGCTCCCATTTTCATCCCATTTAAAACAAAGTAATGAGGAACTGTTTGTTTTGTTTCTTACGTTTGTATTTCTTGTAAGAAGTGAGCACGCATGAAAATAAAAAACGAAATCCATCGGTGCCGTAATCGCTTGTTTTAAAATAGGATGAATATTGGGGAACCGTAAAACTCGCGGTTTTGTCTAGGTTAGAGGAAACAAAAATGGTGGATGATTGTGGCATTTGGCAGCATGGTGTAGTGTATTGCTGCTGGCCAAACGTGGAGTAGAGAAACGAAAAACCTTGCGAAAACCTGCAAAGATACTAACAAACGATTTTCGAAGGGGCACGAGGTGGACAAGTGGAACAAAAAGACTGGGGTATCAAACGAAGACTTCTGGTTGTTTCAAAAAGTCGTTTGAAAGATCACTTTGTAACAAAACTCTTGGAAGAAAGTTTTAATGATCTACCCAACAATTGGTTCGTATAGTCAGAGCCGTAGCGTGGGGTTGGCCAGGTTGGCCCCCGCCAAGGGCGCCAGCCTCAGAGGGGCGCCAAATTGGCCAAAGGCTGTAAGGAACAGGATGGTGTTTTAACAGGATTCAAATTATGCACTGTATCTCAGAAACACACGAGGGGAATGACTAACTTGTATGTTCACAACCCACAGTTATCGTGTTTTTGTTGTTGTTGTATTTTTCCATATATGTACATATTTGTTCAGAGTTTCTTTTGAATGTTTACAATAGTTTTTTTTCCTGGGAATTCATACCCTTTTTAAGACATTTATCTATTTTCTTTCTAATTTAATAAACACAAATAAAAAGGGAAGCTCTTTGTAAATTTTCAAAAAAAAATCCCAATTTCTTTGGAAGTTTTATAAGTTCCATCTGCATTCTCACTATGACTCAAGTTATCTTCCAAATATTTTCTCAACCAAATCGCAAAAATGATTTTTTTTTTAATTTTGAGCGTTGAATTATAAATCTTGCTTTCGCCAATGAATATGGTTCCTGTGAAAATCTAGCTGTATGGCTACAAGTTGTTGATCTTAGTTATGTTCTTTTAATAATTAATTGGTTAGTCCAAGCGTTCTTCTCATAACCCGCGCCCCTCAAACTAACATAAGTTGATGAAAGTTATGGTCGATAAGATAGATTTTGTTATTAGAGAAATTTATTTAGAAAATCATCCCCTACCAATATCAATTGCTTTTGCATATAACTACTACAGATCTACTTATGAAATATTTCGGTTTAAGATCTTGAAGATCTTGTTTAACTTTGGTAAGCGCAAAACTAAATAAACTTTTTACGAAAAATATAAAAATGGATCGTATAAAGCTTCTTAGAGGACTCCAGGGTAGTTATATACTTTAGGAAGTATTCTGTAAAAAAGCTATTGAAGTTGTGTTCAAGTGATGTAAAAAAACTGAATAAATTCCTCAAAAAACATATGAAATATAAAACAGTTTGGTAAAAGTAAAAAGATTAATGTCTTGGGATATTAAAAAAATATATAACTTTCAAAAGTTTTGAATCAAAATACAATAAATTAAATATAATGCTTTTAAACAATTTTCAATGGAAATTCGAAACAAAAATGAAATTCTTTAAAAAAAACATTTTCTCTCAAAAAATGTCACCAAAATATCAAAACAAAACAACTTTTGAAGAAATTTCTGAAAAATTAGAACAATAGACATTACTATGGGGCGGAAATGTGGATGCTTGCCAAGGGCGCCGTGGAACCACGCTACGGCTCTGCGTATAGTGTATACATGAAAACACCTTGTTTATCTCCTTAAAACGTTGAACGAAGAGTATCGCTGAAATATCACTCGCTTGTCAAAGCTTTTGGGAGTATCAAATACCACTGTTTCGGAACAAATCTGGACTGATTTCGGGATAACACTGAATTGCGTAAGATAATGAAAGGGAGGTGGGGGGTTACGTACAAAAGGCTGAAATAACATAACGCTGAAAAAGTGATTCGACTAGTTTTCAAACCACCAGCCTAAAGGCTAATCTTAACACTAACAACTTAGACAAACAAATCACGTCAATTGAGAATAAATACATACATTCATTGAATTTTACAAATCTATTTGAAAATTTGCTTGTTGGTCGATTACCCAGCCGTGGCACTCGCATTGGTTTTGCTTGAGCTTGACGATTGACCATCCTACCGTCCCTAGTTCATGGTTGGCCAAACAAAGCCGTTTTGAGGGAACATGCTCCAGTTACAGTGTTCTGCATTGAAAAGTTTTACGACTGGCCATTATGCTATAGATTATTGAACGCTCACATTACTAAGACAGTATTTTTCGAACAAAAAAAAAAAATAGCATATATTTCGAAGAAGGGAAAATTTCTGATGATATTGTTTGCCGCAATGACAACCATCTTCAAAACAACATGACTCAAAAGAATAGCTCATGTTTAAAGAAGGATAAATTAACTATATGAATATTATTGTCGTGACCGCTGCGGCTATTCTTACAGCCACAACACCGACCGCAGAGAGGAAACTCTTTAAAACCTCTCTGTGGTGGACTGCTGTGTACTGTAAATGCCATTGCTGCTGCCTTTTGGTGCGTCCGTTCGTATCCACTATCGTCTATTGACTGACCTGAATCCACGATGCGCAGCTCTTTTTGTATGCTCGCTTTTGTTGTTCATTCTAGCTTTCCACTGAGTCGGCCAATCAGAAGGCGCATATTTTTCGCTTCAATCATTCTCTTCTCTGTCTCTATTACTACATTCCCTCTCACCCCTACTCTCTAGTTTTCAATTTCGCATGTTTTTACGAGCATAACAACTCGCCAGTTTGCTTCAATTTCCAGCAAGTCTGTCCTTCCGCCAGACTGCTTCTTTTCAACTGAAGCAAAAGTGTCCTTTTACTCGCCAGTTGGCCCTAATTTCTAGCAAGTCTGTCCTTCCGCCAGACTGCTGTTTTTCTACAAGCGCAAAACTGTCCTTTCACTCGCTAGTTTGCTTCGAATTCCAGCAGGTCTGTCCTTCCGCCAGACTGCTTCTTTTCAACAGGTACTTGTCGTGACCGCTGCGGCTATTCTTACAGCCACAACACCGACCGCAGAGAGGAAACTCTCTAAAACCTCTCTGTGGTGGACTGCTGTGTACTGCAAATGCCATTGCTGCTGCCTTTTGGTGCATCCGTTCGTATCCACTATCGTCTATCAACTGACCTGAATCCACGATGCGCAGCTCTTTTTGTATGCTCGCTTTTGTTGTTCATTCTAGCTTTCCACTGAGTCGGCCAATCAGAAGGCGCATATTTTTCGCTTCAATCATTCTCTTCTCTGTCTCTATTACTACAATTATCAGTTCCTTTTTGTGTTCGTTGGTATGCACCATTAGCCTTTTCACTTTTATCTCAGTTTCGATACTAGGGCCCATGCTGAGGGCTACGCGTAAGATTCGTTTTCGGACCAAGAACTTTTCATTATGAAAATTTTCTTGACTCTCTTTGGCATTGAGTATCTTTGTGCACGATATGCCTAAGCTGAGAAGCAGGCTCGATCTCAGTTGGGGCGTTACTCCACGAAAAGGAAGACGTGCTATAATTTATATATGCATTTTCTAATTTTCAGCCATTTCAATTTTCAGCCTTTTGTAATTTCAGCCTTATGTTACACTTTCTTGATTTCAGCCTTTCGTATTCAGCCTTTTGTGCACTCAGCCTTTTGAAATTCAGCCTTATGTTACAATCCCTGAAAGGGAATTGCATAAACACTCGTGCTCAAACTCAGATATTCCTTGAGCAAAGGGCTTTACTGCCCCCACTCGCAAAACAGTCCCATATGAATAGGAAACCTAGCAAAGATGGGACTGTTTTGCGAGTGGCGGCAGTTTAGGTCTACAAAGTAGGTCAAAGTAAAAATGACACGAACCCTTCCATAGCCAGTCACGACTATCTTTTCCTTTAAGATGATGAGAACGGATACAATGGTATAAAATCTGCTTAACCGGAGGCTAGTGTCTCAAGGACGACCTCAAGGATGTCAAGTAGATAAATACATGGCAAAAATGTCGTACTATTGATCACCTGTATGATAATTTCTAAAGATGTTTCTACCATAATTCTCCCAAAGGTGTGGAAGTTACTCCAGAAAATTTTGACTGGGTTGAGAAACTTTGAAAAAAAAAATTGTCGGAATTTCAAAATTATGTTTTTGTAGAAGTCCAACAATAGTTCTAACGAGTTTGCTGGACAGTTTTATGAAAACATTTTCGAGTATTTTGGAATTTCCACGGAGGTTCTAAAATAATACTTCCAAATATGGTAAGTATTCAGTTCAAAACTTCAGAAATTTTGGTAATGTTGCTAATTCCATCAAACTCATAGAAGTTCCGGGAATTCCTCCAGGTGGTCTTCCGAGACTCCGAGGAGATTTGGGGTCTCCAGTTAGTCTAGTGGTTAAGGCTATGGATCGCCAATCCCGTTCCGGTCGGGATAATTTTCTCGACCCCCTGGGCATAGTGTATCATTGTACTTGCCTCACAATATACAAATTCATGCAATGGCAGGCAAAGGAAGCTCTCAACTATTAACTGTGGAGGTGCTCGAAGAACACTAATTTGAAGAGAGACAGGCAAAGTCCCAGTGGGGACGTAGAGCCAAAAAGAAGAAGAAGAAGTCGTCCGAGAATTTCTCTAAGAGTTTCTCTGGGAATTGTACCAAGGGTTTCTTCTGAAGTTCCTTCGGAAACTACTCCAGAAGTTCCTCCGAGAATTTCTCCAGGAGTTCCAGGAGGAAATTGCTGTAGAATATTTGGAAGTTCCTCCGGGAATTTCTTTAAGAGTTCTTCCAGGATTTACTTCAGGAGTTCCTTCGCGAATTGCTCAGGAGTTTATCTAGAAACTGCTACAGCAGTTCCTCCGAACTGTCTCAGGGAACAGCTGCAGGAGTTCCACTGGCAATTGCTCAACGAATGAAATAAATTCCACAGGAGTTCCTTCGGAAATTGCTCCACGAGCTTTTCCAGAAGTTCCTCTAGGAGGCCTACAAAATTCCTTCAGGAGTTTCTTCCGGAAATTTATTCAGAAGTTTCTCCGGGATGAGTCCTACTTTTTTCCAGTAGTTCCTATAGTAGTTGCAACGTTGCAACCTAAAGGAATTCATCTGGAAATTCCCCCAAGAATGGCTTAGAGAATTTCTCCAATAGTTAGTCCGAGGCTTGCTCCAATAATTCCTCCAGAAGTTGCTCTTGAAATTCCTCCCTGGAGTGACTTTTTTCTCCCTCAGGAGCTCCATTGTAAATTTCTCTCAAAGTTTCTTTGGGAATGCCTATAGGATTTCCATTGGCAAAATCTCCAGTAGATCCAACAGAACTTTTGAAACATTTCGTTGCGAATACTTTCATTAAAAAAAAAAATTGCGCAGTTTTCATCCAGAGGTTGTACAGACTGAATATGCACTATCATTAGGCAACGGACAACACGCATAACATCCAGTGACCTAGTGGAGAATTTTCCGTTTAATCCTTTGGAGCCGTAGGGGTCATATATGACCCCAACATAGAAACGGCTGTAGAAATTCACCCATTCGATAAAACAGAATACTGTCTTCGGCAAAGTTGTTGCAAATAAAGTCCTCTATTAGGATAAAAAAGATGGGAATATTTGTATTTGGGTCTTCATTGATAACCTAGTACATCCTGAAACCCATGAAATTTGGAAATACGAAATAATTGGCATACCAGTTGTTATAAAACCTAAATTTGGATGTGGGTTACGTTTATATGTAATCACTTAGCCTTCGTCAAGAGTATCAAAAGGTGTTTTATAGTCTAGGATGTTCTAGGTGTTCCAAACTGTCGTATAGTGAAGTCCTTCAAATCTACAAGAATAATTTTATGTATTTTCACCACAAATAATAGCAGTGTGTAACCTACTGGCAGGCTTGACAGAAACTCCCTCGCGAGAAAATGAGGAAGCGATTTCGGCGATTTTCTGAGGAGTGAAAATAAAACTCAGAAATCACACCGCAAATCCTCAACAGCAGCGAGCGCGAGCTTGCCGCGCAGCGAGGAGTTCGTCCAACACTCATAATTGCTTGTTGTGTGTCTCACGTCCACTCACACTCAAAAAGCTCTCGCGAGTTCCACTCCCATACAAAGAAAGACTCTCGAGGCGAAAATCGCACTCAAAAACCCGAAATAATCATCGGCTCTTTTTTCGTCCCCCTCTTCCTCGCTCAGCTTTTATTGCCTCTCTGTTTGGGTTTCGTTCGCTCCCTCGCGACGAGGCAAAAGCAAAACACCGCTCTAGAGCATGTTGCAAAACTCTTTTGATTTCGATGAGGATTATCAAGCCTGCCTACTGGGACCCGTGAAGCTCATGACATCTACAATGCCATTTATAGATACTAAATGGATAATCCAGGGCAGCCAAACTACCTTGGAGTTCAGAACTTCAGGTCTACACTCGTAACAGTGGCCATATCTGTTATATTGAGTAATGTTGCATAATCAACCGGAGTTACTGGAGCAATCTGGAGTCTACTAGCTTATTATAAACCTTTGGGACATTCAGTGTCGTCCAAACTGTTCTATAATGAAGGACAATGAACAAGAATAACATTAATTGTTTTTGCCATAAATAATAGTATTGCATAATCTGCTGGGATCCGCGAAGCTCTTGAAATCTGAAATATCATTTATAGGCACTACAGGGATATTCCAGGTCATCCAAACTACCTTGGAGTTCAGGACTTCTGGTCTACCTTCGTAACAACAGCCATATCTGTTATACTGAATAACATTGAGTATAAATCCGTGATTACTGGACCAATCTGCTTTTTTATTATAAACCTTTGGGACATTCAGATTCGTCCAAACTGTTCTATAATGAAGTTCTTCAAATCTACAAGATAAACTTTGTGCTTTCATCATAAATAATTACAGAGTATTATCTGGTGAGATCTATGGTGCTCTTGAAATCTCAAATGTCATTTGGAGACACTACGGGAATGTTCCTATCTTTGAGTTTAGAAGTTTAGGTATAATTTCGTAACATCAGCTAAATCTGACATACTGAGTAACGTTCCATAATCAATCGCGGTGACTGGACCAACCTGAAGTCTACTTTATATTATTATGAAGTTTAGCTCTTGTTACTAACAGTTATTCAGTAGTTATTCTAACAATGAGGCACGGTAAAGGCTGGGTATGCTGCGCAATTCAGATCCCATTGTGATCCACTAGCCTCTGCCCAGCAACTCCTATCCCTACCTCCACGCGGTACCGGCCGGAAACTATGAGCAACCTTAGGGAAGATCGGGTAACCAACTCCGGTGGGAACTTTGATCGTAGGCTGACAGGGAAGGGGGGGTTTGCTTCGGCAAACCTGAGCGTCTGTTCTCCAGGAGGAGCGGCTCACAACAGCGTCTGATCCCCATGTTAGGGGCGGCTGATCTACGTCCGAGTGCCAGGGAAGGACTCTAAGCTCAACTGTGCACTATGGTCCTCCGGAAAGTAGGGGGTTGGTGTCAGGCCCTACGAGCCAGCCGTAAAAATACATTGTAACGGAAAATCAGCAACAGAATAATACGAACCGAGACCAACGGCAATGACCCCAGCGAACAAAAAGGACTTGCGATTGGAAACTCGGTACGTGGAACTGCCGATCTCTCAACTTCATTGGGAGCACCCGCATACTCGCCGATCTACTGAAGGACCGCGGGTTCGGCATCGTAGCGCTGCAGGAGGTGTGTTGGACAGGATCCATGGTGCGAACGTTTAGAGGTAATCATACCATCTACCAGAGCTGCGGCAACACACGCGAGCTGGGAACAGCTTTCATCGTGATGGGCGATATGCAGAGGCGCGTGATCGGTTGGTGGCCGATCGACGAAAGAATGTGCAGGTTGAGGATCAAGGGCCGATTCTTCAACTTCAGCATAATAAACGTGCACAGCTCACACTCCGGAAGTACTGATGATGACAAGGACGCATTTTACGCGCAGCTCGAACGCGAGTACGACCGCTGCCCAAGCCACGACGTCAAGATCATCATAGGAGATTTGAACGCTCAGGTAGGCCAGGAGGAGGAATTCAGACCGACGATTGGTAAGTTTAGCGCCCACCAGCAAACGAACGAAAACGGCCTACGACTCATTGATTTCGCCGCCTCCAAAAATATGGCCATACGTAGCACCTTTTTCCAACACAGCCTCCCTTATCGTTACACCTGGAGATCACCACAGCAGACGGAATCTCAAATCGACCACGTTCTGATTGACGGACGGCACTTCTCCGACATTATCGACGTCAGGACCTATCGTGGCGCCAACATCGACTCCGACCACTATCTGGTGATGGTCAAACTGCGCCCAAAACTCTCCGTCATCAACAATGTACGGTACCGGCGACCGCCACGGTACAACCTAGAGCGACTGAAGCAACCGGATGTCGCCTCAGCATACGCGCAGAATCTCGAAGCAGCGTTGCCAGACGAGGGCGAGCTCGATGAGGCCCCTCTAGAGGACTGCTGGAGTACAGTGAAAGCAGCCATCAACGACGCAGCCGAGAGCACCATCGGGTACGTGGAACGGAATCGACGGAACGAATGGTTCGACGAAGAGTGCAGAACGGTTTTGGAGGAGAAGAACGCAGCGAGGGCGGTAATGCTGCAGCAAGGGACTCGACAGAACGTGGAACGTTACCAAACAGAAGCGGAAACAACAGACCCGCCTCTTTCGGGAGAAAAAGCGCCGCCTGGAAGAAGCGGAGTGTGAAGAAATGGAACTGCTGTGCCGTTCCCAAGAAACACGGAAGTTCTATCAGAAGCTCAACGCATCCCGCAACGGCTTCGTGCCGCGAGCCGAAATATGCAGGGATAAAGACGGAGGCCTCTTGACGGACGGAGGTGAGGTGATCGAAAGGTGGAAGCAGCACTTCGATCAGCACCTGAACGGCGTGGAGAACGTAGGCACGGGAGCCCACGGCAACGGAAGGAACGACGACGCTAGTGCAGCGGAGGACGGAAATGAACCAACTCCCACGCTGAGGGAAGTTAAGGATGCCATTCACCAGCTCAAAACCAACAAAGCAGCTGGTAAGGATGGTATCGCAGCTGAACTCATCAAGATGGGCCCAGAAAAGTTGGCCACCTGTCTGCATCGGCTGATAGTCAGGATCTGGGAAACCGAACAGCTACCGGAGGAGTGGAAGGAAGGGGTAATCTGCCCCATTCACAAGAAAGGCGACCATTTGGAATGTGAAAACTTCAGGGCGATCACTATTTTGAATGCGGCCTACAAAGTGCTATCCCAGATCATCTTCCGTCGTCTGTCACCTAAAACAAATGAGTTCGTGGGAAGTTATCAAGCCGGCTTCATCGACGGCCGGTCGACAACCGACCAGATCTTTACCGTACGGCAAATCCTCCAGAAATGCCGTGAATACCAGGTCCCAACGCACCACCTGTTCATCGACTTCAAAGCGGCATACGATAGTATCGACCGCGCAGAGCTATGGAGAATCATGGACGAAAACGGCTTTCCTGGGAAGCTGACTAGACTGATTAAAGCAACGATGGACGGTGTGCAAAACTGCGTAAGGGTTTCGGGTGAACTATCCAGTTCATTCGTATCTCGCCGGGGACTGCGACAAGGTGACGGACTCTCATGTCTACTCTTCAACATCGCGCTGGAAGGTGTGATGCGACGAGCCGGGCTCAACAGCCGGGGAACGATTTTCACAAAATCCGGTCAATTTGTGTGCTTTGCGGACGACATGGACATTATCGCTAGAACATTTGGAACGGTGGCAGAACTGTACACCCGCCTGAAACGCGAAGCAGCAAAGGTCGGACTGGTGGTGAATGCCTCAAAAACAAAGTACATGCTGGTAGGCGGAACCGAACACGACCGGATCCTTTTGGGTAGTAATGTTACGATAGACGGGGATACTTTCGAGGTGGTGGAAGAATTCGTCTACCTCGGATCCTTACTGACGGCTGACAACAACGTGAGCCGTGAAATTCGGAGGCGCATCATCAGCGGAAGTCGGGCCTACTACGGGCTCCAGAAGAAACTGCGGTCGAAAAAGATTCACCCACGCATCAAATGCACCATGTACAAAACGCTAATAAGACCGGTGATCCTCTACGGGCACGAGACATGGACCATGCTCGAGGAGGACCTACAAGCACTCGGAGTTTTTGAGCGACGCGTGCTAAGAACGATCTTCGGCGGTGTGCAGGAGAACGGTGTGTGGCGGAGAAGGATGAACCACGAGCTCGCTGCACTTTACGGCGAACCCAGCATCCAGAAGTTGGCCAAAGCCGGAAGGATACGGTGGGCAGGGCATGTTGCAAGAATGCCGGACAACAACCCTGCAAAGCTGGTGTTTGCAACGGATCCGGTTGGCACAAGAAGGCGTGGAGCGCAGAGAGCACGATGGGCGGACCAGGTGGAACGTGACTTGGCGAGCATTGGGCGCGACCGAGGATGGAGAACGGCAGCCACAAACCGAGTATTGTGGCGTACTATTGTTGATTATGTCTTGTCTTAATGATGTTGAACAAATAAATGTATGTATGTCTAACAATGAACTTTGAACTGTAATCTGTAAACCCCCTGGCATATCATGAGTCATTTCAAGCTAGTTTAGAGATATTCCAGATCAGCAACACTACTTCGGAGACCATAGCTTCAGGTGTACACTTGTGATAATAGCTTTTACGTCAAGTAGTGTTACATAATCCACTGTACTTACCAAAGTAGTTAAAGGAACAATGAGCGTTGTTATATATTTTTGGAATATTATGGGCTTCCTTACTTACTGAAGCTGAGTTGATAGAAACAACCACTGTAACTTTCAGAAGACTTACTGGACATGATAGATTACAAATCGTAGCTTTGTATAATGAAATAAGTTACCGTTACACCCATAGACTTTAGACTATTGACCTTGCAGAAGACTTATTGGACATGATAGATTACAAATAGTAGCTTTGTATAAAGAAAGAAGTTACCGTTACACCCGTAGACTTTTGGATCTATACTCAAGAACAGTTTGGATGACCTAGGATATCCAGAAAAAATATTCTGCATAATATTCAACCGTTTCAACCGTGCTAACTACAGAAAATCGTAGAAAAACTCTATTATCACGCTTGGAAAAAAACCGACTTCAAAGGGTTGAATTTATCTAGATATTTACTGGAAATTCTTCTAAGATTATGGCCAGAAATTCATCAAGAAGTTCCGCTGGCAATTTCTTTAGGAACTCCACTGGATATTCCTGAAAGTTCCACTTAAGTCAGTTTTTTGCCAAAATTTTTAAGGTAGTTGCTTCAGGATTTTTTCTAGAAGTTCCTCCGGGGATGCAACCAAGAGTTCCTCTTGGAAATTCTTTCAGAAGCTCCTTCTTGATCTCGTACACAATCTCCTTTGAAAACACTTTCAGAAGTTCCTCCGTGATTTTTTTTTTCAGGAAGTTTCTCTGAGGCGCAAGCTGCTCCTGAAGAACATCCGGAATTGTGTTTTAATGCCAAGAATTCTTCCAGAAGTTTATCCGTGGGTGTTTGTTTAGAAGTTTCTCAAAGAATTCTTACATGAATTTCTCGGGGAATTTACCAGCAGTTCCTCCAAAGATTCTCCCAGATATTTCTCCGATGATTGTTCCAGAAATTCCTCTGGGATATCCTCCCAATGTTTCTCTGCAAATTCTTGCCGAAGTTTTTCCAGGGATCATCCTGGCAGTCCTTTTGAAAATTATTCCGAAAAGTTCCTTGAGACATTATTTCTAATTCTTCCTAAATTTCCTGAAAATTCATCTGGGAATTCTAGAGTAAGAACCTCTGGATATTCTTCTGGAAATTTATGATTTCATGATTTCCTAAGGAATGCGAGAAGAACTCAAATTGTGTCGTTAGACAAGACACAGACTGTAGTATTTTCTGCAAGAAGTTTTGGAGACGCTCCTGAGGGAATTTTGGGAAAAAATGTGAGGGAATTCCCGGACCCCTAAATTAGTTTGAAGTAGTTTGCAAAGGAAATCCTGTGAAAATCTACGGGAAAACTTCCGTTAGGATTTCTGGACGAAATTCTCGGAGAAGCTCGCGAAGAAATTTGTGTACTATTCTCCGTCATACTCTCGAAGGAACTCCTGAAAGAATTGCTAGAGGATCTCGTAAAAAAGTTCTCGCAGGATTTTATGACCTGTCGCGATGGATGGAAACCACTCAGCACGAAAATGTGTAAGTCTTATAAATGCATAACTTCCAGAAATTTTTAATAATTTGTGTACGAAAACTGGATTGGTTCATTAGTAACCTAAGTAGAGAATCGCGCCACTTGGGCGGTGGCTTCTATTTTCGTCTGTTTTCCACTATAACTCAGTCAAATTTGAACCAATTGACACAACTTTTGGAATGTGGTGAGATAGGTATAGTATCTACCCGTGTACAACATTTGCTTCAAAATTGACTGAGTTATAGTTGAAAACAGACGAATATAGAAGCCACCGTCCAAGTGGCGCGATACCCTACTGTTGGGGACATTTCACATCCATAATAGTGTAACAGAAGATTTAGTGAATGTGTAACAGTTGCACATTTTTGGTTTTGGTCTGGAAATTAATCACTTATGATCAGGTCTAAACATTCTAGTGTATTATCTTAGCTAGCGAAATGAGAAAATCCCAAACTCATCCCAGATGAATGAATCTCGCTAGTTTCGTTCCGCTTCGAATCCTCCCGAAGTTCAGGTGCGTGTCAACGCGAGTACGAGCGCGTGAGTACTTGGTGCAAAAATGGTTACGCGTACGACACGATTGACGCCAATCGCCTGTCTCTGTGAGCAGAGTAGCCAATAGCCAATCAACCATAAAATAAAGTTTGCGCATCAATCGGTTCTGTTGGCTCAGATTGCGTCCCGTCGAAGCATCTACGATGGTCATCAGAGAGTCATTCAGTCAACCAGTCGGTCAATGAGTGGTGAGGTGATGCAACACATCACACGGTCACAGTCTTTATTCTAGAGCGAACATCTCGTTAGCTGTGTGTGTGTTGCGAGAGCTAATATGTAGTCACCTGCGGCGGAATTTCCGAATGGTGATATATTTTGTTCAAATTTTACTGTATTTATTTCGAGTGAAAGCGTAGGCCTTAACCCTGAAATGAAAAACGATTTGGAGGCTACGTCCCCCCACCCACTTTAAGTGGATATTTGAATCGTTTTGAATTAATTCAAAACGGTCGGACTCTGTTTCGGAAGTGGGATGCGCTATTTTGAATGGTTTAAATGCGAGAGAGAGGATGCGACACATGGATGGAATGGAGGTTGTGGGTTCACTTTCATTCGCAGTGGAGTGTTATTTTTATGGCAAATGGCGTGTGTTTTTCCCGACTCAGATGGTCACTGATGAACAGCACGAGCGGTGGTTTTGGTTTCCGCTGTGACTCTTGGACGAGGAATTTAATTTCAACAGTGGAACAAGGTATGCGATTCATTTATTCGAAGCATTTTTTTGTCGTTGCAATGAATGGATTATAAGTACATTTTTTAGTTGTTCAAATTGAATTTCTTTTTTGTGTTATGTCCCCCATGGTGCAGTACTCAGTAGAACTTGATGTAACGACCAAACCGCCACAAAGCCAGTTTATTATTTTCCATCCTAAGTCCTTTTTGGAAACGTAGAGACAGTGCTATCATGGTAAAATCAGAGCTGGTTACTAAAGGTTTCCAAATTGATTCGCCACCTATACTGATACGCCCCCGTGCCTAATAAAGAATACCTAGTAACAATTTTCTTAATGAAATATAATAGAAGAGGTTCCTAGAACCATCATAAAACCAAAATAAAAGGTGTTAGAATTGATGACGGTTCTAAAAACCTCTACAAGGATAATTGGCTATCAAAATGTTACCCCTCCATTATTTAATTGTTTCACGATTTTTTTTCTATAATTATCACGGCAAAGGAGATTCCTCCGAGAATTATTTTAGAATGTTTTTCTTCCCATGTATTTTAAAATTTTCTGAAGGAATTCACCCAGGAATATCGGAATTTCCTGCAGAAAATCTTCTTAAAAATTTTCAAGAGATTTCATTAGGATTTTTTCCAAAAAATCCTTAAACGATTTTACGCCTTTTACCGGTGATGCCTCAGATTTTTTTTCCGACGAATCTCTCAGCAACATCTGCAGAAATTGCTACAAAAATTACTATTTCTTGGCACTTTTCAAAGCGTTTTTCGAGAAATTCGTCTATGATTACCTAAAGAGGGTTCTCCAGTTCATCTTTTTTTCAAATGTTTTATCAGCAATTTCTTCTAAAGTATTATCATTTTTTGTTTCCGCAGGACTTCATACAGAAATGTTTCCCTTTAGTGATTTTTGTGTCATGCTTCATTCAGAAATTATATTAGTAATCCTTCTAAGAACTCCTCCTGAGATATATCTAGGAGGTTTTCCATGGCTTTATTTAGAAAATCCTTCAGGTAACACTCAGAAATTTATTATTGGATTTCTTAAAGAATTCTCTCAGTACTTTTTTGCAACTTCTGCTCAGATTTCTGCAGACATTTTTAACATATTCCTTCAGAAAATCTTCTAAGGATTTCTCCTAGAATCCTTCGAAAAAAATCTCAAGCTATTTTTCCTTAGAATTGCTTTCAGAGTTTCTCCAGAAGTTTCTCATGTTTTTTTTTTCTAAGTAAAGGTATCTTAAGGAGTTTTTTCAGGTATGTACACACTTAGATTTTTTTACAGCATTCGGTAATTTTTTACCGAATTCTCAACAGCTGAACGTTCGGTAATCCGTTCGGTACTCGAAATGTGTACGGAACTCCCGGTAAAATAAATTTTCGAAGGCTGTCAAAATTTACTGTACTCTTCGGTAATGCGGGGTTTTAAAACTCCCGTAGAATTTCGGTAATTCAATGTTTTCTTTAGGATACTTGACAGATTTTCAGTACATGCAAAAAAGAAAGATGGAGAGTTTGAATGTTTTTATTTTTGCAAGAAATTTCGATAATTTTGTCAATCTTACTTATTTAGTTGATTGGATGACTGATTTTGGTGGAACTTCTAATGGTTTCGGCTTGCAGTCACAGAAATAAGCGTTGATTATTTTAATTCATCGCCGACGTTTCGATCCTCGGGTTTGGGTCTTCTTCAGGGCGATCCAAACCCGAGGATCGAAACGTCGGCGATGAATTAAAATAATCAACGCTTATTTCTGTGACTGCAAGCCGAAACCATTAGAAGTTACTTATTTAGCCTCGGTACTAATTTGTAGTACGACGCGAAGTGAGCTTCCATCTCGGTCCACCACGTAAACATCTGGAGCAGCTGGAACCAAACGTTGATTATTTGATTGAAGAAAAGCTGCTTTAATTTATGGATACTTACTCAATTACAACAAACAGAATGCTGCGATTAAAAATTTCACAAATATCTGGTGGTAAGATGTTTAGATTTATCGATTTTTCAGAGGATATAAACTATGAACTACTAAAACCGAAATAAAATGTCCGCTTTTGCCAGTTTGACGTTTCGCAAATGTTGCTGGCAACTGTACCGAACTTCGGTAAAATTAGGTGTGATTTACAAGATGTTCAGTAATGTTTCTTACAGTATACGGCAAGTGTTCGATTTTACAGCTCATACTGTTAATTTTTTGACAGATGATGCTGTCAAAGTATGAAATCATAAATCAATCGGTAATAATATTACCGAACTCTTATAAAATGAATCATCTTTACCGTAAAACGGTAGTTTTTTCCCATTACCGAATTTTTCCAGCAAAATAATTACCGAACAACGAAACTGAAACATTCATCCTGGAAATACTCTAGAGATAACCTCCGCAATCGCTTCAGGGCTTCTATCCAGAAGTTTTTCAAGAATACCTTCTTGCATTCCTCAAAGGTATCTCATTGGAATTTTTTTTAATGGATTCCTTCATACATTTTTTCCAGGTATTTCTTTGGAAATTTCTTCAGAGGTTCTTTCAAGAATTCGTCTAGTAAAATTTTGTGTAATATCTGGAGAAAACTTCTGAAATAAAAAACACTGGATGAATATTTGAAACAATTCCTGCAGGAATCTTAGGAGATATTTCTGCGGGAATCCCTGCAGGAATTTCTTAACGAATTCTTGTAGGAATTCTTGAAAAAATTTCCGATGGAGTCACTAAAGGACAAATTTCGGTGGAATTTCTGAAAAACTCCATGAAAGAATATTGAAGATATTCCTTGTCGATGTTCCTATTGAAATCTTTAAAATTCTAAAGAACTCCGTAGAAATATTTTTGACGGAATACATGAACCAATTTCAGAAGCAATCCACACATTAATTTCTGAAATAATCTTCGGAAGGACTCTCGAATATAAGAAGAAATACCTGGCCTATTATTGGAGGAATTACCGAAAAAATTTCTGGAAAAATCCTCGGGAAACCATTGCTGGAATTCCTAGAAAAGTATAATGAGATTTTTTTAGGAACAATCTTAAAGAAATTCTCGAATAATATATATTGAGGATTTTCTGATAGTATTCCTGAGGCAATCTGTGAACCTACTTCTTAAGGATGTTTTGTGGGAATACCTGTAGAAACACGTAAACTTTCTTCTGTATAGATCCCTAGGAAAAACTCTTGAGAAATTTCTTATAAATTATCTATTTCTTATAAAATCTTCAAAAAATCGGCCGAGAAATTCATAAAGTTATTTTCAGAAGAAATACAGAGAGGAATATCTGGAGGAAATCCTGTAGAAATTTCTGCAGGAATTCCTGCTGAATGTTCTGGATGAATCCCTGAAAAAAATTCTGGACATACATACTCCTGTGGGAATTTTTAATGGAATCTCTAGAGCCATTCCTGAATGAGTTTCCGTAGGAATCTCTGGAATATTTTTGAAGGAACCACTGGAAAAAAATATGAAACGAATTTTTGAAACATTTGCTGGTGGAATTCCTGTAGAAAATTTTGAATGAATCCCTGGAGACATTTCCGAGAAATTCTCTAGAAGATCGGAGTTTCACAGGGAACCCATTCATTGATAACTCTTTATAATAGTAATTTAAGCTCGTGGCAGAAAAATCTACAATAAAACATTGAGAAATTTCTAGAAAAAATCTTTAGGAAGTATCTGATGGATTTCCTGGAAAAATCTTAAAGAATCTCTGGAAGATCTTCTGAAGAAACCACTGAAGGAGCTTCTGACAGATACCTTGGTAGATTATAACACCTATCTCCGGGAGTAATTTCCTAAATAACACAGTTCACAGTCACAAAAGAGTCACGGCAGCGCTGGTGTTTGTTTCGCAGCAATCGCTGTTACTCATTTTTAGCAGGTAAATATTTGTTTGTTGGAATCAAGTCACAGTAACTTCTTTGCAACAAAAACTTGCGCTACCGTGACTCTTCTGTGACAAGTGTGTTACTTGGGTTCTTAAGGGATCCATGGGACAATTTTGGAAGATATCCATAGAATATTTCTTAAAGGAATCTTATAAAGAACTTCTGAAAGAAATTCCAGGGAAATTTCTAATGGAATCTCTAGACCTAGAGCATAGCTTCCCAACCTTCGTTTCGCGACCCCCCAACCGCTTGCAGAAGAATTTCTAGAGGAATCTTTGGATGGATTGGAAAATTTTCCAAAGAAATCTTTAAAGATTTTTTGAGAAATCCTGATCTTTTGGTTTTCAAAAAGAATTACTGGCAGCATTTCTGAAGAAATGTGTGAATGATTTCCCAGAAAAATTCTTGTAATAATTTCTGAAGAACCTATGGAGACATTTCTGAGGAAACTCATGGAAGCTTTTGTAGAAGAATTCTTGGGGAAATTTCTGGAGGATTCTCAAGAGGAAATTCAATACGAGTTTCTAAAGCAATACAAGGAAGATGTGTTAAAAAGAAATCAATGCAAAGTTTTCTGCAAGGAATTCCTGGAGAATTTTCTGAAGAAATCGATGGAGCGATTTCGGAAGGAACCCATGGAAGGTTTCGTGAATGTTTCTCAACTAATTTCTAGGTTATTGAATTTTGGAGAAAATTCTATTGACCATCTTCTCATTTATAGAAAGCTGCCTTAGGTTTGAGCTCCTAGGTGGACTTTTGAAATAAAAAATGCTTGCAAGGATTTGGCCAAGTGTGTGGAGCTGAATGGGTATATGAGTAATGTCAATTTATTTATCAACTTTAAAACTCCATCCAATATTTGTGCAAGTATGTATTCCTGCTATGTTATGCTGTGATAAAGAACTTTGAAAAAAGTCCCGAAGAAAAACAATGCATTTTCTAAAGGAATCCCTGAAAGAATTCCAGAGAAGTTGAAGGAGGCATTCCTGTCAGAAATTCTTGAAGAAAATTCCTGCAATTTTTTTTTGGGTAGGCATTCCTGGAAGAAGTTCCAATATCATAGATTATTTATGCACGCGTGAGTTCAAAAAAAAGGAAAATTCTCAAAGGTTCCTGTTTTATAGATATGAGGTGGTTGTCTTATATTTAGGCGTATAAATTTCTGATGCGTATGGAAACACCAAAGAATAAATATTATATATTTGAGAGAGAGCAGAAAGATTAGAGAAATCATATAGGCAATTTTATTATATTCAAGAGAAAGGAATAAAATGGAAAACCCACAAAAAATCACATAGGCGATTCCTAATATTTGGGGGAGCAGATGAAAAATATCCAAACCACAGTAAGGCACAAAAACTTGGAAATATAGGTCATAATTTTCAATATCACGAAAGAGATTTTCCAAGCAAGTATGGGAGAGCAAAAACATCTAGAAAGGTTTTTTTTTGTTATATTTAAGAAGGCTAAAAAACACATTGTCGATTTGCTCATATCCAGCACGGCAAACTACCCCCAATTTCACTGAGAAGCAATTTTTTTTCATGTATGGAAGCGCAAAAAATCCCAACTGACTGCAAGTTATGGCTTGTGTGCTGTAAATGCTACCACAGATTTAAGATATAAAAAAAATGTTTCCATTTGATTGTTTTAAAAATCGATGAAAATCAAAAAATCGAGAAAAAATAGTCCAAATCATGTGTTCATCTTGAGCTAGGTACTTGGTAAATTTCGCAGCTGGAATTCAGCCTTCTACAGAAAAATAATTATAAAAAAATCAAACGTAAGGTTTTTGTAAAATTGAAATTATATGACATTGAACATAGATCCGCGATGAACATTACACTCAGTGTATTGTTTTCTGAAAGCCCTTCAAATATCCTCAAACATCTTCGAGGGCATCATTTTTTTTTTTTTTACTTGTTCGTTTATTTGGGAGGCTCGGGCGCCACATGGGCATAACTGAGCCGAAATCTTTTGTTTTTACAATGATTTTACATTTTACAATTTATTACTGCCTTAAAACTATGTTAGTTTGGGAAGCCGAAGTACTCGCGGCTGTTTCGAGGTTAAGGATTGAGAAAAAAAAAATTAAATAAAATAAAATTGGGAAGGAGGGATTTATGGGTTTAAAACTAAATTATTTGCTAACTTATACTAAAACATTGATGGGACAAATTGTCCATATCTGTAACGGAACCAAAAAGAAAGGACTTTATCGGTAGAAAACGACAAGAAGAGGACAAACGGAAGGGGGATAACGACAGACAGGGGCGAACAACAAAACCAAAAGGCGGACAACGAAAACAAGGAATGTACTACATCAAACTCTGACATCAACACGTTTCAAAAACTGGTAAATCAGGTTCATGTATTCCAAATCAAGTCCTGCCAACACTTCTCTAACGGGTTTCTGTTGTTTTCCTCGGACCCGGAGAATTTCATGCAGCTCAGATCTGACCTCACGATACTCATTGCATCCCCACACGACATGTTCGATATCCTGGTAAGCCACGCCACAGACACAGAGATTGCTTTCTGAGAGTCCAATACGAAAGGTATGTGCGTTCAACAAATAGTGGTTGGACATCAACCGACACATCACACGAATGAAATCGCGGCCTAAATCCAACCCTTTGAACCATGGCTTCTTCGACACCTGTGGAATGATGGAGTGCAACCATCTACCCATCTCTCCATCTCTCCATTTGTGTTGCCAGCTGATCAAGGTCTCCTGACGGGCCAATGCAAAGAATTCGTCGAAGGCGATTTGACGCTCGTAAATATCGCCTTCGCGAGCGCCCACCTTAGCCAGAGAGTCCGCTTTCTCATTGCCCGGGATTGAGCAATGTGAAGGGACCCAAGCTATGGTGATGATGTATGAGCGTTTGGACAAAGCACTCAAGACTTGGCGTATTCCATTCAGGAAGTACGCTGAGTGCTTCTTCGGTTTCATTGACCGAACAGCCTCCAGAGAGCTTAGACTGTCGGTAAAAATGAAGTAGTGCTCAGGTGGAAGAGTGCGAATGTACTCTAAGGTGTAGTATATAGCCGCTAGCTCAGCAATGTATACCGAACATGGCTTTTGAAGCATGAAGGTGGCGCTATGAAATTCGTTGTAGACACCGAATCCAGTCGAATCATCGGTTTTGGAACCATCTGTGAAGAACTGTCTGGCCCCGCTAACATGCCCGAACTTACTTGCAAAAATTTGTGGAATACCTATGGAACGATAAGTTTCCGGTATACCGGTGATCTCATCCTTCATAGAGAGATCAAAATCCACAGAGGAGCTGTCGAAGTCTGAGAAGTTGTCACGATTGGTGTTAACCGGAGATGGGCTTACCTCCAGCGTCATGTACCAGTAGTACACACTCATAAAACGAGTTTGGGGATTCTGTTCGAGCAGCTTTTCGAAGTTTTCTATGACTAACGGATTCACAACCTCGCATCGGATGAGGAACCGGAATGACAACTCTGCAAAGCGGTCTGTCAGAGGCTGTACACCAGCGAGTACCTCTAAACTCATAGTGTGTGTCGAGTTCATGCAACCTAACGCGATCCGAAGGCAACGGTACTGAACCCGTTGAAGCTTCAGCAAGTGTGTTTTCGCCGCGGATTGAAAACAGAAGCTACCGTATTCTAAAACCGATAGAATGGTTGTTTGGTACAGCCTGATCAGATCTTCCGGGTGTGCTCCCCACCATGTTCCGGTAATAGCTCGCATAAAGTTGATTCGTTTTTGGCATTTCTGTATCAGATACACAATGTGCTTCCCCCAGGTGCATTTGGAGTCGAACCAGACCAGACATGCTATGAGTGATTGTCTTACCCATTAGAACGAGCGGAAACTTAGCCGGTTTGTGTTTTTTAGAAAAGACAACCATCTCAGTTTTCTCCGGAGAGAATTCGATACCCAGCTTCAGAGCCCAAGTAGACAAATTGTCCAGAGTATCCTGTAGTGGTCCTTGCAGATCGACTGCTATTGATCCCGTCACAGAAACAACACAGTCATCCGCAAGCTGTCTTAACGTGCAATTTTCCATGAGACAATCATCAATGTCTCTGACATAAAAATTGTAAAGAAGGGGGCTTAAACATGAACCCTGGGGGAGACCCATGTAGCTAATTCGTGAAACTGTCAAGTCGCCATGAGCAAAGCTCATCTGCTTCTCAAACAGCAAATTGTACAAAAACTTGTTCATAATTGGTGAAAGGCCGCTTTCGTGCAGTTTGTCGGAAAGAACATCGACACAAACTGAATCTAAAGCCCCCTTGATATCCAAAAACACTGAGCCCATTTGCTGCTTTTGCGCAAAGGCAAGTTGAATTTCTGAAGAAAGCATCGCAAGACAGTCGTTCGTTCCTTTGCCTCTGCGGAAACCAAATTGTGTATCTGACAACATGCCATTCGATTCAACCCATTTGTCCAGTCGAAAGAGAATCATCTTCTCCAACAACTTCCGTAGACAACACAACATCGCGATTGGACGGTACGAATTATGATCCGACGCGGGTTTACCGGGTTTTTGAATAGCTATCACTCTCACTTGCCTCCAATCATCCGGAATGATGTTGTTATCCAGGAACTGATTGAACAAGTTCAACAAGCGCCTCTTAGCCACGTCGGGGAGGTTTTTAAGCAAGTTGAACTTAATTCGATCCATTCCTGGAGCGGAATTGTTACATGAAAGAAGAGCAAGTGAGAATTCAATCATCGAAAACGGTCTATCCATATCGTCTCTATCCTCGGAAACGTCATGAATTATTCGCTCCACGGGTACGGAATCTGGACAAACTTTTTTTGCGAACTTGAGAATCCACCGAGGAGAGCTTTCTCGATCCTCGTTAACCGACGACGCGTTACGCATTCTTCTCCCGACGTTCCAAAGAGTTCTCATCGAAGTCTCGCGCGACAAACCCTCGACGAACCGACGCCAGTAACCGCTTTTCTTCGCCTTGATCAAGTTCTTGAACTTGCTTTCAAGGGAAGCGAACCGCTTGAAGTTTTCGACCGAACCGCGTTTCCGAAACGCTTTGAACGCAGCGGATTTCTCGCGATAGATTTCTGTACACTCGCTATCCCACCACGGATTTGGGGTTTCCTGCGAACCGAAGGACCTGGCACTGGCCGACGTTGTGCCTGAAGCGCGCTACTGATGATCAGTTCTGATAGAAACTGATACTCTTCCCGCGGTGGAAGGACTTCTACCGATTGCTCACCGTCGATAATTGCTTCTGCGTACTTCTCCCAGTCAATGTGCTTGGTGAGATCGTAGGTGATGTCGATAGATGGAGGTTGATGTGACCCATTGGAAATAGAAACAACAATCGGCAGATGATCACTACCATGAGGATCCTGGATAACCTTCCATGTACACTCCAGCGATAGTGAGCTCGAACAGATTGAGAGGTCTAAGGGCATCATATCAATCCAATAAACATTTTTCGAGTTATAATTTGTTGAAGAAGAATATGTTTTTTTTTCATACGCCCTTTTTAAAAGTTAGGTGAGAAAAATGGTTATGTGTTGATGCAAACCTAAATGTTTCACGAAATCCAGCGAATCAACAAAGTAGGGTTCCTTGGTCTAATATGCCAGCCGCCTTGAGAATTTTGACCATAACTCGTGAATTCATGGCACTAGAAATGATGTGTTGCCCCTATCACGCACTCTAGGCAGTGCATGTTTCTCCAACTGGAAGTAAACTTACGTAAATATTCAAGAACTTACTTAATAACGCTGAAAAAAGATTCGATGCGATGGTATGCAACGTTGATCTACGGCACAAAAATTGGCCTATTAGTGGATACAACGTTGGCGTATTGCTTTCCAAGCGCTAGAACCACTTATTCTCTCATTTTTCAATATTTCTACTGAAGTATTATCACTGTTTGTTCACCAATCTTACTTTCAAATTACATTTTCGGACCAAATTTTCAAAAAAACTATAAATAAACCACTTAAACTAAAGTTCTTTCTTAATTAAGTAACGAAAACAAAGCAGCCCTATTATCGTGTTATATTTTTACAATCTCCGCAAACAAAATCTTTCTTCCTGATCGTTATTTCTGTTTCATACGCAAGCAATGTTGTTGACGTCACTTTTTCGCTGTTGTTGACGTCACTTTACTGATGGGCCAAGATTTGGGTACATAGTGAAAAAAATGTCCTCAATATTCGGCCCACATATAATTTGTAAAATACATAGTTATTTTTCTTTGAAAACAAGTATACAAGTTCAAAATAGCATCTTTGACCGTTGCATCAGTTATCGAAAAGTCAATTCGAAATATTCTAGAATCATAACATTTATGATCATGTGTATAGAGTATAGACTACCCACTAAGTCGAAGAATCATGGCGTCTACGAAAACTACACAAAGTGACATTTTCATTCAATTTTAATGCTCCAAAGTGCTAAAATTGAAACGAAATATTAAAGTTGTTTGGCGCATAGCTTTTCCAATCTCCAGTTATGCGTGTTTGTTTTATTTTTGGCTAACGTTAAGATAGGCTGAACGAGGGGACTATGCCAACGAAGCATCCCGATACCCTATCATTCAAATTGAAGAACATCGAATCAATAATGTATTTTATGCAATTCAGTATCATAATTTATATTTTATATAACTTATTTTAGTATCATAATGGCCAACCTTTCCGAATTAGTTCATAATGCAACTGAAATGAGTTGCATAATGAAAAATAGTTGCATAAGGTTCATAATGCAACTCATTTGAGTTGCATTATGAACATTATGCAACTCAAATGAGTTGCATTATGAAAAAACCATTGCATAAAATTTTGTATGGAACTCGTTGCAAAACTCGATTTTTTCAGCACTCTTCATATTTATCCAACTCGGCAAGCCTCATTGGATAAATGTACGACTCGTGCTGAAAAAATCTACTTTTTGCATCTCGTTACATAAATAACTATTATGCAATTCAGTATCATAATTTCTATTTTATATAACTCATTTTGGTATCATAATAGCCAATTTTTCCGAACCAATTCATTATGCAATTGAAATGAGTTGCATAATGAAAAATAGTTGCTCATTTGAGTTGCATTATGAACATTATACAGCTCAAATGAGTTATAATGAAAAAAATCATTGCATAAAATTTTGTATGGAACTCGTTGCAAAACTTGATTTTTCAGCACTCTTCATATTTATCCAACTCGGCAAGCCACGTTGGATAAATGTACGACTCGTACTTAAAAAATCCACTTTTTGCAACTCGTCACATAAATAACTATTTTTTTTCGTGTTTTGGGCTAGAAATGCTGAATTGATTTGAATTTATTATTTGAAGAAAGTTGTAATTTTAAAATGTATCCTTTCATCTATTTGAGACTGAAACTATAACTTCAATAGATACGAGCTCTTGTTAGGGTTTGCCTTCGTTAATCGCTGTTCAAGTATTGTTAACCACCATTCAATGAAATTCCAACGTAACACCAACGGCCCTGGCAAGGTTTAAAAAGGTACTGTTAGGTAGAAGTTCAGTGCTGAAAAGTACTGTTGTTGGAACAGTACTAAATGTAGTAATGCAACTTTACTTTGTTAATTTTATTGGTAACATACAGCTTTCGTCAATAGAGAGTTTATATAGAAAAATCCACTCCCTTTGTTGAATGACTCAACTGATTCAATTCCCCTCAACTCGTTTCCGAAATAGAAGCTAATCACCGCAGATTTAAAATTTAGCTCAGCCTGCCCCCAACCAGTAGTAAGTCAAATCCGGCTCAGCCATTTCACAGTTTGTTTACTAACAAATCAACGGAAAGCGACAACATATGTGCACCGCTGCTCGGCTCGTGTCTACATCAGCCGTTGTTCGTTGCGGATCCAGCTTCCATTCGACGCTGCTATTGAACGGAATCAATACATCCAATCGTCGTCATCCAACAGACAAAGCCGGATGCCATTTCCATCGTGGGTGGCTCCTATAAGACCTCTCGCTAGTTGGACTCGCAATTGGTCCATTGGCAAAGTGCGCTGCTGATCGGACCTCTCGAAATGGCAATCAATTAAATCATTGAGAGAAGAAAATTCCACCATCGTCGTACGCCGCTCCTCCCAGCTAGGTCGCCGAAAAAAGGTCTTCCGAGAAATTCCAACCAACAGTCTCTAATACGCGTATTAGACAAAGGCTGGATGTGGTCCTCGAATCCACGGCAACGACAGCGCAGCAGGTCTATGACTCCATGTACCGTACCGCCGCGTCGGCCGTCTTCTTCGTCGCCGACTATAACTGTTAGAGCATGTCAGCAATTTATTAGATCGTTCCCCGTACCTACAGACAATTTATCAGACCGGGCTGTACTGCGGTGCTGGGCGTCTTTGTTTGAATACGACGACGACGACTCGAGAGATATGTATGTACACTGAAGTTTTTTTTTACGCGGTTTTTTTTTACGCGGTTTTTTTTTACGCGGTTTTTTTTTACGCGGTCCGTCCTAAAAAAAAACCGCGTTATTTCAAGACCCGTCGTAAAAAAAAACCGCGTTATTTCAAAAACCGTCGTAAAAAAAATCCGCGTTTTTTCAAAAACACGCGTAAAATAGTCAGCGCCACATCTAACGTGACTTGACTTTTTTTACGACGTTTTTTGAAATAACGCGGTTTTTTTTTACGACGGGTCTTGAAATAACGCGGTTTTTTTTTACGACGGGTCTTGAAATAACGCGGTTTTTTTTTACGCGGTTTTTTTTTACGCGGGACCATTACCGTCGTAAAAAAAAACTTCAGTGTATGTCGGTCGGTAGACATGTGCCGGGGTTTGGGCTATTCAGCGACTTTGTTATGATGAGTTTATGGTAAGAAATTCCTAAGAAAATGAATGTTTGTCTCAGCTTAGCCCTGTTTCGTCTGTGATGGTATTCGTCGTACATACGACTAAGACGATGATGTTGATGATGACGATGCTAACGGCGTACGACAGAGATGAAAAGAGATGCGGCTGGGATGTACACAAACAGAACAGAAGGTTTCAGTAGTTCGGGAGTCACCCAAAGAGGAGCAGTGCCAGTCAGAGTGTGGTCACAGACAGCAGAGGGCGGAAGTGAGAACACAAAGTCAAGATTTAATGCGCACCAGATGAAAGGAATTATGTTACAGTTCGACCCGCTGCCGATGCCGCCGACCCAGGTCTGTTTACTTCCATGCGGCCGTCGAAGATGGGAGTTTGTTTTTGTTTGAATTTCGATCGTTTCGTACAAAATATGCTGCTGGCGGAAGCAGGCCCGGCCCCTGTCCTGCCCTAAGACAACGGAAGCACACGTGCTTAGAAAGTATCCGCGAAGTTGGTTGCTCGAGGGAAATCGCAAATATGTTTTGTGTTATCAAGCTAAAAATTATTTTCTTATTTTCTTGGATTAGCTTCCCAACTAAGATAAAAACAATAATAAAAGAGAATAACAATAAATAAACTTAACATAGAAGATATTTTATTTTAAAATATGGTTGTACAATGTCTGCTTGCTGTAATTTACGAACGTTCCCCTTTAAAGCTTGTCCGCTTTATAAATTGAGCAGTCTTCATGGAACATACAGAACTCTCACCTGGGTATCTGTGTTCTGGGATTTCTCAAAGACTTCCTGCTAGGATTGCTCCAGGAATTTCTCTAGACTCAGAAGAAATTCCTGCTGGAATTTTCACTGGAGCTTCTCTGGGAATTCCGTTAGTTTTCCTCCAGGATTTCTTCTTGGAAATCATCTAGAAATTCCTCCTGTGACTTCTCCAGAGATTTCTTAGCGAATTTCCCTAATTCACTTTTCCAGGGATTCCTCGAGAAACTCCTGCTGTTATACTTGAAGGGGACTATCATTTTTTTTTCGGGAATACCTAAAGCAATTTTTGCTGTGATTGCATTTCTCTCGGATTGTCTTGAATATCTCTTTCGTTTTTTTTCAGGAACTTCTCCGGGAATTGCATTAAAATTTTCTCCGGGGATTTCTTAAGGAATTCAATCTTAAGGATTTCCTAAAATTTCTTCAGGGATAAATTTTTGTACATAACCCATGCAGCACACAAGTCACAAAGAAATGTCGACAGCGCAGATTTTTGGTTGTACAAGAGTTACGTTCATGTAATTCTAACTCAAAGGCAGAATAACTTGAAAATGACTCGTGTCCAACCAAAAACCTGCGCTGTCGACACTTGTTTGTGACTTGTGTGCTGCTTGGGAAACCACCACTGGTATTTTGATAGATTTGAATAATTTTCAGGCTAAGGGGTTATATATGTTGAGGTGCGTGAAAATAAAGAATAGTTTGAACTTTTCTAAAAGCATGTAACAATATTTTTTTTCAAATTCTCGTCTTACGTCATACATAGTGAAATTGTTAACCCTCTAATACCCAAATTTTTTATTTTGATCTAAATATCATTTTTCGTCATCTAAAATCGATTTAAATATGTTTTGGAAGATGATTCTTTTCAATTCTCGATTTCATGAATTTCAGTTTTTGATTTTTCTAATTTTTATTTTTGATCATCCCCACACTTTTATATTTTTCCTGGAAGCCAATTTGGGGAACGGGTTTTTTGAGATGAAAACATTTTGAGATTTTATGATTATTGTTGAAATATTATTATTTTAATTTTTTTTCACAGAAAATTTTATTTTCCGTGTAATTTTAAGGAAAATAATTTTGAAGTGTAATTGATTGATATAATGATTTGGGAAATTTTTTAAATATATTAATTGTAGCGATTCAATACAAAATAAACACTGACTTCTAAAAAGTGACTAAAACATCAATATTTCAATGAATTAAAAAAAATGTAAATACGCTTTAAAATACACCAAAAACCATTTTGAGATATACAGAACAGTCCCAAATATCAGCCAAAAATAAAAAAAAAAATGATTTTCCACGAAAAAAAAATTACAAAAATGCTCAAACTATACCCCGTCTAAAGGCAAGATTGGGTATTAGAGGGTTAATGAGTAAAATCAGCTTGAGAACATAAAAAACCACTACTAATACTAATTTACTAAAATTATAACATTTTCTGTAAAACGTGTGTTCTTTAAAGAGGTTTGTCGTGACTATGATTACAATTCAATGGCTGAACTGAAAGCACAAACCCAACAAAAAACTTTTACTAGAGAACCTTGTAGTGTCCTTGAACGATCGGAATATTAAAAAATATTTTTAGATTCCGCTTGAAAATCCTGGCTTCACCACACAATTGTTAGACCGAAAGAATCTAAAAATTCCATGTGCATCAATGTTTTTATTAATGTACTCTCAATCGTAGACTGTTGTTTCAGTTCTTCATCTTTTGATGCTGATTCCTAGCTTCTAACCATTTTACTATCTTCTCGTTACAGGTGAGTTGCCCTTCTGTATTGTATTCATGTGACGTACGTAAGTAATATCTGATCTAGGGGGATATTGTTCGTCGACCAGCTAAACTATTTTGGACGCATAAATACACAAACATATTAGTATATCGGTGCATTACTGTCTTTTTTATCATTGAAGCAGTATAACTTGAGTAAATGGACTTTGTACAGCACCTTTACTAGCTTATAAATAATAATTACAGAAGAATACAATTCAATACAATTCTTCTTATTACTGACAATTTTATAGCCCGAACAAATTTTGAACATCATTGTCATTTTTGCTCAACAGTGCACAGTTTTTACAGGTGCGATTAAATATTTTCAATCCCAGCATCAACACTGCATGTTCAGCATGCGAAAATATAAATGCTTTACCATATTATGTAAACATTTCAGCCAATTTTTCATAGCATTTTAAAAGATTTGGATTCTCATGTGTTTCCAGTGAGAACAATGCTCGACTTAAAATTGCCACTATTCTCAGGAAACGTTATTTTTATACATTTTTGAAAACACTGAACCGCTAAAACTGTTGAAACGAGAACTGCAACTATCATCAGTTTGACATTTCGCAAATAATGCTGGCAATTTTACTGAACTTCGGTAAAGTTTGGTGTGATTTACAAGTTTTCGGTAAAGTATTTCACAGTATACGGCGATTGCTCGAATTTACAGTGCGTACAGTAAATTATTTGACAGATGATACTGTCAAAGTATCGAATTACAAACCAATCGGTAATAAAATTACCGAACTCTTGTAAAACAAATCAACTTTGCCGAAAAACGGTAGTTTTCCTGCATTACCGATTTTTTTCAGTAAAATAATTACCGAACGACGAAATTTAATCTGAGTGTGTAGGTTAGTTTTGGGGAACCGTAAAACTCGCGGTTTGGTCGAGGTTAGGGAGAACAATAATGTTTTAGGAAGGGGGCTTATCGTTGACTCTCAGCAGCATGGGGTGGCGTAGTTGCTGTTAGTCAAACGTAGAGTGGACAAACAACCTGTAACCATACAAACAAACGGTTTTCAAAGGGACACTTGTCCACGTGCAACAACAAGACGGGGATATCACTCTCTATACTCTCTTCTGCACATAATACATCTCCTCATGTATAAACTATGTTCGTGGCCATCGCTAGAATAAGAAGCGTCCCATTCCTTCCAACTTCCACAGCAAAGTGCAAATCTAACATATAAAACGCCTGCAAGCTATGCAACCATGCGAACTACGCCGCTTCACAGTTATCTTCACACAATCTATCACTTCACGCCTGGCAACCACGCATCAATGCGTGAACCTCTTTGCCAAAAAATGAACATTTCTCTACAACCAGTGCTGAAAATGTTATGTTGAAATATCTAAATTCAACCACCTAAAGCACATTTCTGAACTAAATGAAAAAATTGGCTGAAAAAAAGAACTGGCTAGACCAGTTCTACAAGAAAGTCACGGGAAAACACTCTTTTTCGAGTATGCCAATCCTTATTCATGGTGAATATTTTGATGCCAATTGCCAATTGATATTCATGGTGAATATGTTTGTCCAAAAAAATAAAAATAGAAGGGAAACTGCAGGAATTTAGCCCGCAAACACCCGGGACGATCTACTTTTGGCAGAAATACAATATCTTCTTTAGGGCCCATATAGCCGAGGCGGTAAACGCACGGGTATTCAGCATGACCATGCTGAGGGTGACGGGTTCGATTCCCGGTCGGTCCAGGATCTTTTCGTAAAGGAAATTTCCTTGACTTCCTTGGGTATAGAGTATCTTCGTGCCTGCCACACGATATACGCATGCAAAATGGTCATTGGCAGAGGAAGCTCTCAGTTAAAAACTGTGGAAGTGCTCATAGAACACTAAGCTGAGAAGCAGGCTTTGTCCCAATGAGGACCTTACGCCAAGAAGAAGAAGAAGAAGAACAATATCTTCTTTGTTTTAATACATTTTACCCCGGATTTTTTTTATATAGTCAAGGGGAATAGTTGTGCTAAGAAATGCATGGTTCCTCCCCGCTTTGCACCCTCACCCCTTTTGCGGGAGGCGAAAATACGTGGCTATTTTTTGTATTTTTCATAAATTCTACATGTTTTTGATGAAATTTCATCGTTTTGCTAATCATCAATAGTTTTCACTGATCCTAGATATGCAATTTATTACTACCTATCATAGTCTGTTGAAGTTTTGATCCCAGAGCTATTCTAAGGCCTCCAAAGTACTCCGAAGTTTCACACAAGTGACACAAATCTAGCATTCTCAACCAAATTTTATACACGATGAATGATTACAGAACATTGTCTACGGTACTCAAAAAGCCTCAAAGCACCCCTAGAAAATTCATGGTACATGAATTGGGTGATCTAGGTCATTCAAACTACTCTGGAATTCATTTTCTTAAGATCTAAAACATCTACCATCGTTTGTGTTCACTCTGTCCAAGAAATTTAATCACGTTGATGTCCATTACACCTCACAATGTTATGAGCAACTTGATATTGTGGTGGTTGGACATTCCGTGAAATACAAATGGCCTCCAATACACTTTGAAGTTTTGCTTACGATATCTACATACTGTCTCATGCTTTAGTTTTGAAAAAAAATTCGTGGAATCTAGTCTATAGTGCTGGTGGAACCTTAGTGCACAACTATAATGCATTTGGTACATTCATGGGATATTCCAGGGTTTCCAAACTATTCTGAAATTAGGACCTTCAAGGTCTACGGGCTCTACTCTTGGTTCTCTTCACTATATCGACATAATTCTTTCACGTTTGTCTCTGTTCCACCTAATAATATTACGGGTATCTCTATGTGTTGCTATTTTGGTACCCACTGGCATTAAAATGCACCCGATATATTTTGTAGTATGGGTCGCAATATCTGTAAATATTAAGATACTTGCATTGTAGCGAATGCTCGTGGAATATATTCTACGCTACTTTTAGAACCTCAAAGGGCAATTCTGATAACTTAGCAACATTCACTTGGTGATCTAGGTCATCCAAACTATTCTGGACCTTTATGGAAGACCTTCAAGCTGTACCAGCTCTACTCTTGAATCTTTTTACTTTACGATGTAACTCTTTCACGATTATTTTTGTTGTATCTCATAATATTTTGAATATCTCATTGTGTTATTGGTGCATCCACTGGCATCTAATTGTATCTGATATTTTGAAGTGTCGGAAATTACCTAAGAATTCCTCCATACGTTCCTTGGAAATTCCTCCAGGATTCCCTTAGAAATTCGTCGTGTTATTCTCCGAAAAAACCTCTCCGAGTTCCTAGGAAATGCCTCCAAGACTTCTCGTAAAATTATTCACGAGTTTCCCGGCAGTTCTGCATAAGCTTTTATGGAATTCCAGCAGGAGTTCCTCTGGAATTACTTCAAGAACCTTTCGAAAAATCCTGCAGGAGTTCCTCGGTAATTCCTCCGAGAGTTCCTCGGGAATTTCTCCGGCAATGTCCCGAGGATGCCATGAGAGTTTCCCGAGGATTCGTCGGGAGTAGCCCAAGGTTTTCTCCAGGAGTTCCCTGAAAACTCTTCCAGGTAATTTTCCCAAGAATTCCTCCTGACATTTCTTCTGTGATTCCTCCAGGAATTTCCCCAGGAATTACTTTAGGAATTCCTTCAGGGGTTCCTCCAGCAATTCCTCTAGAAATTTATCCAGGGATTCTTTCAGGGATTCCTTCAGGAATACTTCCAGGGATTCCTTCAGATTTTCCTTTAGAAATTCTTCTTGGGATTACTTCAGTATTTTGTACAGGACTTCCTACAGAAATACATCCAGGACTTTCTTCAGGAATTACTGATTCTTCTTCTAGGAATTCATCAAGAGTTCCCTTCAGAAATTCCTTCACAGTGTCCTCCAGAAATTTCTTCATGGGTTCCTCCAGGAATTCCTCCAGACATTCTTCTGGGAATTCCATTAGTGATTCCTTAAGAATTCCCCCTGGAATTCTTTTAGAAATTCCTCCAGGATTTATTCCAAAAGTTCTTCGAGCAGGTATTCCTTAAGGAATTATTTTAGCAATTCCTTCAGGAATTTCTCCGAGAATTACTCTAGAAATTCTTCCAGGAAATAATCCAGGAATTCCTAAAGAAATATTCTAAGAATTCCTTAAGAAATAATGCAAGAATTCCTCCAGGAATTCCCCCAGGAATTTTTCCTTATATTCCTCCAGGTATAAATGCTGATATTCCTACAGACATTGCGTCTTCCCTGGTCAAATTCCTGGAGCAGAAGTTTTGGAGCAGGTCTTGGAGAAATCTTTTTTAGAGTTCGTGTCGGAATTCTTGAAAGAGTTTCTGGAGAAATTCCTAGACGGATTCTTGGAGGAATTCTTAGCAGAAGTTTAGGAGGAATATCTGGGGAAATTCTTTAAAAATATTCTGGAGGAATTTTTGCAGAATTTTTTGAAATAGTTCTTGGAAAAAATCCTGGTGAGATTCATGGATGAATTCTTAACTGGATTCTTGGAGGAATTCTTTGGAGAAGTCTCGGAGGAGTTCCTGGAGAAATTCTTGGAGATGTCCCAGGAATATTTTCTTGAGGAATTTCTGGAGTTTTCCTGAAGAATCTTGGAGGACTGCATGAAGCAATTTCAGGAGGATTGTTTGGATGAATTTTTGAAGGAATTTCATGAAAAATCCCTGAAGGTTTTTTCTGGCGATTTTTTTAAGGGGTTCTTGAAGGAATTCTTGGTGTAATTCTTGGGGAAATTACTGTTAGAACTTTTGGAGGAATTCCTGGAAGAATTCGTAGAAGTATTCTAGGCAGATGTCTTGGAGAAATTTCCAGGGAAATTCTCGGTGGAATTCCAGGAGGAATTCTTGGGGGATTTCCTGAAGATATTATGAGTGGAATTCTCGGAAGACTGCCTGAAGGAGTTCCGGAGTAATTTCTGGAAGAATTTCTGGAGGATTTGTGTCTCAGGATGAACTAGTGTCCAGGGCTCAAATCTCGTTAATGATGATAACAAAAATGAAAATGTTATCCTACAATTCTATACATTTATTGTTTTTGAGTTCCGACATGATTCTCCTTTTCGTCGAACAGTTATGGCTTCATCATGCCTGCTGAATCTCATTTTACAAATCCATTGTCGTAGCTCTACGGGACAAACCGGGAACGAGCCACACCATTCATAATCCAAATCACCAATGTCACATCAATTATCCAACACACCGTTGGACCCTCTGTGTTGTATCCAACTACATGCCAGCATGGGCGCTCATTCCGGGAATATATTCCAACAACGAATCTATATCTACATTTGTATCGCATAAATAAGCTCATGCCATGCTGCTGATGCTGGCTGGTCCGATGACTTTCCCGAAGCGCCATGAACCGGAACGGACACATGGTTCTGGTCCCACATGGCGCGATGGCAACGGACCGGGGTCAGGTCGCCCGTGCATGCGGGCGACCCACCTAGAAGGCGAAAACTCTCTACCAAAAGAGCAATTAGTTGTGTGTGTATAACGCCCCCACTCCCACATCGTCATGCAAATTTGGACCGGAGTGGTGTTCCAGACAGATCTCCACAGGTTCTACATACATTTGAATTTATGCCTGATTCACCTGGTGCTAGCTGGCTGGGTGCTTTATTTCAGGGTCTGTGTTACGAAAGTGAAAGAACCATATTAGGCTTGGCTGGTGCGAAACTAACCGGATGGGTTAGTGTAGATTCAGATGTTAAGATGTGCTGTTGCTGCTGTAAGAGCTAATTAGCGTAACGAGGCCTCTTTGTGTACCTTGGAATGGTTTACGAGTCCCGCGGGAAGGTGAGAACAGTTGTCTCATTTAGGGAAGAAGTGGTAATGTGAAGATGGTTTTGACTTAGAGGATAGTACAGTTTAGATGATGATGCACTCCCAAGCAACAATTTGAAGGTCAATTAGCTTACAAGAGGTTTTAAGAATCGTCATAAAACAAAGATGATTTTATTTTGGCTTTATGGCAGTGTTTGTGATCTCCTAGAATCTATTCGACCCATTGTTGTGCAACGCATACACTAGCATAACTACTTGAGGAAAATATAACAGATTTTTTTAAAAATCTTCTGGTGGAATTCTGGCAGAAGAGTTTTGCGGAATCTTCAATCCATTTATTCAAAAAGTTCTTGATAATTTTATAAAATGATTTCTCTCAAAAATTACCACAATGTTCGATGATTTCATATCTGTATCAAAGATATTTCTAGTTCGAGGTTAGTTCACCTCAAGATGCACGGCCTTGCTTCTCTTCCAAAAACGGAACTTACATTTCTTGTAAGTTTGGTAGAAGTAGGATTCAACTCCTAGCCCTTCTTGTGAAAAGCATGTGTTTTAACAATTTCTCCAGGTCCTCTCTAATGTCTCAGGATATCTACCAAATGTGCATCGTTCTCAAAAAAAAAACTTAAGCAATGCTTGTTGCAAAATTTTTCTGGATTTATTTTTGCCTTAGAAATTCTTTCTTTCTTTAGAAATTCTATTATGAAAATTCAAACAAAATCTCGACAGGAAATAGAATTTACACCTCGAATAGTTCTAAAATTCGAATGTTTTATGGAATTTCAAGAAAAAGAATCTCAATTAATTTTACCGCAACTATTCAGAGAAAAACATTTTCAGTAATTTATTCTGAAATTCCGTTAAAATTTTCTCTAAGATCCTTTAGAAAATTACTTACACGGGGACACACCGCAAAATACTTCAAAACTTCTGGCAGAACTCTGCTTGAATCAGACTACAAACCAGTCAAACAATGTTTCAATATGTTCCATATTAATTTCGACCAAGATGTCCTTCCAATTGTAAGAAGGAGAAGTCCAAGAAATTTCTGAACAAGCATGGTCCATCCTAAAGGAATATTGCCAGGAAGATTGCATTGAACAACCTAGAAGACTTTTCTCAAAATATGTTTAACAAATTTAAGGAGTATCTGTTACTATATAAAAAAATCAAAAAAGTTCTCTGAAGTCTGTAATTTTTAAAAATTAAACCAAAATTCAGAAGTTCTAACAATATCTCCAAATTTTGTTTTTCTGAACTTCACAAAAACTTCAGTTAACCGACCTCAGCAAAGTTGTGCACAGATGTATTACTAGTCATCGGTATAGTATCTTTGCTAATAATTATCTGCCAAAACGGAAACTTGACTTTTTTATATAAATGTTGGCATGCTTCTCGCGTTTTTCATAAATGTGCATGAGTCACTCCAAAGATTCCTTAATTAAGAGTGGCTCTTTACTATTATTCGCTAGTTAAATTTGCTGCGGTGTCTGAAATCATTGTTTACTATTATTTGGTTACTAACTTAGAAAACTTGGCTTCATAAATATCTAAAATTCAGCTTTTGCTATCAGCCTTGTGGTAGCTACTGGACCAACAGACCCTTCAGAAAATCTTCCATGGATTTTTTCTTAGAAATTCTCTTATGAACGCCTTTGGAGATTTCTCTGAGAAATCCTTCAGAAATTGTGACATGATTCTTCTAGAAAACTCTTAGATTACCCCAGAAACAAATTCGGAATTTGGTTTACAACACACTCCCTGGATTTAATTATTTATTTGTGCCATAAATCTTTTGAGAAAATTCGCCTGAAATTTCTTTCGAAAAGTTTTACACTGTTTTCTTTTCAAATTTTTTTGGAATACCTTCTTTGCATCGCTTCAGAATTTCCCCCGGAATTTTCCATAGAAGATCCTCAAAATATTTCTCCAAAAGTTCCTTTTAAATGGAAGCTTATGGATTTTCTCAAAAAAAATATCCTTATTTTTTTTTAGGAATTCATTCGAGAATTCTTTAGGATTCGCCACAAATTTCTCAAGGATTTCTTAGCAAAATCTTCCACAGGCTCCTTTAAAAATTCTTAAAAGATTACTTCAAAAATCCTTCCAGGTAATCACTTAGAGATTTCCTTGGAGATTCTTTTAAAAAATCTTATGCAATAAATTTAGCCAAGGATTCCAAGTTCAAGGAAAACGTCTGTGAATTTCCTCTAAAGTTAATCCATAAATTCCTTCAAAACTTACCCCAGGTTTTCGGTCTTAAAATCTACCTAGGTTTCTCACAGAAACTCCTTCAGTCTTTTTTTTCAGAAATTCTTGCTGGAGATCTTCCAGAAATTTTTCGTGTGCCTCCTTCAGAAATTCCTTTTCCAAAAATTCTTTCAGGTAGATTTCCATGGGCTCCTTTTGAAACTCCACCTGAAATTCTTCTGGGAAGGGTTTGGAGTTTTCTACAAATAATTCTTTAGGAATTCTATCGAATGTTTTTTAATAAATTCTTCTATTGGTTCGAGATGTTTCTTTCATAATTCTTCCAGGTTTTCGTTACAAGCTCTTTCCTCTATGGATAACTGTGATAATTTTTCCATGGTTTTTTAAAGAAATTTCTAGGAATTTCAACAGAAATACTTCATGAGTTTTTTTTTCAAAGGATCTTTGTAGATGCTAATCTGTGCGTGTTTTTTTTTCAAGAATCTTTTGGAAAATCTTCCAAGAATTTTATGAAAAAAAAATTCTCCAGGGATTTTCCTACAAATTCCTAAATATTTACAGGAATTCCACCAAGGATTTACCGAGAAGTTTCTCCAGGAATTTCTTTGAAAATTCGAGATTTCTTTGAAAATTTCCAGATATTTTTTCCGAAATTCTTCTAGGTATTTCGTCACAAATTCTTTCCTCTAAGGATAACTGTAATAATTTCTCCACGGTTTTTTTAAAGAAATTTCCAGGAATTTCAACAAAAAAATACTTTAGGAATTCCTCATATTTTTTTTTCAAAGGATCTTTGTAGATGGTTATCTATGCGTGTTTTTTTTTTTCAAGAATCTTTTGGACAATCTTCCAAGAATTTTGTTAGCCCTTCAGCGCGCGCGCTGTTGTAAAAAGTACAACACTACCAAAAAACCTCGCTTGTCGTATACAGCGCGAACGCGGTGCAGTTTCGGTTGCTTGATGGCGCACGTCCTGAAAGGTTAAAAAAATCTCCAGGGATTTTCCTATGAATTCCTAAATATTTACAGGAATTCCACCAAGGATTTACCGAGAAGTTTCTCCAGGAATTTCTTTGAAAATTCGAGATTTCTTCGAATATTTCGAGATATTTCTTCCGAAATTTTTCCAGGTATTTCGTGACAATTTTTTCCTCTATGGATAAGTGTAATAGTTTCTCCACGGTTTTTTTTAAAGAAATTTCTAGGAATTTCAACAGAAAGTACTTTAGAAATACCTCATGAGTTTTTTTTTAAGGATGTTTGTAGATGCTTATCTATGCGTGTTTTTATTCAAGAATCTTTTGGAAAATCCTCCAAGAATTTTATTAAACAAAATTCTCCAGGGATTTTCCTATAAATTCCTAAATATTTACAGGAACTCCACCAAGGATTTACCGAGAAGTTTCTCCAGGAATTTCTTTGAAAATTCGAGATTTCTTTGAAAATTTCCAGATATTTCTTCCGAAATTCTTCTAGGTATTTCGTCACAAATTCTTTCCTCTAAGGATAAGTGTAATAATTTCTCCACGGTTTCTTTAAAGAAATTTCCAAGAATTTCAACGGAAAATACTTTTGGAATACCTCATAAGTTTTTTTTAATGATCTTTGTAGATGCTTATCTATGCGTGTTTTTCTTTTCAAGAATCTTTTGGAAAATCTTCCAAGAATTTTATGAAAAAAAATTCTCCAGGGATTTTCCCATAAATTCCTAAATATTCACAGGAATTCCACCAAGGATTTACCGAGAAGTTTCTCCAGGAATTTCTCTAAAAATTTGAGATTTCTTTGAAAATTTCGAGATATTTCTTCCAAAATTCTTCCAGGTATTTCGTCACAAATTCTTTCCTCTAAGGATAAGTGTAATGATTTCTCCACGGGTTTTTTAAAGAAATTTCCAGGAATTTCAACAGAAAATACTTTAGGAATACTTCATGAGTTTTTTTTCAAAGGATCTTTGTAGATGCTTATCTATGCGTTTTTTTTTCAAGAATCTTTTGGAAAATCTTCCAAGAATTTTATTTAAAAAAAATCTCCAGGGATTTTTCCATAAATTCCTAAATATTGACAGGAATTCCACCAAGGATTTACCGAGAAGTTTTTCCAGGAATTTCTTTGAAAATTCCCCCATTCCACAAGAGTTTCCCGCAGAACTCTTCGGATATGCCTACAGAGATTCATTCAAAAGTATATCCTAAGATTTCTACAGGGGTTGAAGTTGAAGTGTACTCATACGTTCATGGAATGAGAAGTTCAAGCTGTCTCTTCAGAGGAGAAACCGCCTTACTAATTACGAAACTCCTCAGGATTTTGTTCAGAAACTGCTACTGGGATTTCTTTTGAAATTCTTTTGAGGAAATATTTTTAAATCCAGAGAATTCTTAAAAAAAATTAGGGATTTCTTCAGAAATTTCAACAAAGGAATTCTTTAAACTTTTTCCATGGACCACGTGTCTATGTTGCCCTTTACAGGCTTGTAACAATTTGCAAGTACGACTTAACGCACTGGGAAAAACTTGAAAATGAGAAGACGCATAATATTGATTCATTGGGTTTTTAAATTTTGAAAAATTTATTGGTTTTTTAATTATACACGAAATAGCATCTTTTTCCGAGCCACTGTGATTTTTTTCAGATTTTTAGAACTTCATCTTGATACCTTAATTCAATTTCAAAGACATTTTTTGAAATTACCATTTGACAGCTGGGCAACTGCTTGACAACTGGCAACTGGACGGAGCCAGTACAAAATCCGACGAGGAGTGATTGCCAAATTGTTTCCATTGAAACTTCAGATTGTTTTTAAGTGAGTTCCCGGTCACATAAAATCATGATGAAAATTTGGATTGCGGCCCAGTATGGCATGCAGATTCAGAATATGAAATTATCTTAACACCGTTAAAGAAGCCCTGTCAATCGCCTTTGGGTCTTTGGGAGAGATGAAATTGTGAGGAAAATCGCGTTCTGGTGGGATTCAAACCCACGACTCCGTTTTCGCTGGACCGGCGTTTAAACCAACTATGTCACAGGGTAGGTAACGGTTTTGCGGAACAGAAAGCCAAACTAGCTCCGGGCATTCATTAACATTCTGTGTCTACTGATTTTCAAGTTCTTCCATGTAGTTTTTTTTTTTAGAAATTATTCTATTTTTGACAAATCCTACAATGCTTGCTTCACAGGTTTTTTTCCAAGAATTCTTTGAGAAATTCCTTCAATGATTTCTCTAGAAATTCCTACAAGGATTTTTATAAGAAATTATTCGTTCGGTTCACGAAACAATCAATAGAAAATGCAAGGGAAGCAATTTTTGAGAAATTGTTGAGAAAATCTTTGGAAAATTAAATCTGAGATAATCCCTGGTCTGAATAATTACAAAGCACTGCCAGGAGATATACCTGAAGGAGCTATTGGAGAAACCTTTAAAGGAACTTCCAGAAGAATCTCTTGATAATTTTCTAGCGGAATTTCTAATCAAATGCCATAGAAAATGCCCGAGTAAATGGTCAATTAACTGACAGGACCAATAATTTTTGATGAGGTTTCTGAAAAAAAGAATTTGTTAAGGAAAACTCTTAAAGGCTTAAAAGAGGACGGGCTTGGTGGTGTAGTGGCTACCGCTTCTGATTCGTATGCAGAAGGTCATGGGTTCAATCCCTGGCCCATCCCTTTTCATCCTACTTTGTATCTTTCTATCCACTTTATCTCTCTCTCTCTTTCTCTCTCTCTCTCTCTCTCTCTCTCTCTCTCTCTCTCTCTCTCTCTCTCTCTCTCTCTCTCTTCTCTACATATACAACTCATGTATATTCATATGTTCATAGCCATCGCTAGAACCAGAAACGAATTGGAAAAAAGTCGTTTCTCTCCCTTCCAATTTCCACTCACAGCACAGTGTATATAACGCCTACAAGTTATGCAACCAAAGCATGCTGTGCCGCTTGACCTTATTCACCTCATTCACCACACAATCTATCACCTTACAAACACAATAAATAACCCCCTATCCATGGATCGCATCACCGACCCAACGGTGACTCCCAGATCTCCCATCATTTCCGTCTAACAAACACCCCAGTCCGTGCTGGTTGTGGGGATGCAGAGGTGATCTCGGTCTTTAGTAGCAACAACCAGCACACTCTAACATTCCTTTCCCTTCCCAACTGACTATAAGGACGTGGCCGGCGCCGGTATTGATCCAAAATGTATGAGCTGCTAGAATTGCACTTTGAGAATAAGTGGAGTGTCCCAGCCCTTATTCATTTGGATCTCAGTGCAATTGGTACCAACTCAGATCAATAACGGAGTAGCAACCATTGACATGTATAGTCAGATTTGATCGTTTTTGATCGTGATCGAAAACTCTTAAAGGCTTAAAAGATTTCTGAAAAAATCTCCGAATCTTCGTGAAAAATTTTCAAATCTCAAATTAAAATAGAATCCTGATCATATTTTTTTGGTGGAATATTTAAAGAAAAACAATTATTGATTGAATTGAAAGTGAAATTTAGAAAAAAAAAAAAAAATGGGAAGAAATTTATGAGGATAGTCGTGGACCAGTTTCAAGAATAATATTTTCAGAAATTTCGTGAGATATTCCTGAAGAAGTGCCAAGAAAAATTACTTTGAATTCCTGAATGAATATCTGAAGTTATCCCTTGAAAAAACCATGGACATGAATACATTTTCAGGGAACACAAAGAGAAATCTTAAGAAATCCTGCGAGAATATTCTTTCTTTATACATTGCAGATTATTTTAACTAAATCCTCAAATATTTCCCTAAGGAATTTTTGGCGAAGTTCCTGGAAGTAATTGAAGAGCATATTCTAGAAATTTCAAGAAGAATTCCTGCGAAACTCATTAAGGAATTCCAGCAAGATTGTCTCTTCTGCGGTAATTACAGAAAAAGAAATCTTGAAACAATAATACATGGAAGGGTTCTCTCGGAATGTTTTTTTTATTGGACGATATAGTGAAGGTGAAGTCATTTCCCTAGGGGTGGTGGCGTATCAGTCTAGGGGGATGAAATTTGGAAATCTTGAGTAACCAAACCAGTTAGGTCTTCAGTTAGCCTAGTGGTTAAGGCTATGGATAGCCAATCCGGAGACGGCGGGTTCGATTTCCGTTTTGGTCGGGAAAATTTTCTTGACTCCCTGGGCATAGTGTATCATTGTTCTTGCCTCACAATATACAATTTCATGCAATGGCAGGCAATTAATAACTGTGGAAGTGCTCAAAGAACACTAAGTTGAAGCGAGGCAGGCTGGGACGTAGAGCCATAAAGAAGGAAGAAGGAAAGAGTAACCAAACCAGCTCTAATTTTGACAGCACTGCAGCACTGCAAATACAAAATTGAACAATTTGTTCAAACAGAGTATTGTACATAACAGTGGAACTTCTAAAGTGTTAAGTCCACTTTGATGATTGGCCAGATGATGAAGCAGAAGAGAAAATCAAACTCGTTAGATCGAACGTTGAAGATTGCTTCGACGAACAAAGAGTTGTGCAAGACAGCAGCAGACAACTAAACTGCAAAAAACAGCTACACGAAGAATAATGATCCATGGATCGGAACGATATGAGAAGATTTTAGGCAACTTAGATGTGTGGAGTGGGCCTGGTGTGATGGGTAAAGCACGTGACTAACACGCCGAGGACCTGGGATCGAATCCTACTCCCGACAAACTCGAAAAATGTGAGTTCTTCCTTCGGAAGGGAAGTAAAGCGTGGGTCTCGAGATGAACTAGCCTAGGGCTAAAAATCTCGTTAATACAGATAGAAAAAATAATAAAAAAATAAAAAAAACTTAGATGTTCGATGGTTTGACTGTTTGGGGATATCGATTGGTGGGAGTTCGGCTTTGCAGTCTACAGATCTCTAGAACGACCGTTTAGGACTCGTCCCTATGTTTCGGAAATTTTTGGTGCTTTCTTCAGGTCTTTGGTAATAATGTTGTTGTGTTATTATGTTGTAGGTTGTACATATGACTAATTTTTTCAATTTAACACAAAAAGATTTCAATTAATTTGGATTTTAAATTTTTTTTTCGGTTTTCACATTTTTAGTGTATTTTTTTTTTAATTTCTTCTCTAAGTTCTTTAAGTCCCTCACGGTAATCAAATGGTAATAAGAAAAAACACACACCCTACATTCCTCTCGTCCAAAATGACTCAAGTACATACATTTTTAATGCCCCATTGATTCATTCCGGCATGTGCGATTAGTGTACACTTTCTCTTGCCTTTTCTCTGCTCGTCGGAAAGGAATCCATGTCCCATAAACCAAAAGTCGAACAACCGCCGCCGGCTGTTTACATCCTGATATTAGAAGCATGTGCCTATGTTGCGAGCAAAAGAAACGGAAACGTACAATTTGTGTCATTCTCGGCGGCGGTAGAGCAGCCGGCAGAGCTTGGCTCTCTCTCTCTCTGGCAGTTGAACGACATCCAGCAAATAATTTTCCTGTAAGAAACAATTTACTGACGACCGACCCGGTTCGTGTTGCTTTTGTGCCGAGTTCGCAAATATCTTGGGTCGCTCCTTGCGGCTGTTCGTCGTCCGGGATGAATTTTCTTCTCCCAAGAATGGTGTGGAGGAATGCTGGGGTAACTTTCCAAGTGGTCCTAAGTCAAACTCAGTTGTAAAGAAACATTTTGAAAACCTTATGGTTTTGAGGAGGTTTTGAGAACCGTCATCAAACCTGAATTGTCATATTTTGGTTTTATGATGGTTTTATATACCTTTTTTTGATTTGAATATGATTGCACTTTTTTGCCATTACCTTTTAAAAATGCAAATCGTAATGTTTTGTTTAAGTTTTTTTAAGATTTTCAGCTTTAGTGTAATTTAAATTTAATTTCTTGAAATCATAAGTTAAACATAGTCTTTATTTCGGTCCTTCTGCAATACGAATCGCATAAATGCCTGCCCCGGGTTGGAATGCATTGTAAGACTGGAGGAAGAGTGTGCCCGTGTTCCAAAAATAACATCCACACACAACTCAACAGATATCGGATGATCGGGTGATACCAAGATGGTAGAGACGATGCCAGACGAAGCCAGAGGAGGTTAAAATTAATTCCAATACGGATGTGTGTGGCGTGAAAGCGAAACTTCCCAGGAGTGACAGCTAGATTGCCGACAGGAAATTGATGGCGAATTGGGTGATGCTATGTTTGCTTCCACAGCGCCATTGGAGGCTGGCGTACGTAACTTATTTTGACGCTGTAGGAATCGCAATAAACGTTCAATTTTTTCGAGATTCAAGGGCATATTCAAATGAAATCACTTCTTTGAGGATTGATGATAAGCTCTTGGCAAGACGTTTGTTGAACTTAGGGACCCATGGGCACTTCGACAGTTATCGGCTGAGAGATTCCTTGCCAATAAATTCTTACCAGTAGATTATTTCTTCTTTTATTAAAAAAAATGGACAACATATGATCGGAATTTGTATTGTTTCATTTTATTTTTGTTGTAACAAGGATCCCAACTTGGGGCCATTTACCAAAAAACATTTATAGAACATTACAAATTCCCACTATGACCAACAATTACTAAAAATGAAACATTACAAATGCAAGATAAAGTGAACCATCACAAACTATCAACACACAATACAAAACATATATTTCTCCCTGTAAACTTCATTGATGAAGACGTCTAATCGCAAGATGACGTTTCGTTATTGTTTTGGGTCCTTCGATCTTCCCAGTGTTTTTTTTTCTAGGATTCCGAATGTTAATGTGACACCCTGATTCGGGTGTTGATAAAATGCGCCTATGGTTTGCATTATAAGACCGAGCGGTACAAATGTTGATATGTATAATACATTTATCTTTCTTAGAATATTAAACAAACCAAAGAAAAATTTTCTTAGAAAAAGATCAGGTAGGTGCAAGCAGTAATCAAGCTTATACTACAAAAGATAGCTATAAAAAACAATCTTTCAGCCAATGATATTCGCGCAAAAGCAGTTACATGTCAACGCAAATCAATATCAATTTCGTTTTGAATGGATCCCTCTACCACCACCCTGGAGGGTGGTATCACGATCCAGTAAAAGTGTGGTTTGCAGTATTGCGAACTTGTACCATGGATTGTAGGAATCAGCATTTTTTTCCTGGGCTGCCCTCAACCTTGTCCCAGCCACTCAGCTCAGCTCAGTCAGTGCCATTATTGGCTGAGAGTGGCTGACTCGTGAATTGAATTGCATTCGCGTGAAACATGCTTCGCCCGCGGTTTGAAGGTTGCTGCGGCTAATGGCGCACAAGTTCAGTATAAATAGATTCGAGGGAATTTTGGATCATGAAATGGTACACCATTATTGCATTGTTGCGTTGGTTTGTGGTGGAAGGTTGAAAATCGAGATTGTTAATCGAGAGGTATTATGTTGCTTCAAATTGAGGGTTAATTGCTGTGGAAGTAATTCATCAAAATCTCCGAAATAAAAAAAAAACATCACGACAATAGAAGGTAATGAATATCAGAAACATCACACCACATAATATTTATAACACTCCAAAACTAAACAGAACGATACCATTATTTTTTGTCCTAGTAATGCAAAACCTTCAAAAAGAAGACTCTAAAATTAGATTTACGGAAGAAAGTAAAACATTTCCTTCCATTTGATATTATTTTGTCAATGCACCTTGCATTCGGAGAAGAAACTTTTCCATCACGGAGTTTAGCGTCCGTGTCACCTTTTGGTTGATGTACTTTTTTATAGTGGAACACCTTCTGCACTACTTTTGCCACCCGAAGGAAATAGCAGCTGTAGTGCTTTGCCAGCGTGTTTATCCTCTAGTGCCAAACCGGTAACGAGTTTTCAAAATTAGATCAAACACTTCATCACCACCCGTGTGTGTGTATGGTGGAGGGAAGTACTTTCGCGTGGAATTGGTTCCAGCTGTTCTGCTTTTACGCGCCAACGGTATGAGTCAAGCACGTTTTTACTTATACAAAACTCAGAAAGAGCTGGAAAAAGGAAGTCTTTACATTAGGCTTGAAGTAATACTTATTTGTGTTTCTGAAGTATTCTGTTTTTTATGTGGAAAAAAAGTATTCCAATGTTCATTATTATTCAGATATTAAAGTAACTATTTGTAAATTACATCATGCAGTATACTCCGAAATATGGCGAAGGTTTTTTTTTTATCTCTCTATACAACTACCATCTATCAATTCCTTATCAATTCTAATCAATATATCTTCCTAACTATTGACGCCCTATTTTTTTTCTTATTTTTTTTTAAACTTTTGAATTCCGGGAAATTTTACTTGAAATGTTCTTTCTAGGGATCTTTACAATTGCCTATCCAGGCATTTATTCAGGTATTTTAATAAGAATTCCATCATAAAAATTTACGTCCACAAATTACTCCAAGAAAATTTTCAGAAAATATTCCAAGAATTTTATAAGAGGAATTCTTCAGGAGCTAGAAAGAGACGAACCAGCCAAGGGCTGAAAGTCTCTATAGAGGTTTTTTTTATTACCGTACGGGTTTGGGCCGAAGGATCTCAGATTTTCATGAAACTTTCTCCACAGACAGGGCTCATGGATATGCATATGAACAAAAAAAATTGAGGAAAATGCAGGGTCGCCTATTTTCCCGGAAAACTCAGGTGGTTTTTTTTTTGTTTTCCCCTGACACTACTTACTTTGAAAAATCATAACTCAAGAACGAAGCATCGTAGGAACAAAGATTTTTTTTAGAAAATGAAAGCAATTTTTCTCGGAAATCCAAAAAAAAAATATGAAATGGAAAAAAATTTCCACGGTTGAGAAAATTCGTAAAGAAAATCCGGAAAAACTCTTCCCAAAATCGTGGATAATTTTTGAAAAAACATTTTTGAGAAGGTTATTTTATAAGCTTTAATCGCTGAAATTTTTGGAATGCATTTTTCTTTCGTTTATGAGTTATGGCCAATTTTGTTGAAAAATGTCCAAATGTGCCATAAAAGCCTTTTCTTTGGAAAATCATAACTCAAGAACGATGCATCGTAGAAACAAAGTTTTTTAATGCAAATGAAAGCATTTTTTTTTTCAGGAATAAAAAAAAATGAAATGGAAGAAGTTTTCCGCAAAATTTTTCACCGTTGAGAAAATTCATAAAGAAAAGCCGGAAAAACTATGTCCGAACTCGTGGAAAATTAAAAAAAAATATTTTTGAGAAGGTAATTTCATAAGCTTTGATCGCTGAAATTTTTGGAATGCACTTCATTTTCGTTCCTGAGTTATGAAAAAATTTGTGAAAACTGACCATGTAATATGGGCTTACATGTTATGCCGGCTTTTCTTCACAAATTTTCTCAACTGTGGAAAATTTTGTAAAAAACTTTTTCCAGTTCATATTTTTTTTTTTGAATTTCTGAGAAAATTTGCTTTCATTTTCAAAAAAAAAAAAACTTTGTTTCAACGATCCTTCGCTCTTGAGTTATGTTTTTTGAAAGTAAGTAGTGCCAGGGGAAAATAAAAAAAAAACACCTGAGTTTTCCGGAAAAATAGGCGACCCTGAATTTTCCTCAATTTTCTTTGTTCATATATCCATGAGCCCTGCCTGTGGAAAAAGTTTCATGAAAATCTGAGACCCTTCGGTCCAATTTGGATAATAATAAAAAAATGCCCCATAAAAAAGATAAATCAATCAATCAATTCAGGAGTTGTCCTAAAAGTCTTCAGTAAACTTTTCCAGAAATTCCAGCAATGTTTTTTCAAGGAGTTCTTCTCAAACTTTCATAAAGAACATCTCTCAAATTTCTCCAGATAATATTTTAGAGATTTATTCAAGTGGACTTCCTGAGATTTCTACATGGATTCAGTTGTCAATTTCTTCAAAAAATCCTTCAGATATTTCTACTGCATTCTATCAGAAATTTCTACTCGGTTTCCTTCTAAAATTTCTTCATAAATCCTTCAAAATATCTTCAGAAGTGCATTAACAATTTCAACTATGTAGGGATTTCTGCAAAGGTTTTTCCAGGTAAACGTAAAACTTGAGGCACTTGAAGCCAAGGTGCGTTTTATTGACAAATGAAAAGATAAATTTGTAAACAATTACCACTTGTTTGGTGGTGACTTCGTATCACTATTCCGGCGCTTTCATCGACTAAACCATGGAACAAGTTTCGATTCTGCGGGATCGAAATTCAAACTAGATTCGATGCACCACCCTAACCGAGTCCGTCTTTCTCAAATTATGCTCTCCTTCGGTTCATAGATGTCAATCTTAAGTTCTCACGCGACCAATGAACAATAAACGTATTGTTTTTAGAATTTTGATAGGATAGATAAAGTTGTGAAAGACGGACCCGGTTAGGTTGGTGCTTCGAATCCAGATTGAATTTCTAATCCACAGAATCGTAACTTGTTCTGTGGTTTAGTTAGTTAAAGCGTCGAACTTACGATACGGAGTCGTGGGCTCGAATCCCCCCCAAAACAAGTGGTATTTTTTTTTACAAATATGTTTCCCAATTTGTTAATTAAATGCCCTTTGCCTTCAGAAGCTTCAAAGTTTTACGCCTATTTCAGACATACCAGTCGGCCAGACTGGCTTATCCGGAAAAGGGCAATACGTAAATTACTTCTTCCAGGCAGTTTATCGAAATTCCTTCGGAAAGTGTGAAAAATTAGCCCTCAAGTTGAAATTCTCAAATAAATATTAATAACAAACAAAAAATAATTCGGAAATTCTTCCGAAGCGTTCCTTCAAAAATTTCGTGACAAATTTCTTCAGGGATTCCTGCAGACATTCCTAAAAGAATATATTTTAGTTGCTCCTGCGGTTCACACAGAAATATCGTCTGGGACCCCTTCAGAGATTCCTGCTGGAATTGTTTCAGATATTGATTTCCATAGGGATTTTTTAAAGAAGTACTTCCAGAAGCACGAAAATTCCTGGAAGTATTATTGGAAAAAATCCCTAGAAAAAAATCTATAGAAATCCCTGGAGGATGACCTGAAGGAATTCCTTAAAAACTGCTTCTAACATCCTTTGAAGTTTCCTATAAGAAATTCTTAAAAATGTTCCCGGACAAAAATTCTTGGTGCAATTACTGAAGTTTTTCTCTCTGGAGAAATTTCTGAATTCTTGGGAGAATACCCGGAAAACTCCTCAATATACTTTTTCAATTCGTAGAAAATAAAGCATGGGAAACTTCTGAAAAAACAATGGAAATAATTCACGAAAAAAATTGTAGGGTGTCCTGGTAAAATCTGATGAGGATTTTCTGCCGAAGGATTTCTTTTAATGAAAACCTCCCTTGGAAAGACTTCTGGAGATACATATCTCTAAGGGGTTTCTTTGAAGAATTTTTTATGCTTTTTCCGAAGAGACAAGTTCACAAAAATCCTAAAAAGACTTGGAAATGGAGAAACCTGTTTCTAACTGTTTTTTAAAGGAAACCCTGTAGAAATAAACATTGAGAATCTTGGAGGATTCTTTAGAGAACCGCCGAAGAAAATATTTAACAAAAAATATTTTTGAATGAATCTTTGAAAGTATACTTAGAGAAATTGGAGAACTTTCTGCAGGTATTATTAAAAGCACTTTTTTAAAGATTGGTACAAGTATCTTAAAAACTTCTTTCAATTGATTTTGAAGTGATTGCTGCAGAAATTACTGAGATAATCTTTGTAGAAATTACTGAGATAATCCTTGAAAAATCACCGATTTTTTTTAAAGGTTTCTGAAGAAATGTCTACTAGAGAAAATCTGGAGGAATGCATGCCTCGAGGAACTTCTGGAAGACTTTTAATAGAAGTTTGAAATATTTGGAATAACGCCTGAAGCGACCTCTGCAAAAATTCCAACGAAAATTTTGTTATTTCTAGAGCAAAACTTTAGAGAAATACCTGAAACAATCTCAAAAATAATCTTCATATTTCCGTCAGTTAAATCTATTTAAGACATTTCCGTAGGAATTCTTGAAGAAACTCTTGGATAGATACCTATAATTTCTTGAGAAATTTCTAGAAGAATTCCTGGCGAAAATCCAAAGCAGAAAACTCTTATAATATTCCTGGGGGATTTACTTCAGAAATGTTTGAAGAAATACCTGAAGGAATCCATGTACGGGCTTCTGTAGCAATTCTTAAAAAAAAAAGATTCTTCAACTTTAAAGTTGAATATTTTGAGAAATTTATTGAAAAACTCGTGGAGATAGCCCAAGAAAAATTCCTGAAGGAATTCCTAAAAATTATTCGGGGGAAATTAAAAAAAAAAAAATACTAAGATAGAAACAAGCCATTATCCTTTACCAGAAAATCAAAAGTAATTTTTTCGCTGAATTCACAACCAATGGTAATGAAAATTTGTCACTGTACTCTACTCAGCATCTGGATAGCAGTGAAATAATTTGCAATGACGGTTTTTCGATTTCTAGCAAGAAAACTGCTTTTGAATAATTGATGATTGCTGATGACTGAATGATGGTTGATTGAGCCTTAACAGAAATGCTCACAATGGGGAAACCTGAGGGAATCTTTGGAGAAAGTTTTGCTGAAATCATGGATTCCTGTAAAATTCTTTTTTTTTTAAATACGGACGAATTTTTAATAAATGCTGAGTGAATCCCTTAAGTAATTTCTGGCATTGTCCCTGGAGGTTATTGTTGAGATAATTCGTATAAAGTACTGGCACTGCACAGCTATGGGTCACCTCTGTTACAACTGTAAGTCAGTCACTTCATCATGCTGTTCGATTGGAATTTACCCATATTTGAGGTAATTTCCATGGAAGCGTACCAGTGTAAATGACGCTGAAATCTGGAAACCTTAGGTAACCAGCTCTGATTTTACCATTACAGCACTGAATGTTCTTTCGATTTCTGCAAGAAAGTTATTTGGACATTTCTTGATGGTTTTCACAAGAATTTAGAAAAAAAATACTAGAATAAAGGATTTAAAATTTTATCTGTGAACTAGAGTTTGTGCCGGAGTTGTTAGAGCAATGATCTCTAAAGAGAGCAGATTCGCTATTATGGCTAAGGGAGTGGGAATTAAAAAAAATCAAGATAAAAATAGTAAAAAGATGGGCTATTTTATCATTGAGTTAAACCTATGGATATAATGAAATCAAGTGATTGATCTATGACAATGAGGCACACTGTTATTTAAAGCATTCTTGGAGCTCTTTAGAAAATATCCTGGTTTTAAAATACTCAGAAAACGATCCTTTATACAGATTCGTTGCTGATTCTTGGGACATTTTTGGTAAAAGCCCAAGTATCTTGAAAAAGTCTTGCTTTTTGTACTAGAATATCCCTGAATAGACTTATACTAGAATATCCAGAGGAGCTTTTCATTATTTTTTTTTATTTGAATCATCCTAAGTAAGGCCGATGCAAATATTATTTTTCTTTTATGTCCGAGACCTCTCATCAGGTACGAGGGGGGGGACAAAAATAAATAAGAAACAAACGAAAAAAAAAACTATTGAAAAATTGAAATTTTTACCAACTATTGAAAAAATATTTTTCAACTATTAAAAAATAGTTGCTTGTAAAAAAATTGTCTATTGAAAATGGAGTCATGAGACGCCATGTTTTTTTTCGCCCCTTCAATATTTTGAGATTTTTGAAGGGGGGGGGGGGGGTGACATAAAACAAATTAAATATTTGCATCGGCCTAATGAGGAAATCCTTACAGACATGCTGATATTTGTGATTACCTTTTGCCGTAAACAACAACAAAAACATACTTCATATTCGGATGACTTCATCGAGTTCGTATTCAAATTAAAAAGGGTTTCATGAACTATTCTGGTGGTATTGGTAAAAAAAGCAGTTTTAGTGAGATTAACAATCCTCAAAGAAAACCTTGAAGTTTTATAATGCAGTTCGAAACAGTTTATGAGAATGTTTCACATAAATTTTCCTGATAACTTTGTTAATTTGTTTATTTATCAGAATGATTTTTTTAAATACTTCAGTAAAACCCCATCATAAATATGCCAGTACCTAAATAGTTTACGCATGTCACTGATATTCTTTACTTTTTTCAGAAACGTATCCAAAAAAAAAAACAATTCCAAATTTAGTAAAAAGTTAATATTTGGAAAGTATTAGGCAGCAGCTTTAAATTCGTATTCTTTCAGATTTCTTAAAACAATTTAATATTCAATATTGATGATTTTGCCATGAGCTTAACCAACATTTTGGTAAACCACATTATTTTGGTAGTTGAAACTTGAATAAGTACTTCAATAATATTTCAAATATGCATAGTTTTGACGGTACTGAAATTCATTTCCAATAGAATTCAAAGTTCCAGTATTTCGGGACACATTCAACAATTGCCGAATTTCAAATGGAGGATTTCTTGATACATCTCCAGTCTTAGATAAAATCCTAAAAGGCTTTTTGATGGTTTCGTTTTTTTTTTACAAATACTTCATTATTCGAAATTTTAAAATGGCAAAATGATTTTCATAGTTTGTTGCTATGCGTCAGTCTTGCGTAATATCTCTTACGCTAATGATTGAACACATTTTCCTAATGTTGTAACATGAAGCAATTTCTAAAAATATTCAAATATTAAACAAACCAACAAACAAGAAACACTACAAATGCATATTATAAATATAACATATAATAGTGAAACACTACAAATTTCAGATAAACTTCGTTATCATATATAGACGTATACAACACACAACATAGACTTTAAGCCCATTACCCTAGCTTAGCTTAGCTTAGCTTAGACTGACTGCACATATCTATGGTTGCTACTCCGTGATTGACCCGAACCAATGACAGTTGCACAATGAATCAACTGAATAATTGACTGGGAGTGGTTAACATTCTCACTGTGCACGCTTCAGAGGCTCTCTTTAACAGTACAATAACGGCGCCGGCCACGTCCTTGCAGTCAGGTTGGAAGAGTGAAGAAATGTTAATAGCATCCTTTGTTATGTGAAAGTTGGCGTTTACCGAATGTCTCCACCAAAGCCTGCAGGAAGGAGTGATTGTTAATAGGGCAGGTATCGTTGGGTCAGGATTCACTTTGATAAGTAATATGACCTTTTGAAGTTGCAGTATGCCGTGCAGATTGCAGTGATGTTGTTCGCTTCACGCGGAAAGCAAACAACCAACCACCCTCGTCAGGTGGTTGCTCAATATTTACTACAAATGAAGCAACAAAATATGCAGACGGAAGTGCTATTGTTCGCATCACGCGACGCGGAAAGCAAACAATCGACCACCCACGTCAGGTGATCGCTTAATATTTACTATTAAAGACGCGACAACATATACAAACTTAAGCGCTATTGATCACTCCGCGCGGAAAGCAAACAATCAGTCACCCGCGTCAGGTGGACACTCAAGATTTACAACAAAAGACGTGACAAAACATGATGCGCTATTGCTCGCTTCACGCGGAAAGCAGATAATCGACCACCCACGTAAGGTGATCGCTCAATATTTATTCATAAAAATACATACAACAAATATACATGGACAGATACATAGAAAAACAGTATGTCGTTAAGAGATTGCACAAAAAAATGAAATTTAATAAAAAGAAGAGATAATTTGTAAGATGCCATCTCGAACAGTGGTAAAATGGAACAAAAATCCAAGTCGACACTCATGGTGACGAACTATACAAAGTCAATGAAAAGATATTTGTAAAGAGGACAATATAAATATATGGTATAAAATTGAATTAATATAATAAATCATGTAGAATCCATAGAAAGAGAATAACAAGGAACAAACTCACCGGATAATCGCCTGCCATCAATCGAACTAAAAATGCGAAACGAAAAAATAAATCGGAGCACCGAAGGCAACGCCCGCGCGAATCCGGCCTCCAGCTCTGAAAGCTTTGAATTTATATATTGTGGAAAAAAATGCAAGAACCGGACAGCCAAAATAATTAGCTAATGCCAAAACTGATTAACTTAGTAGATATATCATTTTTGTCCTTTCTACACTGTTACTAGCGTATCGCGGTAACAATAAAAGACCATGTATGGTTTCCGAATTCGTAGCGGCCTTTATTCGTCCGAAGCTTAGGACCGTTTTTAATACTTTAAGCCCATTACCCTAGTGGATAACAATCTCTGAACCCAGGATGACGAGGTTTCATAATTGTTATTGGTTCTTCTCTGGCAGATTGCCTTTTTGTTCGCAACTTTAGTCGCTTTCATAGCTTGAATTTTGTCTAGGAGTTTTAATTCTAAGGGGCATACCGATTCTTTGATGCTACTGTTTGAGAAGGGTTTACATATTTCTTGTAGTAAATCATTGCCCAAAATGACCTTACTCATCAAAATGAAACAGGTGAGATCTCATGATGCTCTTTCACACCAGAGCACTACAAATGTTAATTCACCTTAGGGAAGCCTTTACTAGTTCGTAGATCATGTGGCCCAAAACTAAAACTTGTAACAAACTCCATGGACAACACATTATTTCATAAAAAAAATGAGATGGCGTTGCCTCATTGTACAAAATGTTGTAAAAATATCTGTTGAAAAATTAAGATACGGTGATTTTTGGACAATATATCTCCAACTACTAGGATGCCTACTGGAAATGAGTTACTTTCTAATAAAATATTAGTACCCAATTTGAATGAAACGTAACTGATTTTTGAAACAACATTTTCTTTCAAAGCTGTGAATCGTACCATTGCTTCTATTTTATTTACTGTCACTACCGGAAAGAGGAGCAAAAAATCTGTAATGTAGCATTTTTAGATTGAGCGGCTGGTTTCAAATACGATCTACAGCTTTTGTGATCGAAAACAGCTACGTTCTATTGAAATTTTGACGCCAAATAAGTAAAACAACGGAGGAATCATTTACATGTTAGCGTATTACAGAAAACTCAACTGTAGTAAAAAGCATCAATCAAAGAAATCATTATTAATTTGTTTTTTTTTTTCTTTTCTTTTGCAGGTAAGCGATTGGTTTTGTTTTTGCATTATGACGTAAATTGTAAGTATTATGCAATAATGTTTAGCAAATGGTATAGTTAATTTAATGCTGGCAGTAATCAAACAATTTTATTCTTGTCGTTTCTATCAAACGAATCAACTTTCCAACTCAATCTGCATAAATCTTATCATCTGTCTTATTATACACCTCGTCGAGAGAATAACATCGGCTCTTCCATGAACGTTTTATCTAATAACCGTTTTTCCGAGAAACCACTTCGGGCGTCGCAATGCAAAGCAACTCAAATGACAAAAATAAGCACCAATCCAACGGAGGCTAACTGAAATTGTCTCAACCAAAAGCTGTGCCTTCTTTCCACTCACCTAGTTTTGCCCCGTTTGACATCCAATATGAGAGGGTTTATCGCACAGTGAAAGTTCTGAATAATCAGAAATTTGAACAAACATGTTTTGAACACTCTTGAAGATATCATTGATTTCCAATACTTTGAAGAAATCAATTTCAAGAATCAATCATTTATTCCAAAGCAAATTGATCTAGCTCTTGTTAAGCAAGCATGGATGCAACTTCATACCCTACCCGCAATTAACAACAAAACCGTACCATATTCCAACCAGAACAGTATCTCAACGCTGCACATCGGTCTGGAGAGATTAGTGGTGCTGGTTGGATGGATCAGCGTCAGAATCAGGCTGGCAGCCGTATCGATTTCACTTCCCGTCGTCGTCGTCGTTGTCGTTGCTCCTATATAGCCTCCTCTGGTATATTGACTTTCCGCTGGACCACAACAACCCCATCGGCTTTGTACGTTTTAGTCGTCGTCGTCGTCGTCGTCATTCTCGTCACCGGCTTTTGTGGCTTTCTGTGTCCCAGCTAGTTGACTTTGGTGTTAACCCTTCCATGGCTGGGTCGATATCAATTTAACAACTTTAAGCCATCTGCAACGTACCCATTCTTGCAAATATAGGTAACCAGTATTAAGTAACAGAAAGAAAACTGGAGGTGGAGAGCAACTCGGATATGAAAGGGTTGTTTAATGTTCACATCTTTTATGTTTACTTCTTCAATGTAATCCAGATAAATTAAGAGCAATGACCTTCCATCAGCTTTATAGCCAATTGAAAGCAGTGATTCATCACTGTACGCGAACGACATTCCACCAGCGTAGCAAATTCCACAACTCAGCTATCTTCGCATCCTCAAAACCACGGTGGATAGTGGTTACCCCCGATGGACCATTCGAATTGGTGAACTCTACCATTCCTATTTGCTGCGAAGGTCGCTCACTGCCTCCTCGTTGCGGCAGGCTAAGTTTACCCTTTGTAGCAAAATTGATCCACTCGTTGACCAGTAGTCGTGACATGGCGGCTTCCGGCGAATCCTTCGGGAAATCGAGGTACTGTATCGGTTGACGAAATAGGTACATCAGTTCCTCTGCATGGCAGGCACCACTGTCAGGTCCGGTAAAGATCGGCAACATTGTTGAACAAGAGTATCGTCCTTTGAAGTTGAAGTAGTACAAGCTAACTGGTGACTCCGATTGAGGATCATTGATCAGATGTTGAAGGATGCTTTCCATCATGGGGTATTTGAATCCTACCTCGGACATGACCTAAAATGGAATTGTAGATTAATCTTAAGTCATCATGGGTCTTCCAACAGCATACCTCAGTTAATGCAAACGCATTTTCTGGACCAATCGGATTTCCGCCGAAGAATCTCTCAAGCACAGCTGGCCCAGAGGTCGGAGGAACATCCGTCAACAGTGGGAGCAACTCCTGTTGATTTGCGATGAAAGGCTCAAGAAGGTCGGTAAATATTGACAACAGCACAGCTATTCCATCATCCGGAAGGTAACCCGTCATCCACGGAATTTTCTGGTACCGGCCCGTAGCCCAGAGCTCCCTAGGATCTTCCCTGAGGAATGTTTCGTCATCCACGTATTTCTCCACAACCGGCCGGAACAAAATTATCGGTTGGTTGTGCCAAAACTTCAGCTTATCCACACTCAGGAGTAACATTGACGCATCGACCTTTCGCAGCGCCTTGATCAACTCCCGCGAATTCATTCGAACTGCTCCCTCCACTTCTGCAGCAATCGCCAGTTTTTGGACCAACCCGAGTTGATCGGGATACTGCTTACTCCAGAAAGACAGAGCACTCCCACTCTGCGATATCGCCTTCGAGAACAAACCTTCACTCAACGGACTCATCATGTGAAACTGTACCGCAGCACCTCCAGCACTGTGCCCAAACACCGTCACTCTACGTCGATCTCCTCCAAAACTTTCGATGTTCCGTTGAACCCATCGCAAGGCCATCGATTGATCCTTCAATCCGAAATTTCCCGGTGCCGAACAATCGTCACTCGATAGGAACCCAAACGGTCCCAATCGGTACTGCAAGCTAACCAAGATGACCTTCCGGGTGTCCATGAACTTCTCCGGCCCAATCACCCGCGGATCTGCACTTTCTCCGATATACCCTCCGCCATGAATGTACACCATGATCGGTAACTTCTTCTTTCTGCATTTCTTCGGGCGGTATACGTTCAAGTAGAGGCAATCCTCCTGACCCCTTACCGAGGCGAGGGGAAAGATGTCGTACTTCTGAATGCACATTGGTTTGGTGGTGGTGACGTTGAGGGGCCCTTCCCACCGGTTGATCGGAATTGGATTCTGAAACGAATCTTCTTAATATTGTTCGACCATTAAATAACAGGGATTGAATTCTTACCGCGAACCGCAGTGCACCCACGGGTGGCTTTGCGAACGGAACTCCAACGAAGGCATCGAACGGTCCCGCTTCCAATCCATCCATTTTAGTTCCACAAAGGCAGCCGTCGGCTGTCTGTACGGCCGGTTGCGAATGGCACCATATTCGACACTGAATGTCATCAAATGCTGTCACGTCACGGAAAAAGTTCAACACTAGAAGCGAAATGATTACACTGATCCTGAGCATTCTAGAATTCGTGCAGGAACGATAGACGTATAGCTTTCTTCTCAAGGGTGTTCACGACCCGAACTGATAACGTTCGCATTCTGGAAGGTCTTATTTAAGCAGGAACCCACGCAGAGGATCGTTAAATCAAAGCCAAATGTGTCAGAAGTGAAAGGGTGGTGAAAGCAATACAGATCCTCGATCAATCCATCTGACGGAGAGCTTGTGGTTTTCTTGTCTGAGAGCATCAAGGAGCATCGGCTAGAGCATCGGTTGCTTCCGGATCAGATTCTCATGTGAATCCATAACATTTCCCTTCATGTTCATATGCGAGTGGGAGCAAAACAGAAAACCGGTGAAATTCAACGTTCTTACAGCAACGCTCTGACCTCAAACAGGAAACCGGTTTCAGTAAAATTTTGGAAAGAAAGATCTTTTGCAAGCAAAAGAACACGATTGGCATGGGAATAAATTAGCTCGGTTGCAGTGATTTGTTGATTGACTGATTAGTGCTCGAGTTACTTTTGAGTGAGCACGTCCACAGTACGATTGCCACATGATTGTTACGTTTAAATATTGCTATCTTCCTTTGCGTGTAATATTGTTGGAGAATATCTGTTTCTGTGATCATATTTAATCACAACTTGTTGATAAGGTGCCGTCCACAAATTACGTAACGCTATAGGGGGAGGGGGGAGTATGGCCGAGCGTTACGGCCCATACAAAAAATTCTGGGTTTTCATACAAAAAAGCGTTATGGAGGGAGGGAGGGGGATTTGAAAAATGTCGATTTCAGCGTTACGTAATAAATGGATGCTGCCTAATTATTTTTAACTGTCTTTCTCAGTTAAGGGAAACCAAAAATGACTGGTAACGTTTTTCCCGACGTTTCGGCCTGGTGTTTTGGCCTTTTTAAAGGGTAAGACTGTCAGTCAGTATTTAAAAGTAAATTTGCATACACTAAAACCTTAATTTATGCACATGGCTGGGGGTGCATAAATTAAAAATGCGCATAAATTAATAAAGGCATAAAATGAGGGAAATTTATGCATAAATTCAGTTTGGGCTTTAATGAGGGAATCTAGTTCGTGAGAACAGGTCTTGCTTCTGGGCATTTGAGATGGGGCTCAGGGGGTTTCTATAAAGTTCCCAGAAATCCTAGAAAAGGGGGTTCCAAGGGGCTTCAGGGGCGTTTCAGGGGGTTGTTTCAGGGGATTTGGGGTGCCTTTTAAGGGCGTTCTATCAGGTTTTGATAGCGTTTTCATTGGATTGCGGGAAATTCAGGGTCATTAAGACAGAATTTAGGGGGTTTCAGGGATGTTTCAAAGTGCTTTAAGGGCAATTCAGGGGATCTCAGGAGCCTTTAAAAAGCGTTACAAGTGATTTGAGGGGCGTTTCACGACATTTCAGAGTAATTTCAGAAAATTCCAGGGAGTTTCAGGAGCATTTTAAGGACGTTCCTAGAGATTTTAGGGGCGTATGATTGCATTCCAGGGGTGTTTCGAGATATTTCAGGTCAGGGTCGTATCAGGGAGTTTCAAGAACATCTTTAAATGAAATAGCATTTCAGGGGCGTTTCAAAGAATTTTGGGATGGGCTTTCTGAAAATCCTCTGCAACTTACTGAAACGCCTCAAAGATCCCCCTAAAACTCTCTCGGACCCCATGTAACGCACGTGAGACGTTCAGAAACTCCCTAAAACTCCTCCGTAACGCTTCCGTAACGCCTCTGGATCCCACCGGATTTTTTAAGACACTACATCGTCTTCAATCAAAGGTTGCACACACAGACTGAACAAGCACTAACTGCAACGGGAATCGAATCCACACTCCGAGGCTTACGAAATGACTAGATGACTGCGCCTCTAGCCGCACGATAACGAAGCCCATATGCTCTGAAACTTCCTGAAATGCCCCCAAAATCCCCCTTAAACCCCCTCAGACCCCATTTAACACACCTGAGACGCTCCGGAACCCCCGAACATTCCTCCGTAACGCCTCTCGATCGCACCGGAAATCCTCTGTAACTTCCTGAAGTGCCTCCAAAATTCATCTGATACCCCCTCGGACCCTATGTAACGCACCTGCGACGCTCCGAACCCCCCGAAAACTCCTCCGTAACGTCTCTAAATCCGGCCGGAAATGCTCTGAAACTTCCTGAAATACCTCCAAATCCCCCTTAAACACCCTTGGACTCCATGTAACGCACTTGAGACGCTTCGAAATCCCCCAAAACTCCTCCGTAACGCCTCTGAATCCCTAACTCCAAAATTCCCCTTAATATCTTACGGATCCCAAATAACGCATCTGAGACGCTCTGGAACCCCTGAAAACTCCTCCGTAACGCCTCTGAATCCCGCTGAAAATACTCTGAAACTGCCTGAAATGCCTTCAAAATCCCGCTTAAACCCACTCGGACCCCATGTAACACACCCGAGACCCTCCGAATTCCCGAAAACGCCTACTCAAGGTCTCTAAATCCCGCCAAAAACGCTCTGAATCGTCCTAAAATGCCTCCAAAATCCTTCTAAAATCCCATCGGACCCAATGTAACGCATCTGAACCCCCAAAACACCTGCCAACGCCTCCGAATTCCCCTAAGACCCACCTGGACCCCATGTAACGCACATGAGTCCCTCGGAAACCCCCGAAAACGTACCTGTAACGCCTCCAAAATCCGTCGAAAATCCTCTTAAACTCTCTGCAATGCTTTCGAAAACCCCCTCAGACCCCGCGGAAACCCTTTGGGACCCCCTGAAACTCCCCTGGGACTTTCATTTGCTTACCCCTATAAACACTCCCTGGTCGCCGTTGCAATAGCTACCATCATTATTGGTTCTGAGTAGCTTTCCCTCTTTTTAATGTAGGGCATAAAAAAGGTGCATAAATTAAAAGTGCATAAAAATAACATGCGTAAATTGAGGTTTTAGTGTACTTCCAAAACTTATCTAAACTTATCTAGACTGACATTTGAAAAGGGCCAACGTTTGATGGCTGTCCACATCATGCATTAAGAAGTTCACTTCATAAATGGCAATACCTGTAAAAAAAATATGTATGGGAGACTTTTAGATAATTATCTAAAGTTTCATACAACATATTTAATTATTGGAATCGATTTCTATACGCTAAAAAAATACAAATGGGAATCTATGCAAATCTATTTACAATTTTCAAATCTCTTTAGCTTGTAGAAAACGTTTTTCCATTTTTTCATTTTTTCAAATAAAACTTCAGATAATTTCCTAAAAGTTACTTGTACGTAATTTTTTGTAGATCTTGCAATTTCTGATTAAACAAGTATCGGTCAAAAAATGTTGTTCATTTTCGAATGTTAGTCTGTATAAATTATGAAAACATAAAGTATACAAAGTATAAGAGGTGCTGCCAACCCGGAGACGAGTATGATAAACAAGAAAACCAGTGAACTTCGTGGCCATGCGGTAAACGGCGCCAGTCGTCTAAGCGTATCGTAAGCCTAGGAGTGTGGGTTCGATTTCCACTCTGGTCGATAAAAATTTTTGTGAACAAAAAATTCATCACTAGGCCTCTTGAGTGTTCTGTGCGTTGTCCGTTGTCTAGTGTAAGTAATGAAAACATGCCTGTGCAACCTTTGGCTGAAGACGGTGTGATTTGTACTTTGAAAATAGTTTTGATTTATTGGCTTAAATTTGGAACGGAATTTCACATATTTTTGTGATATTCTGAGGTTTTGTATTCTGGAAAACCAACCTTCGAAAAGTCTTCCAAGGGTTCCTCCAAGAATTCCATGACGTATTCCTTCAGAGATGCAAGCAGAAATTCATACAAGGACATTATCCAGAATTGCACAAAAAAACTGGAAGACTTCTTGACAAATCTCCGAAAAAAAAACTTCTAAATAAATGACTAAGGATTGCCTAAAAGAATTTCTTAAAAAAAACATTGGGGATTTCTAAAAAAAAAATAAATATGTAGAGATTCCATTACAAAAAGTCCATAATTGATTTCTGAGTTTTCTCTGGAAGAATTGCTCGAAAGAATTCGTAGAAAAAAAGCATGAAAAACTTCTGTCGAAACTCTGGAAGTACCTTCATGGAAAATTTGCTTTAAAAAGTTATGGAAGGATTCCTGGAGAAAACCATAGAGGAACTTTTAAAGGAATCTCTTGAAAATATCAGCAGAAACTACAGACAAACTTTACTGGTGGAGTTCTTGAAGAAACCTCTCAATAACATTCTTATGGATGCCTGAAGGATTTTCTGAAGGAATCCTTGGAAGAAATTCAAGTGCTCAGGAGGAATTCTGAGTTACTTTTTAGGCCATTCAGGACACCCATTCCGGAACGTCTTTCAAATGCGGCAAGACTGCTCTATTTTCTTCAGGTAGCAGACAACACTTTGTGAAAACCAGATGAATCCTAAGCATCGTTCTGAAAATAGATTGATTCTCGTTATGTTTGTGTTGTAGGCATTCTTAAAAAAATTCTCTTACTTTTTCTGGTCGGATTAGAATACAAAAAAAGATGAACAGAAATTTTAAAAGTAAATCTTGCGATAAAAAAAAATCTGTAGGAATTCTTTAGAGAACTACTGGAAAAAAAATCTGAAAAAGATTTTTTGAAGGAATATTTGGAAAAAAATACCCTTAATTGGAGAAATATTAGAAGGTAAAAATTAGTAGAATAATTCCTTGGAGTAACATTTGGAGGTATAGTAGAGAGAATCTTTGGAGAAATTTCTAAAATTTCGAAAAGTTTCTGAAAAACCCGCTGGATACAGGTATGAGTTAATCTTTAGCAATACTTAGAGAAAATTCTAGTGAAACTTTTAGAAAAAAAAAATATTAAGATTTTTTTAAATAAGGGAATGAGAGTATCCCTGAATATATGCTGCCGTACCTGAATTTCCTCCATAAGTATTCTTAGAGATAAATTTCTCAAAAATTTTCTTCTAGGATTCCTCCAAGGATTTCTTTTGGAACTCCTCCAAAGATTTCTTTAAAATTTGCAGTCCCAGGAAAATTTTCCTCATAGACATTCTCAGTTTTTTTTTTTCCTTTTTGGTATTTAACATGAGGTTTTGATAAATACCAAAACGAAAAAAAAAGGCTGAGAATGTCCATGAAGAAAATTCTCCTGGGACTGTATATTTTTAAGAAATCTTTGGAGGAGCTCCAGAAGAAACTCTTTGAGAAATCCAAGAAGATTTTTTTTTGAGAAATTTATCTTTAAGAATTCCTGGGAAAATTCGATAAAAAATACTCATGGAGGAAATTTTGATACATAACATGATCAGAAATAATTAAAGAAATAAATGGAGAAATACATGCACAAACTTTCATAGCAATCTTGGAAGGAGTTTCCTGATACATCCCTGAAGAAATTCCAGTAGAAATATCTGAATAATTTTCGAAGAAACCCGTGGATAAATTTCAAGATGAATCTTTTGAGAACATTTTTGAGAAATTCCTGTAGAACACCCCAAAAAAAATTCAGGAGGCCTTCATGAAAGAATCTCTTGGGGAATCACTGGAGAAACTTCTACAGAAAATATGAACAGGATTGCACTTTACTTGGTAGGAATCTTTAGAGCTATTCTTGCCGAAATACTGAGCCGCAATATAGAAGTCATTTCCATACAGGCGTACTAGTGCAAGGGACGCTGAAGTTTGGAAACCTAAAGTTATCAGCTCTGCTTTTACCATGAGTGGAAAGCATTCCATGAGGATCTGGTCCAGTAATCTGGAGTGGAGTCCTTAAAGTGATTTCTACAAAAATCTCGGGAGAAATCTCAGTACGATTTTTTGAAACCGTCTCGGGTAGGAAATCTGGAAGAACCCGTGGCAAAATCTTGCATGAATTCCAGTAAAAATTTCAGGAGGATGAACCCTTAGAGGGCTTCTTGGAAGATTTTCAAGGGACCTCGAGAGGAATCTCAATAGCAATCGCAGAAGCAATCATAGGAGGAGTCTTATGATTAATCTAGAATCCATTTTTACTTTCCATTCCGCAAAACCATAATTTGCTCTGTGGCTTAGTTGGCTGAAGCACCGGATTAACAAAACGGAGTCGTGTATTCGAATCTCACCAAAACAAGTGATAATTAGTTCACAACTGTATCTTTCAGTTTGCCAATCAATCGTACTTTGCCTACAAATGCTCCAAGTTGTTAGGACTATTTCAAACACACGTCGGCTTAAGAAGTCGGTCATTGAAAAATCCTGAGAGGAGTTTCAAAACAGACCTCTGATTAAATACCGTGATTATTCTTAGGAACTATTCTTGGAAAAATATCGAAAAGTCCAGTCTACTACAAAACCGGGAGGATTCTTAGCATATATCCTGGGAAGAATATTTGAATAAATTCCTGGTGGATTCTTTGAAGAAACTTGGGGATGAATCCTTTCAAGAATGCCAGACGAAATTCCAGTTAAAAGATTTCACGGAAGATGCTCGATATGAATTACTGGAGGTACTCTCGGAGGAACCTCAGAAACAATCCTGAAAGAATGAAGTCCGTGAAAAAAAAATATGGATCATGTATGTGACCTCTGGTGAAGTCCTTGGAAAAATCCAGGGAAGAGTCCTGGGGGATTCCCTGAAGACGTCATTAGAGGAATCGTACAAGAGTCTCAAGGAAAATTCTGGAAGGAATCACTCGAGAAATCCTGAGAGGAATCCAGGATGGAGTCCCAGAAAGAAAACCATTTGTCATACCTGAAAAAAAAATATTCCGAGAGAAATCCAAAGTGAAATGCCGCAGTCACTAGAGGAATCTCTAGAAGAAACGCAGTAAAATAAGTTAATAGGTTGAATGCCATGAAGAAACCTGAAATTTTCTGTAAATAGAACTACTACAAAGACATAAGGAAGAATCCCAAAAGGAATTCATGGCCTATACATGTCTGAAGGAATTCCAGAAAAATCTCAGGAATTGTTTTCCTAAGCCAAGCCTTTTTTTAAATTTTGATCGAAATTCCTGATGAGATCTCGAACGGAATCTTGAAAGAAAACCATTGAATACTCGACTTCCTGGAAGAATCTTGAGAAAAATCTCGATGGATTAAAAAAATATATTTATTTTTTCATACGATTCGGCGATTTTTTCATACCAATAGTTATTTTTCCATAATTGAATAATACCTCAAGCAGTCCTCAACACCAAATCAATAACTCGTTGAGGTATTTCATCAATACCTATAAAATACAAAAATAAGTTATTTTCAAAAACCTGGGTAACCGACGAATACCTCGTCTTGTTATGATACCTGACTTTGGTATGCTGCAGTTATGTGTCAGTTATTCTTTCCTGCTCGGGAGCTGGGCGTGATCACATTGGACAAGAAAGCCGTGATATTGTATGCGATGTGATTGTGCAGGATAACTCGATCCATGTGACAGTTACAGGTTCTGTCGAACCACACTGAACGAGAACACTGTAACTATTGAGTCCCTGAAGGAGGTCCCAAACGGACCGAAACGTTGGACAAAGTAAAATAACAGCGTTTTGATTTTGTCAAGGCTGAGAAGCCGCATAGCATCAGATTACAAAAATTTAACCGACCAGGAATCGAACCCGTCACCTCTTACTGAATACTCGTTCGTTCACCGATTCGTCTGAATGGACCCATTGTGAGTAGTTGCATTTGAATATTTGGCTTGAACTCTCCATTCAAAATTTGAACTCACGTTCAAGCGTGTCAAGGCTACCCCAACTATTCACATCGCTAATGTTGTTGCTCCCCAAGCACCGTAGTAGCCTCTATCGCCTATCGGTCATCATTTTGGAATGTCACGCGCCCATCAGCAGCTCGGTCGTTTGTTTGGAATTGCAAAACGAGTCGATCCGAAACAGAGAGAGCAAAAAAAACTAGAATTCAATTGATTCACGACCCCGCCACACCACCAGTTGACTGGGCACGGGCAGCGGTGATGATGGGGCGAGTTCTGCGATATCTACAGACGCATTCAGCCTTCACTACCGATGAGTCCTTGACACAAACACTCGATTTGTTTGCATAGACGTTGCTGCGGAATGATGATAAGAGCAAAATGGAGAAGAATGTCGGGTACTACAGTGGTGAATTGCATGAAGCTGTGTAAGAATTTTGCTATTACTGGAAAAGTGAGTCAAAAAGCTTATTGAGAATTTATCAAAGGACACCAAAGTGCAAAGAATGCTAGATTTGTCATCACGTATTCAAATACAGCATGAAGTTTGGTTCTACAGAACGAATTTATAGGTGTTCTATTTGATTATAAACAATTAATCAGCTGTTATTTGAATTTTACGAGATAGCAAAAGGAGAAGAGGCGCCAGGCACTCAGGCTCAGTAGACCTGTGTTCAATTCCGGAACCAGTTTTTGTTCGTGTTATTTTTTATTCATTCATTTTTTAATCGATAAAATCCACTTTCGTGCGTTTCAAATGTGTAATTTTATGAACTAGTTCATTTATTTGGTAGGCTTAGCCGACGTAAGGCCCAGCAGAGCCAAAATCACCTTCATACAGTGTGTAATTTTGGCATGCTCCTCATGATGAGTTTGTTTCGTTATGATTTGCTTTGAATCGCGTAAGAAAGAACCTCACTGTTGTATCTATTCAATAATAATAATAAACTGGCGGTAGGTCGGGACAGCACGCAGCGATAAAACTATAAAACCAGTTTGAGATGAACTTGACAATAATGCTACTATGGCTTCCCACACATACCTACTCTACTGTTTGTTTTCGTGCGACCCTGTTGGGAGTGGAGCACACAGACGACGACGAGGTGACCATGGTGGAGCGTGCAGAGATAAATATTATGAATATCAATGGCAAAGCAAACTGGAAATGGCAAAAAGTCGTACAACTATCGGTCGTCGAATGTCGTGGCCACGATCGCGGTGATCAGCTACGCACCACACGCTCGTGGGTGAGATAGTGGATGGATGATTTACATGGGATGAGTCATGGTATGGCAGCACTGTTTCAGTTCTGGTTAAATTGAGTCTTTAGAGCTTGTATTATCGGTTGGTTTTTGGAGCTGCGATGATGTCAGTGATCGTGGTTCATACTATTAACAAACTATCTAGATCGCGTGTTATAGATTATTTTGCTATCTTGATAATCTAATTAGTGATGAGCTGATAATTATATAAAAGTTTGCATCCAAATAATTGAGTCTAGATTAGGAGATGATAAAAACTCCACTCCACTGAAAGACTGGCAACTATAAGGCACAATGCGTCAATGAATAGGATAATCAAAAGAAAACATAAAAAAATGAGATTTGAACCAACGACTCCGTATTTGCCATACTGGCGGTTTAACCAATTAAGCCACAGAACAAGTTAACATTCTGCGGTATTGAAAGCCAACCGAATCTGAGCGTACATCAATGATTTCTTGCTCGCTGAATCTGTCTGTGATTTAATTGGTTGAGTCTATGAGTTATTCCGAGCAAAAAAGCCAGTGTTGCCAGTTTTTCAGTCTCCTATTTTGCATTTTTCTGATGTAACGTATAGTTACGTGCAAACTTTTGTGCCTGATTTCTTTGTCGGAATCTTGGAAATGAACATTACCCGATCATGAGTTTCCCAATATTGTTTACTTTTCCCTGACACGGAAACCTAAACGAATGAAAAACGGCGTTTTACTTGTAAAACGGCTCATTAGCGACTTTTGTTAACATAAATGGCCTGATCAAACGCAACCGCTGCGTGTGACTGAACACCCGTTGCTGTGTCGTGTCGTGAGCCCTTCTGCATTCCGCACTACTCACAGCTATTGTTAAGAAAACTGTTATCTTTCTCCTCCGTCGCGGCGAAGACTCCCTTTTACAAACACCCAGTCTTCATCGAGCACAACGAAGCCACTAAGCCAGAGCTAGTATCGTGATTAATTACCAAGTCGAGGTTAATTTGAAAAGTCATTCCGACCGATGACTTTTATGACGGCGACCGACAGCGGGTCAGGCGGTTGCGTTTTCTTAAAGCCACGAACAACAACGCCATCTCGGTTCCATTCAATCATCAAACTGGCAAACAAATGGATGACGCCGCCGACGGCAGTCTCTCATCCTCTGATGTGTGTGCACTATCGGATGCACGGCCGGCGGCGTAGCGAGCAGTTGCATCTTATTGCTGCCTGCATGAGATCACCTATCATCGCATCGGTTGATACATTCCATTACCGACAACGGCAGTAAAAATAGCAAATGTCTCATCATTCGTCTAATGGATAGCGATGGTGGGGGATGGCAGTCGGACGATGGCGGATTTTTTTCATTTCTGATGCGATAATGGATGTTACGAGCTGGGAAGTGAACGATGCCTGGTGTTACATTAGGGCACTGTTACAACTGTTGTTGGGTTTAAGAGTTTTTTTTTGGATGATGGGAAAGGAACTTTGAAAGTGTTTTGGGTTGCCTTTTAATATTACGATTACGTCTCGTCTCAAGACGGAAATTAAACAACCGGGCAATTTGTGGGTTGTGCAAATCCAGTATTTTTCTGTTTGTGAGCTGTGGGGCAACAGCTGCAGGGTTAAAGTTACTGGAAACGAGGTCCGTAAAATGATCTGTTCTCATCTGCAATGCGTCTCCTTGATTTAGGGTTCATTCTCCAGTAGCTTTAACCCTCTAATAGAAACTTATCTAATTCCCGTCAGACTAAGCACCGATCGAAAATGATCGAGTTTTTTCTTGCGCCCCGCTCAATGCCTCATGGCCAATTTGGTTTCAATGACTAGTTCGTAAAAAGCTTTCAATTCATGTAAAAACATATTGAAAAAAATCTACCATTTTTTTAATAAGATTGAATAATTGTCCCTTGAATTCTGTTTTCGTCTAGTCTGCGTCTATTTTGGGCACATCCTAAATCCCTGACACACCTTTACCCGTAACGTGGGTAGATCACCTTAGAATGGTGCGTTGCGGCGTAAGATCTACCAGATCAAATTTTGATCTTAATATTTTCCTGCCTGAAGTAACTAGGCAGTAGTTTCCAAATACTCCAAGATCAAAGTTTGATGCACTTTTGTGATGCTTATGTAATATTTTTGTGTTGATTTTTCTGCTAATCAACATTTTATTTCAGCAGGTTTCAGGTGAATGTATCGTATGATACACATAATATGGTAAACATATATAACTGTGGCGAGCGTATCACTAATATGTTGCTTATTCGACGTCAATGTTAATATTATCTCATATTTCAGATTCTCAACCTAAAAATCAAGTAATTCAAATTAATGCCATTAAGATGATGAGGAAACCAGGATGTATTGGGCAGATAACTAATTCGGAACAGTCTAATAATCCTCTGGAGTACCATTCCACTAACCACACCCATATCTCCTTGACACCTAGGCCTGAGAGGTCGAATAACTTTCTACACCTTTCTTAAGTGAAATTTGTGCGACTTGCTTAATGCTAATGTTTACTTTTTCAGTGGTAACCAGGTAAATGATAAAACTAAATATGACAATTTCTCATACGCTTTTTCGCCAAGGAAAGCATTCCATTAAACTCCATCCAATTTCCAACTCCAGATATCTATGAAGTGGGCCAAGTTCTTGGACATATTCTGAGTAGATATCTAATCAACATTTCCTCCCCATCACCGCTGATCGTAAGGACCTGGCCAGGTGTCGAGAGTTCGTTAAATGAAAGGTTTGTCAAGTCCCAGGCAACTTTTCTGGCGCATTAAACGTCTCTATCGACAGCCACCCCAGGACGTGTACGGTCGGCTATGCTATGCTATGCTATGCTATGCTATCCTAAATCCCTGACACACCTTCTACGTGAAACTATGGTACATGGGATGGTCAAAAATAATGACTTGGCCGTAGTTGTCCCAACAAACATTTTTGCTGTATAAGAGTGGAATAAACCACTCTTAAGCAAACTTTAGCTTAAGTGACTGTTGTTCAGCTACTTCTGTTTCTTGGGGTGCATTCGAAAAGTCGGTTAAACTCTTCACAATCCACATCAAATCATGTGTTCAAAGTATTTTTGAGTTTTTTTTTTTCATTAAAATGAATATTTTATTATTAAATTTGTGCCCACCACACAATACTACGCCATCACTGACAACGAAGAAATCTTTCTCTGTGGTTGTGAAATAAGATGTTTCGTATACACTAGAAAATCCACGCACACATTTGCTTGCATCCCCCCAGACCAAGACAAGATATTGTTTACATTTATCCGACGGGAGAAAAGTGATTTATTTGATTAACTATACAGCTTTTTCTGCATTCTACAACCGTGAAAATCAAGTTTGATGTGCCACAAAGCTTTTGTGCAGTGTGAATTGAGGGTCAATTCAATAAGTGAATCTGAAGAAGTGAAAATTGTACGGTGATGAAGATTAATTCGGCTAGCTGCTGCTTTGGTGCAGTTGCCTTCGTCGTACGCAATACAAGAAACATTGTCAGTCGCCAGTGGAGTGAAATTGATACGTGAAATTTAGTGTGATAATTCAATTTTCAGCGCTAGAAGGCAGGTTCTCGATAGTCTACATATTTTTTGCATCTAATGAGGCATTGGCAAAGTTAAGTAAGAATATCCTGTAATGATTGGCTTTTTTTCGTCTGTGTGATGAGAATTTGTGCATATGGCGAAAACAGTTTTTACCCTAGATTGGAAGAATCTGGGCCAAGAATGTACATCAATGACCCACATTTGATTCGACATTTCTAATTGAGACGAAAGCTTTGGTATATGACCGATAATATTCATCTCTACATGTTTTGGGACGGATTTAAGTTGTTTCAATATATTTATTAGCATGTTAAAAAATTAATCAAATGCCCTCACTTGTGTCAGTTTTAATTTCAAATGGCAAGCCATTCTATGACTTTCAGTGGAGAGGAGATGCATTCAGAAAATACTTCAGATTTTTTTTCTAGTAAAACATTCAGAGATTCTTCCAACTGCGCTTCTTGGAATTGCTATACAGATTTCTCTAATAAATCCTTTAAAAATTTCGTTTAGAAATTCATTCCGCATAGCATTTCAGGAACTCCTCCACGAAGTTTTTGAATTCCTTCCAGAAATTTCTTTTGAGTTTCTCCGATGTTCTTTCTCAAAACCATGCTGAGTACAAAAAGTGATATTTTTTCAACGTGTTGTTCATTATTATTATTTCTTTATTATAGAGATTTTCAGCCCTAGGCTGGTTCATCTCTTTAAAAATATGACGGGGGTTGAGAAGCGAAAGAGGAGAACCCTGGCAGAGTCAGGGAGGGGAAAAGGGTTGAACAGAGTTTTTGTGCGTAGTATGAACGCGAAAATAACTGGCAACTGGTGGGGTTGTCTGGTCCGGGTCTAGCTGGGTCTGTCATAATCAAGCTTGGTAGGTCTTGTAATAATCCATCGGGGTCCGTTTTCGTTGCAGGTCAGTCTTCTTGGTTTGTAGTTCCGTTCATGTTCCAAATACAGTTCCTGTGGTGCGGTCTGCCTCAGAATCTCACTCCGTGCCAGTTCGGGTTTGAAATCCACATGAAACCGGGATGAGTGAGTCGCAGGTTAGTTTTGTTGTTGTCCGTGTCAGGCTGGGTCTTTAATTGGCTTGAGGGATTGAATGTTTGGTTCCTTAGAAGTGTCCGTTGTTTGAGCTGGGTCGTTATCGGGGTTTGTGCTTACAAGTTCAATTTCAAAGAGAGTGCCCTTGATGTGCTCAGGGCTCCACCCTGTGCGAGTCCTGGCTTGGAACCCACAGGGGGCAGAGATGACGAGCCACGGACAGTGGGATGTTTTAAATTTGGTCGTACAGCCCTGCGTCTTTTAGAAATATAAGCAACGTTGTTTGCCGGACCTCATCTGGAGATAGAGCGCTTTGTATGTCCGTGATATTGTACTGAATACGTAGATCCTCCAGGGTTCTGCAGTTTGCGATAATATGTTCCACTGAATTTGGTTCTGAGCAGGTATCGCAACGAAGTCGGAAATTTCCGGCGCCGCCCATACTATGGGAAAGTCTAGTATGCCCTGTTCGCAGTCTAGACAGAACAACTTGATCTCTTCGAGATGTCAGGTCCGGCCAACGCTGCGGGCTCGGTTTGATCTTCCGGATAAAAAGTGTTTGCCTCGACCAGAGAGAGTCCCACGCTAACGTGTTGTTCAAAATACAACAGCTTTTATAAGCATGAAGTCCTACCGAGTTTGTTTTTCTTCTGTAACCCTTTATAATGTTCTATATGAATATATCCATATAGAATATATCCATAATAGAACATCATAGCTCTCCTGATAAATTCCTATTAGGATTGTTTCAGAAGTTCTTACAGACAACAAATTTGTTACCGACTTGTTATATTTTGATAAGATAATTGTCGTCTTAATATCGAGTAAGTTTATAATTCATCCAAAAACCAAAATTTTGTAATTGAATAAAATAAATTCAAGGCCCTGAAGAAGGTCCCATCCCGGGTCGAAACGTAGGCGAAGATAAAAAAGTAGTCTATGCAAAATTTATGGCTGAGAAACCGAAACCCACGTGATACAAAATTCCAGTCAAACTTCCCTTCGTCTTCCAGGAATTCGCTTGGAAGTTTCTCCAGACATTTCATTGCTTCAGAAATTTCTGAAAAGGTTCCTCTAGACATGTTCCAAAGGATTTCTTTTGGAAATTTTCTGTGGGTTTATTTCAAAATTGCTCCATGATTTTTTTTAAGAAATTACTCTGAGAATTCATTAACCAAATCTATCATGTATCAGAAATTAACCCCCGTTTTTTTTAGAATTTCCTTTAAAAGATTCTTTTAGAAACTCCAGGGTTTCTTTCAGATTTTCTCATAAAAAAATAAGTAAATTCATTCTTAATAAAGTATTTTAATGATTATTCTCCCATGCGAGGGATTACTTCAAGAATTCGATTCTTCTAAAAAACCTAACAATGACTTCTTGTAACCTGCTCCAGAAATCTTTGGGAGATTTCTACAGGAATTTACCTAGGGATACTAAAAGAAGTTTCCACAGGAATGTTTCCAAGAACTTCTTCAGATCCTTTCTCCAGTAGTTTTTATTATTGATTTTCGACGATTCCAGCAGGAATTCCTCCAGAGATACCTGCAGGTATTGTTTTAAAGATTTCTTTAGGAATTTCACCTTGTATTCCTCCATGTATTGACCCAGAAATTTCTTCAAGATTGTGAAGAAATAATTTAAGTTTAAAATTCACGAATAAAAAGAAATTTAAAAAAAAAATCTTGATTTCGCTCATGAATTCTTTAAGGAATTCATTCATAAATTTATCCAAATATAGTCCTAAGACTTTCTACAGAATTTCCTTAGAATCAACTTTTGCAGAAGTTTTTCTTGGTATTGCGGAAAATATTTCAAAAGATATTTCTTCGAAAATACGCCCACTTCAAAAGTACTTTCAAAAACATCTACAATAAATGTATAAAAGAACTTCTCTAGATTTTTTCCGCAAAAAAATAGTATTATTCTACCAAGGGTTTCCTTAGGAAAGATTCCAGCTATTCCTCCAAGATTTTTTTGGACATTCCTCCAGGAATTCTGCTAAGAATACCTCCAGGAATTTTTAACGGATTTCGACTAGGGATTTCTTCAGAAATTGCTTCAAGCAGTTTTTCCGATATTTCTCCACGAATTCCTTCTGGAAATTTCAGAGAATTCCTCCAAAAATATCATCAGACTCCAGTTGTATTTAAAGATTCCCTTCAATAATTCTTCCATGGACTTTTTTTCGGAGATTATTTTATGAACTCCTTCAAAAAATCCTTCAGGGATTCCTGCAGAAATACCTACGGAGATTAATTTGTAAATTGCTCATGTGATTCCGTCACAAATCCTAAGAGATTTCTCTCAGATTGCTCCAGGGTTATTTTTGAATATCTAGCAGAAATTAAAACTCCTAGATGATCATCTTGAAAACTTTCTGAAATATTCCTTGACATTTTCTTGAGAGTGTCTTTAAAAGGATTTTGTTTTCAAAAACTTCTCCAATATTCTTTCAAAAATTATTTTCGGAATTTTTCCTCAAAACTGCTTCCAAACATCCTCCACTGGCTTTTTAAGATATTTGTTGAGGGATTTCTCCAAAGGTATCTTAAGGTTTTTTTTTAAATTTCTCCAGATACCTTCGGAGAAATTCCTCAACGAATGTCTTAAAAACTTGTGGAGGAAGTTTGGAAGCAGTTTTGAGGAAAAATTCCGAAAATAATTTCTGAAAGAATTTTGGAGAAGTTTTTGAAATTAAAACCCTTTTAAAGACACTCTTAAGAAAATTTCAAAGGAAACCCAAGAGAAATATCTGATGGCTTCTCAAAAAGCACCCAGCAGGAATTCTGGTAGAAATTTTAGACAAAGCAATGAAAGAATTCTTTTCAAGAAATTCTGAATAAATTTCGAAACGGATCTCTGAAGGATTTCCTGAAAGAATTCTTAGCAGAACTCCTGGGGATACCTCTGGAGAAATTTTTGGAAAATTTTCTGAACAATTCCTGAATGGATTAGAAGCCAGAATCCCAGAAACAATTTCTGAAGTAAAACCTAAAAGTGTTTCCAAAGAAAAATCTTTCGAAGATTTTTGAAAAAGAAAATACTGGAGAAATTCTTGAAGGGATCGCTGCACACATTTCTGAAGGGATACCAGTTTTTGATGGAATCTATGGATGAAAACCTGAAAAAGGGGAGAACCTTCAGCAGGAATTCCTATAAGATTTTTTTTAACTAAAGAGATGCAAAACAGTGAATTCTGAAAAAAAAAACGTAATAAAGAGAGAATCTCGGAAGATATTCTTGAAAATTCAGAAGAAAGGTCTGAATAAATCTTAAGTCATAAGTAAATCTTAGGTATTTATTAAGCACTCCCCTTGATAACTAAAGGAACTTCCAGAAAAATCTCTTTTTAGGAGTTTCCGGAGAAATGCCATGAAATAATACCCGCAGGAAGTCTTGAAGCTATCCCTGGAGGACTTGAATGAGGAATATCTGTAGGATCCTCTGATGGAATTCCAACAAAACTTTCGGAAAGGATTTCTGAAAAAAGTTTGATTTTTTTAACAAAATCGCTCGAGGAATTTCTGCATGAATCTCTGAAGAAACATTCGAAGGAACTCCAACGGAATCTCTGCATAAATTCCTGCATGAAATTGTGAAGAAAATCTGGATTAAATCATCACTAGATTGCTTTTGCAACCCTAAGTATGGCCACAGAGAAACAGAGGTAACTCTTGGAACAAATTTCAGTAAAAAACATCGTCACGAAAACGTAACCGTCCAATACTATTCATGCAGCTCTTGGCCAAGCAACCACTAGATGGTGGTAGTGAGCAAACGTCAAACAGGAGTAAAAACGATCTAAGTGCCGCGCGTAGCCAATCGATCAACTTCCAAATATTTGAATTCACTGTTGAAAAGGTGATCGATGGAGTGCGAGTAGAGTGTGACGTCTGTTTCTCTGTGGTATTGCTTTCAAATTTATCTGAAAATATTTTCCAATGTTTTGGTAGATTTATTTGGGCAGTTGCTTGCAACTTTAAGAAACCTTCCAAGGAGATCGACAAGAGTCTGTCGGGCTAAAATTTGGTCAGGAATTTAAAAGAAATGTTGCAACAATTTGGTCAACAATTCTAATAAACACACTTGTGACTCCATAGGAGCACGACAAATAAAGTGTGTTGCTTTCGCCCTCGTTCAAATACCCGACTAGAAAATTGTAATATAATTATAACAAAACGTGATAGGGTGACAATGAGTATTATCGGCAGGTTTGTTCTCTTCGTCATGGGGGGTTCAATAGGTTTCAAAAAATCCCCAAAGACGAAGAGAACAAAACGGCCGAGAATAGGTAATTTTCCCTATTTACAACTCATTGTGATATAATCCAGTTTAACATCGTAGGGTATCGCGCCACTTGGGCGGTGGCTTCTATATTCGTCTGTTTTCCACTATAACTCAGTCAATTTTGAACCAATTGACTTGAAATGTTGTACACGGGTAGATACTATACCTATCTCACCACATTCCAAAAGTTTTGTCAATTGGTTCAAATTTGACTGAATTATAGTGGAAAACAGACGAATATAGAAGCCACCGCCCAAGTGGCGCGATTCCCTAGGTGTTTTTAAAAACTATAGCTGAGGGGCCCAGATGCAAAAGGGTGTAAGTGACCATTTTGCCGATTTTGAGCCTGAGTATATTATAAAGTTCTTCAGATTTTAAGCTTTTGGGAACTTTTTTAAGATTGTTTCTACGATGAATGGAAAAATTACAATAAATCGGAAAAAAATGGGTTGATTTTGGAACTCTATACATTTTCTATGGGATGAAAAATTGGTCAAAAACTTCAAGCCTGATTTACGCGAAAGTGGGTTTTTGTCACTTACACCCCTTTGCTTCTAACCCCCTCAACTTGATATTATGTTATAAGTGTTACTCACTGTAGTATAATTTAGTTTTGATTCTTTGACGTTTAGAAAATAATGTTACAAGATTGTATCATATTTTGATATGTTACCTTACGGTAACACTTTGCTTATTTGTCTACGGTGTGGGAAGATAGGGAGACCAATTGTGCAGATAGATTTTAAACGATCATTTCAAACTGAGTGTACGGTGTTGGTAGCAGAGTACTAAAACATAGATTGGTGATGTGGGTGGCGGTTGCAAACATCCAAGTGAAGTATGGTGCTATGGAAACGGAAACAAAAAGGCGAAGATTGACGAACGAAGTAGGGAGTCGGGTCTTCGGACCGAGCGAAGCGATGAACAGGGAGTCAGTGATCACCCAGAGAACAAGCAAGGTGTGCCGGAAAGTAGCTAGAGCCATCGAGTTGCCGCCCAAAGGACTCGTGAAGGCTGAAGTTGGCCAATCAGCATCTATAGCCGAGGGTCGGTCGCCAGAGACGTCCTCCCCTGAGCCGACACGAGATCCGCCAATGTGGAAGCTGACAAACATCTATCCACGATTTTGATGGGACACCTGACGGGCAATCTACACCATCGCTTCAACTCAACCACGAACACCCCCCCCCCTTTTAGGGGATGGTCCGGCCGTGTCGCCAACGAGTTTCAGGCCCCAGCACAGAACGCCATTCGACATCTATTTCGGCTGAACGCCGGACGGCCGAATTTACCTCCGCATGACCTCTACGCCATCCACCAACAGACACTGCGACCTCCCCCCCCTCCCTCATCATGGGGCGGGCCGTCAACCAACAGTACAATTAACAAGAACCTCGGACATCTGCGATCGCGTCGGGATCCAAGATCGTAGGGCAATCGTCAACTGCCATCCCCCCCTCGTCACCCAGGGAAGCGGGGCGGGTAACTTCAAGACACGTGGTTGCTCTCCGCGTGTACTCCTCCTGCATGAAGATCAACCGCATCACTACCGTGTACGTACCAGTTTGGATGAATACACTAAATTTAAAGGTAATTGTTTAGCTTTTAGGAAACCCCACCGTCCGAATACTTCCCCAACTAAACGCCATGGGACCCGGGAGCCCAAAAGACGGCCTTGAGTGCCCACCCCGAAGCGGCCGCGGCTCAGACCAGCTGCTTGGGGCTTTGGCCCGTCCTCCTCTGGGACGGAGCAATTGACTCCCGGGGTCAAAGTTCGTTTCAGATATAAACTAGTAATCTAGAAGCTAAAACTCATATCAAATTTTGTTATAATTTTGATCTGATCATAACAAAATAGGTTATTGTATTGATAAGACCGGTGTCCTTTTTGTTATTTCTTTAGTTATTTTTACATCATCCAGAGCCTAGTTGATAACATAATAAGTTATTGAAAAATATTATAACATCATAACATAATATGATATAAACTTGATATAAGTTTCCAGTTCAGTGAATACAAAAAGTTTGTCATAAACAAGCCACTACGCAGATAATCATTAACAAGCTTTGGCGGAAACATGGCTTGAATCAGGCATCTGACATCATGTGCTAGCTAGCGCATATTATGAAATATTCATTTACCCAGTGTAATTATCTTCATCGGACACGTGTTTATCAGCTTAGTCAGATCACTTCAAAAGCTTCGCATCCACCAAACAATACCGTCATCTGGCGGTATAATTCTCACGTTTAATCTACGTTTTAACAGCAATGGTTAAACAACTTGAATAAAGTCAAGCTTCACTGATGATGATGATTCAATGAAGTCGCGAACAAGCTTGAAAGCTAACAATTAGTGCCGTGTTGTATTGGACAGTAATGGTTGCATGATTTTTCCCATGATAGATGATCAGTTTTAGAGGGGATGTGTACCATATCAAACTTACCCGGCATCAAGTGTCGATGACAGAATCCATGCATTGATATCGCGAAATCCAAAATCCAATTTCACGAGCTTCCAATATCCGCTGGTTTTTGGAGCGGTTTTTATTTCTCTTCTCAAGTAATATACATATACGGGCTTGGTGGTCTAGTAGCTACCGCTTCTGATTCATATGCAGAAGGTCATGGGTTCAATCCCTGGCCCGTCCCTTTCATCCTACTTTGTATCTTTCTATCCACTTCCTCTCTCTCTCTTCTCTATATATACAACTCATGTATATTCATATGTCCATAGCCATCGCTAGAACCAGAAACGAATTGGAAAAAAGTCGTTTCCCTCCCTTCCAATTTCCACTCACAGCACAGTGTATATAACGCCTACAAGTTATGCAACCAAAGCGTGCTGTGCCGCTTGACCCTATTCCCCTCATTCACCACTCAATCTATCACCTCTCGAACACTATAAATAACCCCATATCCATGGATCGCATCACCGATCCAACGGTGACTCCCAGATCTCCCATCCTTTCCGTCTAACAAATACCCCTGTTCGTGCTGGCTGTGGGGATGCAGAGGTGATCTCGGTCTTTAGTAGCAACAAACCAGCACACTCTAACATTCCTTTCCCTTCCCAACTGACTATAAGGACGTGGCCGGCGCCGTTATTGATTCAAAATGTATGAGCTGCTAGAATTGCACTTTGAGAATAAGTGGAGTGTCCCAGCCCTTATTCATTTGGATCTCAGTGCAATTGGTACCAGCTCAGATCAATCACGGAGTAGCAACCATTGACATGTATAGTCAGATTTGATCGTTTTTTTTTTTTCGTCAAGTAATATACATACTGTCACCCTCGTAAAAGTTTTACAGCTCTGTACTATATCAGCCAGCCAGCAGTCATGTAGTACAACTTCGACGCGACGCACATTTCAGAGTCACTCTGAAGTTAATGGCATGCAAAAATATTCAACGAACTTTCGACAGCAACAGCGAATGGTTATGAAATCTACAGTTTGGCGGCGAACGGAAAGAGCATTGCATGGCAGTGACTTCCTTCCACGGCCATGATATGATGGCTTGGGAGACTAGCATCCACCCGGAAATTTGATCATTCAAGTTGTCGTTAAGCCAATGTGAACGAAAAGCTTATAATTTCATTTTCCTTTTTTTTCTGAAAAACGTTAGATTTAAAAAATCACTTAAGGTAGAAAACACCGTCTGCATTTCTCAACAATTTAAAAAGTTGAAAGCTATTTATTTGTTGAGAAATGATTTGTGACGCATGGTGTCCCGATCGCGTACCTGACGATAGTGAATTTTGCTAATTGTGTTTTCAAGAACTTTTCTAAAGAGTGGCGCATTTCAGCCCAACCTCCCCACCCGTAGAATTAATTTTCGGTTCAAAGCCACTTCCGAGTTGACAGAATGTGACATAATATGAATAGCGGATGCGGATGGATGGAGGCATTGACCGGACCCGCAAGAACACAGCCAGCCGATGGCCAAAATGCGCAAACTAATTGAGTATGCAGCAGCAAGCAACTCAATAACTAACCAAGACCAGCTTGGGGGTTCACCATACTTCATTATGTACCACTTGGACCGAACGCAGAAACTTTGATCGATTCTTGTTGATTAGGACCTAAAGAGTCTGAAGGAAACAGTTTGAGGTGGAGGATGGCGACAAGAGGTGAGTAATTATTAAAACTTACCACGAACTTTCGTTCCATAGAGTCAAGTTTTCTTAAGACGAGAAGCATTATTGTGAGGGTGAATTGGATTCAGTGCTTACAACAGAAGGGGGACTATGTTCGGAACCCGACGGTGCGGTAGCGGTGTGCTGTCGTGACAATAATCAGTTGTAGAAAAGTTGTTCATTTGGAAGCGAAATAATGGGCTCGTGAATGCGTGCCTCGGCAAGAATGGAACGGAGTAACTGTTTCCGAAATGGTTCCAATTGAATAGACGATAGAGTTGATGGAAGGAAAATGTAATCAGCTAGAATAGTTGACAAATACTGGATAATTAAACTCTGATGAAGTTGAGGATGTCTTGCTTTGTTTGAATGTCAAACAAATTGCATTAGATAGACCATCAAAGTACCATCAAAATATTCAATGCATTTCAACCAGAATTCTGCCTAAATATTTATCTAGGATTCCTGCTGATAAGATTGATTTTCTCAGCTGACAACGCAGACGTATAAGTTTGTTCCTCTTTGGAGCCACCAACATGTGCGAAATTGAGAAATCGAAGGAATTTCGCTCAGATTCACAGAATTAATGTGTATTTTATGTATGTTGTTCACTGTTATTTGTATAATAGAAAAAACCACGTTGAACTTTTCCTTTTTTCCTCACAAATCAGTATATTCCAAACTCCCTGACGCGTAAACCTCCATCCGTTTTGTTGCCAATCAGTTCGGTTACCTACCGATGAAAAATCTCCGCACAATATTTCATTACGCTAATGAACATTCTACTGCTCTCGGTTTCGTAACCACCATCATAACATGACGGGGCGCTGCTGCCTGCCGTAGGTGCTTACAGCTAACATTCGTTTGCTGCCAGACCAAGCCAGGCAGCGCCGTTTATGAACGAACACATCCATTTGTAATCTAATTTTCACTTTTTTCCTACTCTCGCTCTCCTCGGCCGTAAACAATATTGCGTTAGAGGTCCGTCGGATTGTCAGACCGACGGACACCCATCACGGGAAAACGCTCATCTTTTCCTCTCGTCGTCGTATTGGAAAAATAAAATAACAACAGCGCGAGTGAGATAATTGAACCGAGCGAAAGAACTGCGCTAACCATGGCACTAATTTCACTAATTTATTTTCGTTTCCATTCGGATCCTAAACCCAAATCCGGAGGAGGGGATTCGCGGTGAGAGGGCGGCGGCGCATCCTACCCTGATTGGTTTCGCTTACCTACGCATCATTCAAAATAAATATTTCCTAATGAGTTTTTTTTTTTTGCTTTCCTTTTCTTTTGTTTTCCAGGTAAGTCGGCAAACCCGCCTCCGGTATCAATTTCCTTCAATCGTGCGTTCAACCAACGAGATGCGTGTAAGAAATAATATAAAAAAAGCGGCAACGCAATTGCGAATCGATCACGGTGGTGCCAGCCCATAACAAATCAGAGCACGCACGAACGCATGCACTGGTCTGTGAAGGGTCTTTCCAAGTAAGTGACAGCACTAAGGAAGAAGCGGTGCACCGTAAAGCGATGTAAAGCAAGCATGTTTTAATTTTTGTGTAACATTTGATTTTTAAATCTATGGCCAATGAAACGAAATTTATATTTTTACTAACAATATTTTCAGGGAACAGACAAGAAAAAGTTCAAAGAAATAAGCATAGTTGAGTTTTGAAAGCATTTGGAGAAATATTCTAGTTTTCTTTATCCAATAAGAAAAAAATATCTTCCAAAGTTACTCTAGAATTTCTTTCCGGAATTCCATCGAAAATTCTCTGGGGCTCTTTGGGATTTTTTCTCCTGAAAGCTCTCTAATGATGCCATACATATTTTCATCGGAAACTTCCTCCAAAGTTTATTCGGTAATTTCTCTTCGGTAAAGTTTCTCAGGAAAAATAAATTTAAGTAGTTCTTGTTGATTAATTAGCGTACTTTCAAAAAATTCTTCTGAAGGTCCTCTGGGAAAATCTTCTGAAGCTGCATACGAGTTCCTCTGGAAATTCCTTTCAAAGTTCCTCCAGGAATTTGTTGTTCTGAAATATTTTCAAAAGGTTTTTTCCGGATATGCAAAGGAAATTCCTTCCGGGGTTGCTATGGATGACACCCTGAGGTTCCTTTGAAAGTTCTCCCGGTAATTCTTTCCAGAGTTCATTCGGAACAAGTTTCGGAAACTTTCAGAATTCGTTCCAAGAGATTTTTTGAAATTCCTTTTCGAAGCACCTCCGGAAATTTCTTGCAGGGTAACTCCAAAAGATTTTTCCAGAGACCTTTCGAGAATCCTAACCTGCAAGCTTTTTTAAAGTTTCATTCATGTATTCAATTGTAAATTTTCCCTTGGTGTGCTCCGAAAGTTGTTTCCGTCGTACCTGTTGAAAACTCTTCAGAAGACTGTCCGGAAAATTCTTCGAAATTTCCATTTCCGGAGATCCTTCGGAACTCCCTTTCAGAATTCCCCCAAAATCCAATTCTGGACATCTTCCGGTTATTTCATGGAGCAACCCAGGTGGAAATCCTGGCGGACCCGTAGGTGGAATTCCCGAAGAAGTCCTGGTAAAATGCTAGAGGGAAATCATGGTTGATTCTAATATTCTAATTCTGGAGAAACACAGGTAGCACTCCTGAAGAAATCTCAGATGAGAATCCTGTAGGAATTTCAGTTTGAACTACTAGATGAACTTTCGAAAAATACAAAATGGAATCTCCGCAGAGAAACTTCAGGTAAAGCTCCCGGAGCGTTTTTAGGTGAAACTCCTGCTATACTTCTGAATTGAACTCCTGAAGAAATGACTTGCGAAACTCCCGAAAAAAACATGGAAGGAACTGCTGGAGCAATTCAAGGAGGAGCTTCTAGAAGAAACCAGTTGCAACTCCAATAAAAAAAACAGGTGGATGCTCTGAGAAAATCTGAGGTGGGACACATGGAGAAATTCTAGATGGAACTCTCCGGGTGAACTGCACATCTTCGGGAATAAGTTTTATCTTGAATGATGTCTGTTTCTATTTACCAAACAGTGACAAGTGACGTAACATGTGCGATTTGAAACAACTACCTGTGGAAAAAGCGGAATTTGGTCTGATTTTGACCTTCCAAATTTTATTAAATGTTTTAAATTTGAACCGAAAAGTGGACCACAGCAGAAAATTGCCCAACAAATCATGTTATTCGACCAGATGAGAATAACAAATTCATTGCAAGTTTTGTTCTTTTGTTATAATATTTTTTGTAATAGCAGTTGTATTATTTTTTATTAACTTTATTTATAAGATTTTCAGCCCGTGGTATAGCGGTTGTAAAAAAAACATTTAACGTTAGTAGTTATAATATAATAACAACAAATCTAACAAAATTCTTTCAATTCAAACAAAAATATAACAAATTTTGATATAACTATAACAAAATTCTATTAAAATTTATTTTATTGAACTTGCATGCACAATTACAACAAGTTCTGTAACCTTTTGCAGCACACAAATGTTATGACTTCTGTTATGAATCCCTTGACACAAGTAACTAATATAACAAAAATGTCAATTTTTCCCGCAATAATAAGAAAAATCCAACAAATTTTGATATAATTTTATTACAAAATACAGGGGATGGCCAACATGTTTGGGATATACAGCTCAACATAGTTCAACAAACATACTGTAACTTTTCAAAGAGTGCATCAAAAATTCTCAAACTTTGAATGTTATCAACCTATTATATAGTCGAAATAATTGAAACAGCTAAAATTTTCACTTTTCAAAAAATGTTCAACTAGCTGTAACTTTTCGAAAAGGGCATCTAATATTCTCGAGTTTTTACTGTAAGTTCATCAACTAGTTGTGTATCAGTAGTCCAAATTTGGAAAAGATCGGGCTATTCTACACGAAGTTAGAAAGATTGTAGAAAAAGGTATAACTATCCGATAGCCAACTCCAGTTAACTAATTGCAATTAAAATTTTGTTCATTTATGACTAATACAATGAACTTTGAAAAACGCTTGACTTTGAAATTATTAATAAGAAAAAAAGTCATAACAATTTAATTTATTCTATGGGTTTTTAGTGAATTCATCTATTTTTCATGTGCATCCAATTATGTTTTCAATTTAATGCCGGCCATTTGGTTGCTTTCCTTCGAAACATAAATATTTTCAAGTCAATATAGAGGGATTATTAGTTGAACTACAATTACCATCTCAAATTTTGAAAGGATGATGAAGATTTTAATAAATAAATTGGTATTATTTTAGAAAAATTATCTAATAGTTATAATTGTCTTTCGTGTATAGAATTTGAAGTTAAGTCAAAAGTTTTTAACAGCTCATTATGTATGTCATAAATGATAAAAATTTCATTGCATTTGGTTTGTTAAATCCGGAGATATAACAGCTCAAAGTTGGCTATCGGGTAATTACACCTTTTTCTAGAATTTTTCTTACTTCGTGCAGAATAGCCCGATCTTTTCCAAATTTGGACCACTGATACACTGACCACTAGTTGATGAACTCACAGTAAAAAATGAGAATATTTGATGCCCTTTTCAAAAAGTTAGAGCTAGCCGAACATTTTTTGAAAAGTGAAAATTCTACCTGCCCCAATTATTTTGACTATCCTCTGTAGTACAGGGCCTGTATGCATTATTGGTACAAATTTGTTTGCTCGATTAATTAATCTTTCGCGAAGCTAGAACTTTTCTGGTAAAACACTATTTTTTAGACATACGTAATGCCTGAAGTTCATAGGCACAATATGTGTTGAAAAATGGACAAATTGAGTGGAAAAATTGCGAAAAAATTAACGTAGTTCTGGTGAGATTTGAACCCACGTCTCCCCAAGTTCGCTAGACAGGGCGCGTTAACCAACACCGCCACAGAACAAGGTAACAGTTCTGTGAAGTAGAAAGCCAACCTGAACCCAAAGGCCACTTTTTAGGCAACTAATTTTTGAACTGTCATATCTCGGAAACCAGTGAACCGAATTGATTGAAATTTTGAACGGTTATCAACAATGCAAACAGTCAAAAATTTGAACATTTTAACATTTTTGAAGACAAGGTGTAAATAGTGGGCCGGTCTCAGCGAGAATTACCCATATATTGCTGTGTGCATTCAAAATGCAAATACCAAATGCGGGAGCACCAAATGCGGTAAGATTTTCTAACAAGTAACCCGATGTCAGTGGGAGCTTTCGAATCCTAGGCAGGCGGTGATATTGGCTATGGTTGCTACGTTGCCTTTGGTAACATGTGTTACCGCGTTTGAAGCGCATTTGGGCATCGTTTGCATCTTGAACGCACACAGCAATACTAAATTAAAAATAATATCGATAATTTCGAATGTAAGTTAGATTTATTAACTTCAAAGTTCAAACATACAATAAACCTTAAAAATACACAAAAAAGTAGACCAAATAAGTGTTGGAAACACTGGGCAAAATCAAATCATATCGTAAATAAAAAGAAAATCGCGTTAAGTACTGTTCCTTTGAATTCCACTAAGAAATTGCATCCTTTGACAGATACGTATTTCGACCTCAACTGTAAGGTCGTCTTCAGTGTCTTGTACTTGACTCGAGTCAAGTACAAGACACTGAAGACGACTTAACAGTTGAGGTCGAAATACGTATCTGTCAAAGGATGAAAATTCTTAGTGGAATTCAAAGGAACAGTACTTAACGTACTTGACTCGAGTCAAGTACAAGACACTGAAGACGACTTAACAGTTGAGGTCGAAATACGTATCTGTCAAAGGATGAAAATTCTTTTTTTTTATTCCTGTTCGGGTTTGTCACTGCGACCAGTTTTTAGATCTATTGTGACATTACCCGTATCCTTAGTGTAGCGCATGTCGCATTACTCAATTGCCATTGAGGGGCAATAAAGTATCGATTTTGATACAGTTTTTGTTTTGTTTTCTTAGAAAACAAAACAAGAGTACTGATATTGGCCATACATCGGAAACCTAGCATCACCCTTGTTTTACTGCTAAATTCTCCCCAGTAGGAAGTTTAGGACCCGTGTTTTAACATTAGCAGCAATATATTCCAATAATGGAACATGTGTTCAGTAATAAGGATTCTAGTATGTTCCTTGCGTACTAGCACTTTCCAGTCTTCGAAGAGTTAGTACATACATGGATCCCTAACCCAATTTGATTTCCTTTGCATTGAGTTTAGCCTCAGATGGTGAGGTTTTTAACTATATGCAAAATAAAGTTGGTAAACTCAGTTTTATTCAAAAACTGGAAGTCACCAAAACACCAGTAGTAGGACTAAATGCTATAACTCCTTGAATTACAAGAACACATATTCCAAAATTGAAAAATAGGACGACACTAGATTTCGGTTTGGTAGATCTATCACCGCAACGCAACCCAAAAAGGCGATCTACCCGCACTACGGGCTCCGTTAAAGATCGAGCATCTTTTAAACCCCCTCAACCATTCATCCCTCAGCACGGGTCGCCTGACACCTTGGATTGGGGTTACCTGTTTGGTGGACTTTTACCCCCGGAACAGGTGGTCCGTAGTGCTATTCTAAGCCGGCAGCTACACGGGCAATGAAAATTCTTAGTGGAATTCAATAGAACAGTACTTAACGCGATTTTCTTTTTATTTACAGATATTTCCCTAACAAGCCCAGGTTAATCATCATCAAAATCATATCGTTTTATTTGCTCAAGAGGACCTTAGCTGTTTCCGTTGCATAAAAGCGTAAGTTCTTCCTTCGTAAGGGAAAGAATGTCATAGGCCCTACAGAGATGCACTAGCCTGAGACCAAAAATCTCGTCTGGCTGAAGTCTATGGTCACTACAAATAAAATAAAAAAAAAACTTTGTATGGACGAAAGTCTGCAGTGGGGAAGGGTCTGAGATAACAAAAAAAAAAGAATCTACGTAGTCTATGGACAGCGCCTAAAAGTTTATTGGATTTCACCAGAGTTCTGCTCGATGACCAATTCCACACTCTTGAAAATTCGAATGGAGTTCAGGACTGCCATCTTTGTATTCCACTGATCTTGCCTTGGATCTTGCCGTTAAACTGTGCGAAAGTGTTTGTAGCTGAGAAATGCCAATGTAGGAAAAGTTTCATTTTGATCAATACTACTCCATTCACCGGTGCCGCGCCCTGCACGTTCAGCATTCAAGTGAGTGCCTAACGGGGTTCGAATGCCAATGCCAACTAACTCCAGCAGCCTGCACTATGCGTCGGTCGCACCGTCGACGTCCGTCGGTCAGTCGCAGTTAACGGATGCGCTTCACTACACCACTTTCAATTAAAAGCACATTATGTCGAACGTCCGCTCGGCTGGCAGGCTGGCTCGCTGTCCGGTCGGTATAGTGCCGTCCATTCACGCGCGCAGATCAAGTGCGATGTCGATGTCGCACCGTTTGATGGCTTGTTGGGAATGTGGATTTTAGCGGAATAGTGTCTGTCTGTCTGCTGCGAGTTCACAGCAGCATTGGCATCAATCCATTCATCAAGTGTCCGTCTGAAGCTTGTTCTTTTCGAGTTTGAAGTTATAGCGTGGTTTGATGCGTAGCTTAATACATTTGTGTCAGATAGTTATGCCACCAGTGATATGAGGATGGTTGAAAAAAAATCATGGAATATTTGTTTCATTTCATACTTTTTCATCGCTTCTTTCCCTGTGATTTATTTAACCTTTTGAGTAGCAAGCCCTAAAATACATTTTGTCTAAAGCTTAACTAAAGTTTTGAAAATGATTTTTTTAATGATTAATTGTTGATGAGCGGGCATCAAGATGAGTGACAAGCAGGAAGATTTTTTTCCGAATACCTTCGGAAATCAACCACAGCACAGCAACTATCAATTAACTGTTACTCGCTTAACATTCCCAACCCCAATAGCTAACTCTCGATTGGAAAGATAGCAAAACAAAACCCCAGGCAGCTACAAACCATATCCAGAGCCGGAAAGTGGATGCCAATCGGTTTCTCGCCGCTGGCGACGACGGCGGCACCTCTCTTCTTGTGACCGGTCTGTATGGTGATGGCGACGAGGACGCGTCCCTCTTCCGATGAGGAGGGCTACGACAGCACGGCGGTGACTGCGGTGCAAACGACGACGGTAACCAACAAGCAATTGCGTTTTCCGGTCGAACGCCAGTCGAGATCGAATTAGGAGGTGGTGGTGTAGAATGCTTCCCAAACGACAATTCTAAGCCCAGTCAGTTTGAAGGAAGTTTTGAAAACGGTCAAAACTCCTAAAGTCCATTAATTTTCAGTTTTATGATGGTTCAGAAAGCCTCTTCGAGCCTATTTCTAATAAAAAATATATGCTTACATTTAATGCGGATTTTATAAAAAGAAGGCATTAGTATGTACTCAATGTGGCTTTATACTCGAACTTCCCCTACGTGTCTATGCCACTGGGTACCTAACCATACCAAAAACGCTTCGGGTTTGCTCTTGATTCCGCACGTCATTTGTTTGGTGTGCGCATATTTTTCCGGGCATTTGTCGTACATCGGGCACCATTACCTACCGGCATGGCACTGCTGTCTCCACCGCTGCCGTTGCCACTAGGTTAGTACCGGGCGGGTGATTTAAAAAAGCAGATCACACACAACACGAGCAACTGCGGTTGTGAGGCTGGATCTCTGGTTAGCGCGGTTTTGCAGCAGTGCTAGTCAGTGTGGTTATGACGTACGTACCTAGTTAACAGAGTTATTTTTTTCCTGGCTCTTCTAAACACTCTTTACTGTGACTTTGCTTGCTGTGGCTAACTAACAAATGGCTGCCCGAGGTCGGAGTAAATCACAAACTGATTCAATTAACTAGGTGGGATGCTTGGTTAGCCAGCGTGATTCGTTGCGTATTCCACTGCAGTTGGTCGGTGGTTTCGGTTGGGGATACGTACCTGTTGTTTGACATGGGGATCCAGAAATGGATGCCCGTAGAGAAATGTAGCGTTCTTGGCTAGCCGGAGGAGATTTCCTAATGAAGATTGATGGTTTTGTGTGATTTTGTTTTGAAAATCTAACATTATCCATCTTTCTAGTAAAACAACCCAGGATAAACAAATGTCAATATTATAGGATATAACGAAGATCTTAACATCAACAGATTATATGCGAAGATAATGTTGAAGGTGTCCGTCTGTCACTAATTATTTGCGAAGATTTCAAACGATGTATAATATCTGATTGTACGTCGTTTCCCGGAAAACCATTTCCCGGAAACCCGTTTCCCGGAAAGCCATTTCCCGCAATGTACCATTTCCCGGAAAACCATTTCCCGGAATGTATCATTTCCCGGAAAACCATTTCCCGGAATGAGCATTTCCCGGAAAACATATTCAATATCAAAAAACAACATTTTTATTATTTTCATTATTTTGTAAATATTTCTTTGCATAAAAATAATTATGTACTACTTTCAATTTGTATTAGTTTTTTTTTATGACGAGTATTATGAATAATTGAAAGCTCTAAATAATGGCATGCCTCCACAGCTAATCGGAGGGACAAGAACATTGCCATTGTCTCTTTTCCAGTTTTTTGATCTTACGAATATCAAAGACTCCTTGTTGGTAGCCTAAGTATTTGTCAAAAGTATTGCGTTCCTCTTCTTTGAAAACTAAAGTTTGTTTCAAATAACTATTATAGCAGTGATGATGATGATTAACCTGGGCTTGTTAGGGGAATATCTGTAAGTAAAAAGAAAATCGCGTTAAGTACTGTTTCTTTGAATTCCACTAAGAATTTGCATCCTTTGACATGTCAAAGGATGCAAATTCTTAGTGGAATTCAAATAAACAGTAGTTAACGCGATTATAGCAGTATAACTTTAAAGAACAGCCTATGTTTAACCCTCTAATACCCAACCCCGCCTTTAGACGGGGTATAGTTTGAGCATTTTTGTAATTTTTGTTTCGTGGAAAATCAAAATTTTTATATTTTTTGCTGATATTTAGGACTGTTTTGTATATCTCAAAATGGTTTTCGTCTATTTTAAAGCGTATTTACATTTTACATTTTTTAAAAATCATTGAAAAATTGATGTTTTGGTCACATTTTAAAAGTCATTGTTTATTTTGTATTGAATCGCAACAATTAACATATTTTAAATTTTTCCCAAATCATTCTACACTAGTTTAATAGTTTAATGAATTCGAATACACTCTAAAATTATTTTCCCTAAAATTACACGGAAAAAAAATTTTTCTATGAAAAAGAATAAAAATAAAAATATTTCAACAATAATTATAAAATCTCAAATTGTTTTCATCTCAAAAAATCCGTCCCAAATAGGCTTCCAGAAAAAATATAAAAGTGTGGGGATGTTCAAAAAAAAATTAGAAAAATCAAAAACTTAAATTCACGAAATCGAGAATTAAAAGAAATCATCTTCCAAAACATGTTTAAATCGATTTTAGATGACGAAAAATGATATTTAGATCAAAATAAAAAATTTTGGTATTAGAGGGTTAAAAGAAGGGAAAATATTCGATGAAATAGTTTGCAGTTTAATCTCGATAAACACGAAAGAACGGCATATGCGTTAAAGAAGGGAATATATCATATGAAAATATTGCTAGCTTAATGCCAACAACTATTCTAACTGTGTAACTAGAAAGAACAGCCTATGTTTAAAAGAAGGGACAATACTTAATGAAAACATGGACAGGTTAATGCCGACAACTATTTTGAAAGATATCTCGGAAGAACAGCCTAGGTGTAAAAGAAGGGAAAATATCGATTGTGTAACATTTCGCCGAAAACCATTAGGCGGAATTCTTATTCGCGGTGGAACATTTTGGAAAATCGTTTTGCGGAAAATCGTTAATATGATACAAAAATTTAACTGATCGAGAGACTACATCATGATAAGATCTAAGATTCAAAACTCAAAACAGCAAATGAAGTATGGAATGTTTCGTATCAACAATTAAATTTTTGTAAGGATATACTTCAAAAGAACGGCTTATGTATGAAAGAAGGAAAATTCTTCGATAATAATAATTCAGCAGTTGTTATTCTAAAATCAGCATAACGCATAATATTTATCAAAAAACAGCCTTTGTTGAGTAGAAGGGCTGATATCTGACATCTGATTAATAGCATATCTGTAAAAAAACAGCGTATGTTTGACAGGTAGGAAATTCTCTGATACAAAAATGAGATTTGTTTTGATTTATGTTATAACAGTACAAGCTAGTTGGAACATCAAAAAAAAGAGAAAACCGATCAAGTTACCCCTAAGGAGTGTTCCCAAGAGTGTTCCTTGACTTAAGGGATACGCGGTCACGTGGTTTACAAAAAGCAACATTTTAACATATAATGCTTTCAGTCAATAAGGGCGGACGTGTAGAAGCTGAGAAGTAGGCTCAGTGCGAAAATGATGATGCTGGGAAATTAGGCTCGATTGACATAAGGCGATTAATCACTGGGCTGAATAGATGTTAGACCAATTGGATTGAAATATCTGCCTATTATTAAAAGAAAGAAAAATCTCATTAGAATGAGTTAGTTGCTGGTTTACTAAATAATACTGTAGCACTGCAACATATAAGTTAACAACTTATTCTTTAAAGAAGGCAAATTTTTAAATGTAGATATCAGTTTGGTCACCACCAGTGTTATTTGAAAGGAGACCACATTTAAAAAGAAGGACAAACCTCCTACGGAGTTAGCAGTGGACCACTAATAAACAACATCACTGTGCAACTAGAAAAAAAAACTCGATTTAGAGAAGGATACATTTCTGAAGGTAAAGTCAGCAGCCTGGGCACCAAAAAAAAACACATTAATAGTGTTACTCTAAAGAACAGCCCATTCTTAATAGAAGGAAACATGTTCGTTTTATTAGCAGTTTGGTCGCTGGCCAAAATTTTCAACAAAGTAACTTGAAAGAACAGCCTATTATCAAAAGAAGGTTAAATCTTCTATAGAGTGCCGGATTTCATCGCCGCAAACTTAACAACACATATACAGTCTTTGACGAAGAAGACAAATTATGGAACATTTAGCAATTCGGTATTTTGCTGGAAAGAACAGCCTTATTTGAAAGAAGGAAGAATCTCTGATGGAGTTACCAATATAAGCGCGTAAAACTAAAATCTATGTGACAACGATTGCTTATTGATTATTGCGCCTGATGACGTTTGGCCTAGTGGCCTTTGGCCTTACGTTCGATATTCTTGAGAACAGATTACTAATCAAACAAGGCAAATTTTTATTCAGGAAGGTATTAGATTTACGTTAGCGTTGGCGTTAGCGTTAGATTTACAATCAATTAGTATAATCGGAGATCTAAGGTTAAGCAGAGTTAAAGTTAAGCAGAGAAAATAATTTGTCATTCTTTTATTGTCAAATGTTAATTTCTTGATTTAGCTTTGGCTGACCAAGCCATGCGGAAATTACGCTGTTGATTCTTCTATCGTTTGTAAAATATTAAATTCCGCGAAAAAGTATTCCGCGAAATGGTATTCCGCGAAATAGTACATTCCGCGAAAAGTCATTCTACGAAATGATATTCTGCGAAATTGTTCATTCCGGTAAATGTTACACTGCAAATGTAATTCCGCGAAATAGTGTTCGGCGAAATGGTATACATCCAAAATATCCTATGAAATTATTTGCAGCTGGCTTCCAAGCTTAATGTCAACAACTATTTTAGCAATTTAACTAGAAGGAACTGCCTATGCTTGGAAGAAGGGAAAATATGTGATGAAAACTTGGCAGTTTGATTTCGTCGGTGGTTTGATGCCGACAACTATTTTATCAAAACTCTCAAAACTCCTTTGAAATAAGGAGAAATTTACTATTTGTGAGAATTACAATAATTGTAAAAATTATGGACTCTTATGTATTCTGCAATCATGCGCGTAAATAGAGCGCATTTAGCCCCCTCCCCCCAGCTACGATGTCGTGCTCGCTTGTCATACACCACAGGCGACGCGCTCGACATTACGGCTGGGGGGCTAAATGCGCTCTATTTACGCGCATGTCTGCAGTAAATGATTTTGTGTCCTTCTTATCGATAACTGTTCTTTGAATATCAATACTGTCAAACATTATACAAATATAATTCACTGCCATTATTTACAGAACACAAACGGAAAATTATTCTTATTTTTTTCCGGGAAATGGTGCGTTCCGGAAAATGGTGCATTCCGGGAAATGGTACATTCCGGGAAATGGATTTCCGGGAAATGGTCCATTCCGGGAAATGGATTTCCGGGAAACGTCTTTCCGGGAAATGGTTTTCCGGGAAATGGTTTTCCGGGAAATGGGGGACAGCCATAATATCTATTAGCAGCTATTAGAGTGACCCAAAATACAACATGTCAAAAAGTTCGATGGACTTCTTCATATTGATGCCATGCCATGATGCCCTGGTCAAATTTTCAGTTGAACCCTTCAATATTTGGGTGTACTATACTCGTTGGTATGGAAAAACATATTTTTTTAGCATTTTTCTCATAAGGGGCTCTTATGTTTCTTAAATTACATAATCGATTATATTGAACTATAGTCTTAGATATGCTGAGATGTATTTTTCGTAGACCATAAAACGAATAGACGCTTGTGAAAAGGAATATTAGCTGAAATCCACCCGGTGGTGCTTTACAGCCAACGTGTAAAGGAATAATAATAGCAACAACAGTTAAATACAATACTGGTAAAGTTCTGAAAGTTCTGGTGCTGTTTTCATACAGAGTAGTACAAAGCGAAAAACCTAGAAAATCTGCAATTATCATGGAATATCATTTTACCTGGAATAATACTAAAATTATCAGAAAATTCACAAGGGTTTGGTGGCCGAAGCTTTATGAGTTCCATAAAACCTTTATTTTCGAATTTCACTGAAACTGTGAGGGTTTCTAAATTACTGGCGGACCTTGGTTTCTGAAGGTCTGAGAGACTTTATAAGTGATTTCTAGAAGGAGTTTCCCGATTCTCGAGGAAAACAAATCGCATTATTTTCAGAAGATTTTGCTAACGAAATCCTTCCGGATCACTGGTCGATCACAGTAAATTTGTTAGAATTTGTAATAAAAGGAAACTAGATCCGGGTTGAACCAAAGCCGATAATTATTAATGTCAAGTGGCTGAAGAATTTAAGTGTTTTAAAATGAAAAATGAACAATAAAATTAAACAAACTATTCCAGTTTTAGCTGATTCTAGCAACCACCAGTATGCTCCATCTGCTCAAAGAACTCCAGTAAAATTTTACCTCGGTAACACTATGAATCATTTAAATCGCCTAACGGGCTAACCTAAAACCAACCAGTTTATCATAGGATAACATAACAACTCTACTGAACGAGCACAAAAAAGAGAGGAGAATGGAAGACGGTGCAACATGCTTCATTTTCAACGGTATTAGCAAAACTTACTAATCTGTGAATAGACCATTGGGCATTCAAGTCTTCTGGTCTCTATCCAAATTGCTGGGCGCTAGTTGATCAAATTACGTTCAATTTATCCATATACATATCTTTTGCATCAACCCAAACGAATGTCTTTGAGATGAGAGTCGTAAAGGGTGATACGGTCAAAATTTGGTCACACAACTTTTTTCATAACTTTAGACTGCGTACACCAAAACAGCTAATTTTTGGACCAGTAATGCTACATTATATGTAGCTTATACCATAAAATTTTCATCAAAATCGATTAAGTATTGGTTGATATATAGATAAAACCATCGACCTACCTTTTTCAAATTTTGTACAAAGGCGCTCCATAGTAAATTTTCGGAAATTTAAGGTCAGTAAAGCACAATTTTGATTATAGAACTACCAATACTGCTCCGATTTTTATCAAAATTTTACAGTATAATACTATTATGAAAATACGTTCTTAGTAAAATTTTGAGCCATTTTGTATGAATACTTTCAAATTTGTAGCAGTTTGAATATGAAAAAAAACTGACTGGGTGCCACTTAAGCAAATATAACTTTGTAACGGCTGGATCAAATTGAATGAAATTTTTACACAACATTTTGACATGCATACTTCACATACAGAAAAATTTTCATTGAAATCGGTTAAGTATTTCTGGCTCTATAAATAAAACAGTAAAAATGTGTTCTTATTTGTGAAAAAAAAAATTAAAATTGCAGATCTCAGGGTTCAACAATATCTCCGCAAATACTAGACCGATTTTGATGAAAATTTTATGGTACAAGCTACATATAATGGACCATTACTGATCAAAAAATCAGCTGTTTTGGTGTACGCAGTCTAAAGTTATGAAAAAAAATGTGTGACCAAAATTTGACTTGACTTGACAAAATTTGACAAAATTTGACCACCTAAACAAATATAACTTTGTAATGCCTGGATCAAATTGAATGAAATTTTTACACAACATTTTGATATGTATACTTTACATACAGAAAAATTTTCATTGAAATTGGTTCAGTATTTCTGGCTCTATAAATAAAAGAGTAAAAATGTGTTCTTATTTTTTAATCCTCTTTGTACAACATTTTAAAATTGCAGTTTTCAGGATTCACAATATCTCCGCACATACTAAACCGATTTTGATGAAAATTTTATGGTGTAAGCTACATATAATGTACCATTACTGGTCCAAAAATCAGCTGTTTTGGTGTACGCAGTCTCAAGTTATGAAACAAATTGTGTGACCAAATTTTGACCGTATCACCCTTTAATGAACCCGAGTAAAGATAACAAATTGATAGCACATAGCACGTTATCGAAAATTACGTTATCATTAAGGTCAAGTTGATAACTAATTATACTATAATGTATTTTGTCCAACATTATATTTAGTTATAAGTTATATGAATAAGTTATATGAAATAAGACGGCTGCTTGATCCTAGCTGGTTTTGTTATCAATCAGTTGCCATGCAGTTTTATGTTATCGTAAAAACTACTTTACCAATATTAATTCAGAATTTTCAGAGCCCACTTGCGCCACCTAGCGGACAAACCAACAACCAACTAGTTCACTATACATAGCTCTTGATGTCCTGATCGACCTTGTCAAAGTCAAAATTCTTCTATGTAGTCGGATACTAGAGATACAGAAGTTCAGAATTTTTAGAGCTCACTAGCTCCACCTACCGGATAAACCCAGAACCAACAAGTTCACTATCCGTTAGTCCTTGATGTACTGATCAACTTTGCTGAAGACGAATATTTTCTATGACGCCTGATTTTCGAGATTCAGAAGCTAAGAATTTCTAAAACTCACTAGCGCTACCTAGCGGATAAACCTTAAACCAACTAGCTCACTATCAGATAGCTTGTGATATCCTGATTGACCTTACCGAAGACGAAATTTTTCTATGTAGTCTGATTATCGAGATACAGAAATTCAGAATTTTTAGGGCTCACTAGCACCACCTAGCCGATTTACCCTGAACCAACTAGTGCAATATCGGGTAGCTTTTGAAGGTCTGACCGACCTTGCCGAAGACGATATTCTTCTAAGTAGTCTAATTCTTGAGATACAGAAGTCTGGAATTTTTAGGGCTCACTAACGCCACCTAGCGTATAAACACAGAACAGATGTGTGTCTTCGAACGAATTTGAAATTTTGAGGTGGAAGTCGTAAAATTATCACTTGGAGAACTAGATTAGAATGAATTTCCATGGGAAAATAAAAAAAAATCATCAAAGCGTGCTACGCCGTCTCCCTATGTTCGCTGTAGGTCAAAAGCTTGCCTTCCACCACCAGGTTTGCTAGTGTTCAGCTATCAAACCAGCAGTGCTTTTCGTGACGAAGGTTCACCCCCGTGGTATAAACCTTGAACCAACTAGTGCGCTATCGGGTAGCTCTTGATGTTCTGATCAACTTTGCTGCAGACAAAAATGTTCTATGTAGTTTGGTTGTTGAGAAACAAAAAATAAGAATTTTTATGACTCGCCAGCGCCACCTAGTGGGTAAGCCTAGACCCAACTAGTTCAGTATTGAATAGCTCATGATGTCCTGATCGACCTTGTCGAAGACGAAATTCTTCTATGTAGTCTGATTCTCGAGATACAAAAGTTTAATTTTTTTAGGACTCGCTAACGCCACCTAGCGGATAAACCTTGAAACAACTAGTTCACTACCGTCTACCCCCGTTGGTTTGAACGATACCGCATGCAAACCAACGGGGTACATTTTTTAATATGAACTTCTAGTAATCCTGTGGACATCGAAAAACACACTGATGGTAACCCTTTTCGCTGTTTTGTTTTGATTATGCATTCCGTTTCACCCCGTTCCATGAGCAGAATGACGTTTGAACCATTTTCAGTTTGAACGATGTGCAGATTAGAGGGGGTCAAATTAAAAAGTGTTCAGATTAGGTGAGGTCAAACCAACCAACGGGGGTAGACGGTATCGGATAGCTCTTGATGTCCTGATCAATTTAGCCTATGACAATTTTTTTATGTAGTCTGGTTGTTAAAAACAGAAGCTAAGAGTTTCTATGACTCACTAGCGCCACCTAGTGGATAAACCTAGAATCAAATATTTCACTATCGGATAGCTATTGATGTCCTGATCGACCTTGTCGAAGACGAAATTCTGAAATTCTTCTATGTAGTCTGATTCTCAAAATACAGAAATTCAGAATTTTTTAGATCCCACTTGCCCCACCTAGCGGACAATCCTACAACCAACTAATTCACTGTCGGATAGCTGTTGATATTCTGATCAACCTTGCCGAAGACAGGATTCTTCTATGTAGTCGTATTCTCGAGATACAAGAGGTTTAAACTTTTCAGGACTCACTAGCACCACCTAACGGATAAATTCAGAACCAACTAGTTCACTATCAGATGGCTATTGATGTCCTAATAAATCTTGCCAAAGACGAAACATAAAAGTCGAATTCTCGAGAAACAGAGGTTTAAATTTTCTAGGACACACTAGCGCCACCTAACGGATAAACCTTGAACCATCTAGTTCACTATCGGAGAGCTATTGATGTCCCTGATCTACCTTGCCGAAGATGAAATTTGTCTATGTAGTTGGATTCTCAAGATACGAGCGTGACGATATTGGCAATGGCTGTTGACGAAACACCTACCAAAGCACAATGTTTCATGATCACTAGCGCCATCAACTGGAGTGAATACGTACTAAACTATGTACTATCGGAGAATCCTTGATCTCCTCAACAACTTTGCTGTATACACCAGTATTCCTAAATGCTTAGTTTCTCCGCATTTATCGCAAAAGTTACTGATCTATAAATAGATCACTGGGCGTTCGAAGCATCTGATCTACATATAGACCACTGGGCGTAAATGGGTTAAACAGTCACCATGTTGAATTTTATTCAGCCATCTTGGATTTCAAACTGTCATATTGATTATTCTGGCCACCATGGTTGGACTCCAGACATCCTAACATACCAAATATACCTGTATTGGATGGTTTTAGAAACACGATTAAACAGCAGCCATCTTAAATTTTGAGCTGACATCGTGGAATTTATGGTCTCCTGTGTTGATTTTCGCTCAAAACTTGTCAACTATGCAATTATGGATAAGGTTGGAAATCAAAAAACTTTTTTTGAGAAAAATATTTTTGTTAATTTTGGTTTGTTTACAATATACATCGGAAGTGACGTATACGATAGTGGATCATTGAACGCACACAGCGCACTGCACCCGGTACTGAAAAAAAGTGTCGCTAGTCGAAAAGTGTCGCTAGTCAAAACGTCGGTATTTGGTTTGGTGCTAGCGCCATAATAAAGGTTACATAAATCAGCGCAGTTTGATGTCGCAAGATGGGGCTTGGTTCAGTTCCATATACGGCCAGTTCTACCAGTGCTGGACCGGATCACTGAAATGGCCATAACTCCGGAACACTCTGACCGTTCTGGACCATTTCAAAAGCAAACAATGGGATAAAACTCCGGTTTGAGTCGAGCTATAATCCGAAAAATCTAATGGGAAGTTCCTTAAAATTGAGTGATCTTTTTGTGCACAGACATACATACACACATACAGACATCACCTCAATTCGTCGGACTGAGTTAATTTGTACACGTGATGTGACTTGACCAACCGAGCCTTCTATCAAAAATTCGTTTTTGGAATGAGCGTATAGCCCTTCAGCACACTTTGGTGTACGAGAAAGACAAAACATCTTTAGTTCACTGCCTTCAGCTAATACAAAATATCTCTAACGATTGAAATCAAGCAAAATAAGATGCAGTTTGGTCATTACCCGACTAGAAGCGCATAACAAGATCATAACAAAATTATGTCATTTGTTGTTAGAAATGACAATAGTTGATATAACTCTGTTCCAAGGATTTTTCCATGTGAATATCCGTAACAAATTTATATTAACATTTGTTATAGTTTTAGTTACAAAATTATAACCTTAATTCATTTATTCAAACAGATGTATAACAACATTTGTTATATCATACATTGTAATATAATTGCCTCTATCATAACTTCGTAGTACGTTTATTGCAATCTTCGTTGTATTTTCTGTAACATAATTATTTCAAAATTTAAAAGATGTTTTGTGTTGTAGCGAAAACGATAGATAATGTTTGTTATTTTGGTCACTCGAGGCAAGACAACAAACCTTGTAACAAATTTGTTCTGAAATATATAACAGAATTTGTTATAATTTTGTTATGATTGTGCATGTTTAGTCTAACAAAATTTGATATAATCTTGTTATGATTATATCTCAACTTGTTATATCTTTGTTTAAATTGGAATAAGTTTTGTTTGATTTTTTTGTTGTTATTTTAACTACTAATCATTGTAACAAAATAACACAATCTGTAATACTTTTGTTTTTCCCATCTAGTCGGTTAACCTTTCTGGACGAGCGCCTGTTTGCTGCTAAAACTGCACCGCTCTCGCGCTGTATTCGAAGAATAAGATATTCTCGTCAATGCCTTGAAACTAGCACTGGAAGGTAACACTCGAGGTATCTCTGTGAGAATTCCTTAAGGAAATCCCTGGAATCCATCTGAAGAAACTCCTGCATGAATCGCTGAAATGTATTGAAAAAGAAATGTTTGAAGTAAGTCACAATAAATTCTGCCCTACCGTGACTTTTCTGTGACATGTGTGTTATTTGGAAGAATCCATGAACGCCCTAATTGAAGAATTGCTGCTGGAATTCCTGAGAAAACTCTTGAAGAAACTGCTGAAGGAAATCCCTAAAAAAAATGACGCAACTACTTCGAGAATTCCAAGAGAAATTTTTAGAGAAATCCCTAAACAAAATTCGAAAGAAGATCCATGGTGAAATTTCTGAAGGAATTCTAGGATGAGTTCTAAAACAATCGTTAAAAGAATCCCTTGAGGCATCTCCGGGGAAATTTCTGAAGCACTTTCTAAAAGAAAACAGAACATCGCTGTTAAAATTCCAGAGGAATCTCTGGAGAAGCTCCTGAAAAGACAATGGATAACTTTTTGAAGCGTATCTTAACCAACACCACAAGGTACCGAATACGCTAGCAAGATACGATGCACCTCCGGATGAGCTGCAGTGAAACCTTTGGTCTAATCCTTACCCTATCCATCCCTCAAAATGTGACCTTCTAACCTCGATCTGCCACGAGTACCCTGGCTTCCACCCATTACTAACAGATATCATTAAAAAGTTATTACTCTGTATAATGTTTACTATTAAGTACAAAAAAAAGATCCTCGGCTCCGTGAAGCGTTATACGCGATTGAACCCCAAATAAATGAACTAGATAAAAAAAAAGAAGCGTATCTTTAGAAAATAAGAGAAATATTCCTGAAAGAATCGCAGGACGAATTTCTGAAGGAGTTTTTTTGCAGGAGATGCAATGAGTATTCTTGAAGGAAATTATGAATAGATCTCAGAAGAAATACGTGTATGAACCCCTAAAAGATGTCTTGGAGATAATTGTGAAAGAATTCCTGAATGACTTTTTGGAGAATCCCCTAGCCTCTGTATCATCGCTCTAAAATAATCTTAAATTATTCCATTACAAATCGCTCAAAGAATTCCTCTAGAAATCCTTGAAGTAATCCAAAAAAATAACCTTTAGGCCATCCTGAAAAAAAATCTATTATGCATCCCTGGAAGAGACGATGGAAAGTTTTTCGAAATTTGTAAAGGAACCTTAAAAAAACTAAAAAAAAAGATATCGAGAGGATTTTCTTGAGGTCAGAAGAGATTCCTGAGGCAATCGCAGGAGGAATTCCTGGAAGAAACACTAGAGGAATGCCTGGAGGAACTCCCGGAGGTATTCCTGGAGGAATTTCTGAAAATTTTCCTGGAGGAATCCCTAGAGAAACCCCTAGATGAGTTTCTGGAGCAATCCCTGGAAGAATTTCTAAAAGAATCCCTGGATGATTCCTGTAGGGATACCTAGATGAAATACTGGAAGAATTCCTGGAAAAGTTTCTGAAGAAATATCTTGAGGAATTCCTGGAAGAATTATTAGACAAATTTCTGGAGGAATCATTGGAGGAATTTCTGGAAAAATTCCAGAAGAAATCCCTGGAGGAATTTTAAAAAAAACTACTCGAGGAATTCCTGGAGGAGCTTCTGGACAAATTCCTGGCAGAGTTCCTGGAGAAATGTCTGAAGAAATATCTTGTGGAATTTCTGGAAGAATTACTAGAGAAATTTCTGGAGGAATCATTGGAGGAATTCCTGGAACAGACCCTGAAGTAATTATTGGAAATTTCCCGGAGAAATGCATGCAGGTTTTCCTGCACTTATATCTAGAGGAATCTCTAGATAAATTCCTGAAGGAATCTCTGATGGAATTCCTAGAAAAACCTCTAGAGGAATTCCAGGAGCCCCAAAATACAGCAGTGTTGCCAGCTGTACTACACATTGGTTAAAACGCTGTCCGTCTTCTCCAATGTTCCGTATAACTATCTAATGGCAATAACTGCTCAAGCATAAAAGAGCATCGTTGCTAGTTATAATAAATTAAATAAATTATCTCTAACATGGTGGTGTGGTTAATAAAGCTCAGACAGAGTTGGTGTACCCTACAGGCACAGTAGTTGTTAAAATTAATTGGTAACAACCTCTAAAGGCTTCACTCTGATGTTTTGAGGTACTTTGGGACTTCATTACCTCAAACAAATGGATGCATTACAAGAACTCTTAATGAAAGGCGTCTATACCTTCCTAAACATTATTGGCTGCATAAATAAAAAAAAACCATCACAAATCAAGCTAATGCTCCACCCACAACTGATGAGCTCTGCACAAATCATCCAAGTGATTTACGCATATTCAATCAGCTGTATGCTATCCATATAAGTTCATTTCGAAGTGCAACATTGTGATTCGACACCACAGAGAAATAAAAAAAAATACCGGCGCTTGTTTAGAAAGAAACATAAACAATCTATACCCTTCCATCAATGATTTATGCGATCCGGCACCCATTTGGGGGAGGTGCCATTTGCGTACCATGAGTGTAGGCGTGAACATAGAGCAATCTAAGTTTCATAGAAAGAAGCATAAATTACGCTCCGCTACGCATCAAATATCACACCTTCTTCGGCTGGCTGCATGCACTCCGTCGTAGTGCCGTATTTTAAAATGAAGGGGACATATTTTTCCGTAATTTGAAACTATTCTAGACCCAATAGATTTCCGAAACAGCTGTTCGTTGTTTGAACATAATTTATTATTAAAATATACTTCGCTATTTCATTTTTTATCGACAAGATTTTTAACCTATTACGATAAGTTATTGTGTTGCACATAATGTGTGTCACGGTCAGATGTAGAACACAGTACATACTGTGTTTTTTAAAAACGCGAGTTCCTGGTCAATATGCAAAGCAATATGGCACCGGTCACCACGTCGTTCAAAGCAATCTATGTATACTTAGTATACGTTCACATTTTACCTCCCAACATGCTTGCTCATTGTCTCTTGATGTCATCTCCGATTATTGGATACAACTGTTATTTGATACACTCGCTTTGAAGTATTCAAATAAGTGTGGGGAAATCGAAACAAAACGGAAAACTGGAGATAACCAGGTATGGGGAATATCACGCAGTTTTACGAAAAAATGTCATGACATTTTATTTTTTTTTTTTTCATTCTGATTATTTTCTGTGTGAATTTTCATTGTAGAGCATCACAAATATTTGATGCTTATTAATAATGGAATATAAATGATGTTATTGATGAATGATTTTTTTTCCTTTGGACAGCGAAAATAAAGAAAGCATAGAATGACATTTCCTGAGAATAAATTATTTCTATACTAGATGATAAAGTCACATGACCTCCAAATTATTCCAAAGTAATAATTGCCGTTTGAAATTTTGATTCTTGGAAATATACAAATGCAATTCAGATAATAAGAACACTACAAATGTACATAGGTTCGATCCTTTGAACGCTGCTCTAACGCCGTAAAGCATGCAATGGGGTAGGACATTCCATAAAAAGTCGTTGCGCATAAAATGTGTTTCTTCTTTGGAAGCATACGGTTTTTTTTTTTAAATTTTGTACAACACGTTGGAAAAATCTCGCTTTTTGTACTTAATATTACCCGGTGCTGGCAGTATGGCCAACCGCGCGACTGATGAAAGGTTAATGTAAAATTCGACTACGTTGTCATGCATACAGATGACTCAGCAACTAATATCCAACGGAAGATGAATATTTCACCCCAACATTCGTACCGAAAAAAAACTAGGTCACCTCACTATACCCGAACAATTTCTACAAATATTTCCTGGAAACAATGACGGGTGGCTTATCCATGCTCCGATTACTAATGCCTGGTGCTCATCGCTGCATATTTTCGTGGCACGTTACCCTCTCAAGTGAAGCCACAGCCAAAGCCAAGTTCAGCCAGTTGATTTTGGAGGTTTTGTTTTGTTTTCGGTTTTTCGTTTTGACATGCTAGTTATAGTCTTTCCAACATCATCATCCTCCTCCATCGAAAGTAGCAATAACAAACCTAACAAACCGATGCTGTTGTGAGTTGTGGTGATGGCGACGGTGGTGGTATACTTGTTTACCACCGGCGAAAAGTATAGCATCGACTTGCTGCCTTGCCGGATCCAAGCGCGCGCTCTCTAGAGGGGGAGGTTGAATGGTGATAATTTGTATGCAGCCGGCATGATTAGCGTTGTTTTGGGAATTAGATTGTTTTCCTTACTGCTTAGCATGCTGTTGGATCATGGCAAGGCGACTTTCGACGTGTGTTATTCGCGATGATGACGATAAGCTGCTAATAGGAGAAGAAGTTTGTAAGGAACGTTTCTGTATAAAGCTACTAAATTTGCTATGGGGCTGTCCATTAATTACATAAGGGAAATTTTACGATTTTTCGACACCCCCACCCCCCCTTGTAAGATTTTTTGTATGAGAACCCAAATATTTTTTTATGGCGCGTAAGATTTCTCAAACCCCCCCTCCCCCCATAAACCCTTACGTAATTAATGGACAGCCCCTATGGCTAAAAATTTTAACATGGAAAATCAGTTCCATAAAGAATTCCTTAAGAATTATTTTTTCAACAAAGTTTCAACGCTCTATTTTTTTTTATTCTGATCTATATATTATATTTCATTATATAAAATCGTTTAAAACGTTTAAATGCTGTTTTAGTTACAGATTTTTTTTCGTGATTTTGTAAATTTTTATTATTGTTTTCTTAATTTTTCTATTTTTTGAACATCACTATACTTTTGGTTGCTGATTTTTAGACATTTTGAGATTTTTTGTTTTTATTTCTAGACATCCTAATACTTTTATATTTTTTCTTAAAGCCTTTTTGGGTCGCCAATTTTTGAAAGCGCTTTGGGAATTTTTTATTTTAAATGTTTATTTCTAAACGTTCCTATAGTTTAACGTTTTTTTTCCTAAGCCTGTTGGGGTTGCCAAAAGTTTGAGATTTTTCGATTACTGTCGAAATAAAAATGAAATTTTTAATCTCTGCCATTGAATTTTTTTCTACTTTCCGCGTCTTAAAATCTCCCGGTAAAGACCTTCCAAGACTAGTCATGTTCACACTCATTTGGGCCGAACAATGCACTCGCGGAAAAGAATCTTCCGAAACATTTTTCCAACAAATGTTTAAGCCATCTCAGTACAAACTTCGATAGCTAGTTAGCTGGTTAGCTTAACAACAAATGTTTAAAAAAATCGAAAGCACTGAAAAATTGATTCCTATCCAGAGCACTTAATTGCAGTTTCAAATTTTAGTTCAAGTCACGGTGAAACCAGTGATCATCATGAAATTTTGTTGTTTCAAACTCAAGGATCTGTTTGAAATGTCATTAAACTTCCAACAAATTGTTTCCTCCTGCAATGGTGAATCTTGCTGAACGACTAGCTATTTCTCCACCCCAGCAAAAGCAAAACAAATCCGTTTCCATTCCATTCAACAAATACTTTGGAAAAATTATTACTATTCAAATATGCACATCAGCAAACACGAGCAAATAATCTTACTTCCTGCCACCATCCATCGACGTAACACTGCGCAGCGCAAGGCCTGGTACTGTGATGGAAATTTTATTGAGTGCACCCACACCTCGGCTGGATGAACGCTGCCGCGCGCGTGTGGCATAAAAATCCATTCGTTGCATTTACTTCTACTGCTACTGCTAGGATGATGCAAACATTATAATATTGCAATTCCTGATTCTGGGGGATTCTACCACCAATAGACGCAACAAGTTTTTTGAGCAATTCAAGTAAACAGTTTGATGACGAAACATTTTCTGTTGAATCTGTTTATTTCTTTTTTTTTATTATTTGGTGTCATTGATTTCAAATGATATTTTTCACTCGGAGAAGTCCATCCCCATTCACATTTTGAGCATCCTCATTTCGCAAATAAATCCCCTCACTGGCTGTTGGTATGCCTCCCCAGTAGAGCGCAACAATCTGTTTTATTTTCTGTTTTTTTTATTCCAACGCGTGCAACTTATATAGGTTTAATACCAAGTGGGATCCTACTTGGCTGCCAACAGTCAACCAACAATCAAGTGCAATGTGTAGCAATTTTCAATGCAGAGAGAAATTATTCCTCTTTCAAACGATTCCCTTCTCCTCTATTCAAGCATCATCCACTTGTTGAAGATTTCCGTTCTGGTGTCTTCCCAGTCCCAGTCCCGGCTTCTGCCACATTGTTGCCTTCCATCTTCGTCTGCTGCCGCCGACAATGGAATTTGTGCTCAACGAGAAATGCTCTTGGGTAGGGTATCCCTGCTCATTTTCATCAAAATTTATTTATTTATTTTTCGGAAAATATTATAGAAGACGAGTAAATTTCTAAAGGAATCCCTAGAAGGTTTTGTGCAAGATTTTTTTAAAAATCTGGAAGAGAGAATTTTTGGAAGATTTTTCTGGTAGAATTTCGTAAGGATTTCTATGAGGTTTTTCTTAAAAATCCACAGCATGTTTTTTTTTCTTTTAATCCCTGGATTTTTTTTTTAAGAAATTCCTGAATGATGTTGTAAAATAATCAATGGACGAATTATAAAAAAGAGAGATTTCTGATGGAATCCTTGGAGAAATTTATTGTTGAAGGAATGTGTGTGCTCTGGAGAGATTTCTGGAGGAACCCCTATAAGAGTTTAAAAAAAATCTCTGGAGAAAGTTTTATGTTTTTTTTAAATAGTTCCTAGAATTCTTGAAGGAATATTTAGAAGTTTTTCTTGAAAAATCACTAAACGAAATTCATCAGAAATCCTTAGATGGTTTTCAATGGAATACTTGAAGAACATTTTTGGTTGACTCTTTCAAGTAATTTCTGAAGAAATTATTGGGAAACTATCTAACAATCTTTCTGGAGAAATTTATTAAGATGTTCAATGAAGGTTCTCTTCTGAAATATCTCTGAAATATTCAAACAAAAGTCTGAATGAATTTCTACAGCAATCCTTGTAGAAAAATTCTGAAAAGAATTTAAAGTTATGAGAAATTCATTGATTTTTCAATTTTTTTTATAGAGAAGAGCACCTTTTTCAGAGGCACTATGATTTTTCCCAGATTTTGATAGGTACTTAAAACAATTTCAAAGAGATCACCTTTTAACAGCTAATTTGCAAATGAATCTTTTGAGAAATTTCTGATGGAATTTTTAGAAACTCTGAGGGTGTTAGAAATATTAAAAATACATCCCTGTAGTTCGATTTAATGTATGGGAGAATTCCTAAGAGAATCCACAAATTTGTTAAAAAAAATCAGAAGAGTTTCTGAGGCCAATTTTTGATTTCCGAGATAACTGTTCTGCAAGAATATCTGGAGACAATGTTTATTCTGTGAGAATTTTCAGAAAAAAGGAACATTATTTTTCGGAGTAATTCATCGAGGAGTCTTGAAAGCAACTCGTAGAGAAATTGCTGAAGAATTCCTTTAATAATTCCTGAGAGAAATCCTGTAATAATTTCTTTAAAATATTCTCATTCTAACTCTTACCCTAGTTTTAAAAGGAACTCCTCCACCGAAGAATTTATGGAAAACTTTCATAAAGAAAATGAATGGAAATGAAAAAATCTGTGGATGATTTTCTAAGGAAATTACAGAATTTTGGAGAATCCTTGGAAAAATTTCTGGTAGAAGAGAATTCTAGAAGAATTTCCGAAGGAATTTCCGGAGCGATTTCTGAAGTAACCCATTTGAGGTTTTGTAAACTAGTATCTCTAGAAATTTCTAAAGGATCGTCTAGAAAAATTTTTGAAGAAAGCTCTGGTTAAAATTTGACTTAATCCCTGATTTTTTTTAAATAATCCCTATAATTCCTCAAGACGAGATTTTCTTAAAGAATTCATAGACGATGTTCTACCGGAATACTTACTACTAAGAGAAATTTTCTGGATAAATATTTCAGATAACTTAAAAAAAAAATCATTTGGAAAAACTTTTGAACAACTTTTCTGAAGGAATTTAAGAAAAAACCTTTTGAAGGTTTCCTAATGAGTTTCCGAGTAGTTTTTTTTCAGAAACCTCTAGGAGAATAATTTCTTAAGTGATCCATGTAAGCGTTCTATAAAAAATATTGAGGAAATGTCTTCATTAGAGGAATTTCTAAAATCCTGGAAGAATTTCTGTACTAGTATTTGGAGGAATTTACAAAGTAATCCTTGCAGGAATTTCTCAAGTATTTCTGAAAAAGCATCGGGAGAATTCCTAAAGAATTCTCTGAAACATTTTTAAATGAAATCCATGTGAAAATTTTAGACGTACTTTTGAAGGAAATGCTGAAGGAAATTCTACATCAATCCCTGAAGCAAATTTCTAAATTATGAATTGGATTTTTTCGGAATAATTCGTAAAAAAATCCTGGGTGAATTCCCGGAATAATTATTAAATGCACTTCAAAAGGAATCCCGTGAGAAATTTTTGAAAGAATTTTCAGAAGATTTTTCTGTGTCTCCGGTAGAAATCACGATATAATCTGAGGAAGAATATGTAAAAAAACCTCTAGAGAAATTTCAGATTAAATATTCAGACGAGCTTCTTAAGCAGAGACATATTTAAAATCTAAAAGAATTATAAAAAAATGAAGCAATTCCTGATTTTCTTAAAAAATTTCCTGCAGGAACATTTATACATTTATTATTTAACATATTTCTGAAGTCTACTCTGGTGAACTTATAGAAAAAAATCTGGATAAATGTTTGTGGGAGTTGCCAGAGTAAATGGTGGTGGAATTTCTAAAGCAGCCTCCAAGACAGTTGCTAAGCACTCTCTTACTGATTCCTATAGGAAATCTGCAAAAATTTCTCAAGTTTCTGAACCAAGCCCTGGATCAATTTCTATAGGTATCCCAGAATTAATTTCTTTAAAAAATCATGGATAAACTTCTGAAACTTATTTCTGATTTTCTAAATATCTGTCATGCAGGATTATCTGGAGATAGTCATAAAATAATTATTGAAGGAATTTCTTAAGTTTATTTAGGGATAATTTTCAGAAAATCTCCAGAAGGAATCCCTGCAGAATTTATCGGAGTAATTTTCAAAGTAACTCCTAGAGAGTGTGTTCTTGGAGGCAAAATCGAAATGCCGCTTTTTCATTTGGTTCGGCCGCGAGCGCGTCGTCGTCGTCTATTTCACAATGCTCATCTTCGTACGGGGCAGTTCAGTGTGTTTTTGGAGGCAAAGTCGAAATGCTGGAGTGTGCGGTGGACGCGTCGTGGATCGAGTCGGTTCCGAATTTTTCGCTTCCCGTCGGCGCTAGTTCCCAATACACTTAAAGTTGATAATACATATTTTCTTTCATTTTTTGCATTTACACAAAAGAGTGAAAAGTGTTGGTTCGGGCTCGCCGGTCGAGAAAAATCCGGGCGCCGACAAGTGAGTCGCATTCAGTGTATTTCTGTGTGGAATAGACTAAAGGTTTCTGCTCCCTAGTGGAGTGGAGACGCGCGATAGAATTTTCTTTTTGGCTAGTTTTTGGCGTCGAAAAGTGGTCGGTTGTTAACGGCGGTTTGTGTATATTGGTCCATTGTCAAATCATATCACCAACCATAGGTGACTCCTGGACTGACAATGTACCTTACCCTACTAACAAAAAAAATCCTTCCTGAGACAAACGTGGAGATGCAGCGATTCGCGGTCTTTATAACAACGTTTGTCTTACTAACATTCCCTCCCATCCTCGATGACCGTAAGGACGTGGCCGGCGCCGTTATTGACCCTATTAAAGTTGGGAGCTCTCGACCTGTGTACATTGAGAATAGTAAGCTAGTCCTAAGCCCTATTCATTGGTTCCTTGTGCAATTTCGATTGCTCTGGTCAATCACGGAGTAGCAACTACGAATTGTGCAGTCATCTATGCTCATGCTCATACTCATGCTAATTTTCAAAGCAACTCCTAGAGCACTTGCTAAAACTCCCCAAATGATTCCTGAAAGGGATCTTACAAAATCTCTCATGAAAACTATTTAAAAAAAATAAAAAAAAACTCAAAGAAATCTGCAGGAGCTTCAAAAATTCCTTATGGAACTTCTGAAGCAAATACTCAAAGAGTTCCCGGAGTAATTTGTTAATGAAGTTTTGTCAATTTTCTTAATTTGTTAATTCCCGAATGAATCATTTGAAAACGTTTACGTTAAAAAAAATCAGTAGAAGAATTCCTGGGGTATTTCTTGATTCATTTATAAATAATTTTACAAAATAATTGCATGTATAGGAATTTTTGAAAGAATTTTTATATTAAATTTCCTAACGAGTTTCTATAGCAATATCTGGATATTTTTCCAGAAGAATTCCTGAAGGAATGTCTAAAAATGGCATGGAAGAGTATCTGAAGCTAATTTCTGATTTTCTAAATATTTTTCCTACAGAATCATCTGGAGACAATCAGAAATTAGCTGTTAAAGAAGTTTCTGAATTTGACTCTGGTAGAATTTTTAGATTTACTCCTGAAGGAATTTCTGCATGATTTTTCATGAAGGAATTTCTAAGACAATTCTTATAGCAATTGCTGAAAAATTTCCCTTATAATTCCTGCAAACAAATCTGAAGCATGTTCGCAAAAAATCTGTTTTTGCAAAAATAAATCTTCTAACTCCTAGAGATGTTCCTGCTCGGTTTTTAGGAAAAATCCTGTATGAGTTTCTGAAGTTATTCTTGAAAAAAAATCTCAATGAGAACTCAGAGTAATTTGTAAATTCTATTAATATGAAAATGACAATATGGCTTATAATGAAAACGCAGAATAAATTTCTACAGCAGTCCCTGAGAAGGATACCTGAATGTGTCGTTAGAATATGATTTTGTTTTAATTTCTGGAGAAATTCTGAAAGAATTCCTGAAGGAAATCTAAAAAAAAAACCTTGAAAAAATATTTTTCAAGCAATCTGTTTAAGAGTTTTCTTTTTGTGTGGAAAATGGCTTTACTTGTAAAATTTTTGAAGTTTTTTTTTAATATTTCGTTAATAAATTTCTGGATAATTCATTTAAAAAAATACAAAGGAACCCTGATACCTGATAAGCAATTTCTGAACGGAATTTTGGAAGATTTTATGCTAAACCCCTGGCTGGAGTTCTGAGGGATCTCAGAAGGATTATAAAAACACTATGTATATTGAATCCCTAGACGAGTTTTTAAAGCAATTCCTTTGCGAATTTCCAAAAGAATCCCTGAAGGAATTTCTGAAGAAAACTATGGAGGAGTTTTTGAAGCCTATTTCTGATTTTCTAAATATACCTCCTGCAGAAACGTCTGGAAATATTTATTCATTGAAGGAATTTCTCCAGTTTATTCTGGGGAAATTCTATGGAAAAAACTTCAAAAGCAATCCCTGCAATTTTTTTCTGACTTTTTAATCAATAAATTTCTAAAGAAACTCCTTGAACAATTGCTGAACAAGCCCCATATTTATTCTTAAAAGAAATTCTGCAGCAATTTCTAGAAAAAAAATGATCTCAAAATTTCTCAAAAAGCTCCTGAAAAATTACTGCAGAAACTAAAAAACTAAATGAGCTTTCTAAGAAAATTTTTAAAAAAATCGGAGTTGTTTGTAAAACAAATTTGTTAATTCTGAATGTCTACGTTTGTTTTGATTGATACATTTAGCTTTATTCTAGAGACTTTCAGCCCTTGGCTGATTCGTCTCTTCTGAATTTGATTTTTCATTTCTGCTACCGTTACACTATTTAGTATGAAAACACGTGAAGACGTTTGAAAAAGAACTGATTGATAAGAATGTATTGGGAATAATAGCTCAACCAATGGAAATCGGGAACAAACAATGCAATATAATCTTTCTTAGAACAATACCTCCTAGGAGGATCTCATGAAGACCTATAAGAAATGCTTTTGTAGCTTTCTCAGACCAAATCACCAAAACAGTTCTCGGACGTTTCTGATTTTTTTCTGTGGGAAATCGACATTCCGGTGTTTTTTTTACGAAAAATGTTCCATTATTCCTTTAAATTCCATTGTTCTACATTTCCCAAGTGATTTTTCTACATTTTCCTGCAAAGATTTGTCTGAGCATTCATCTGAGGATTTAACACAAACCCGCGGAAAATGTCTAATAAAAACATCATCTGAACGTTTCTATGAGAATTCTCTTAGATAATAAGGAAGCAACGGGATTAGGACCCGTAAGAATCGATGAAATTCCTGCAGGAATTTCGATAACGATTGGAAAGTTTCTGGACACGTTCATAAAAATACTTCAAAAATTCATGATTTTTTAATACTAATCAAGTTTTGGTAGAATTGCTTGAGGAACTAGCGCTACTTGCGAAAGATGCCCAAAGTGTTCCTGGAGAATGGGTTGTTAATTGTATTTTTTGTTTTATTTCTTTGCCTGAAGTGTTATTTCGATACGAAATTCAAACGCATTTCACAAATATTTCCTAAAGTGATCTTGATTGATAAAATAAAAATTGAACGAATCAATTGTATAAACCTAGTTCAAGAGAATACTGATCTTACTAATAATCGGATATATTTGCGTTGGAATTTTAGAAGATAGCATTTCCGACGCACTAATCACGAAAACGCGACCTTCTTCAATTCAAATGAAATTTTGTTTATGTATTCGTAAGTATTTTTCATTTCATTTATTTAGCAATATTCTTTGCTTAACTTTAAACGTATAGGGCGTATAGAAAAAACCTAATTTTGTTGGTGGATGACATCATTTCAATCCAACAAACCGTTTTCAGGTTAATCTTTTTATGTAAAGGTTTGAAAGAATATGTTTGAGGATATTTAAAGAAATTTTAGAAAAACAATAGACTGGGAGTAATGTTCATTGGAGATCTATTGTTGATTTCATATAATTTCAAATTTCCGAAAGCCTTATTAGTTTTCGGTAGAAAGCTGACTTCCAGTCTCAAAATTTGCCAAGTAGCTCAGGGTGGTCAAATGCGTCTAACTATTTTTTTATCGATTTTATTATTTTAATCGATTTTCAAAACAATGCAAAAAAACATTTTTTGAGATTTTTATATCAAATCAAACCAAATTCTATTTACACATTTTTTCCTACCATATTTAAGTTTCTAAGAAATAATTTATACTTTTTTGATATAAAAAAAAACTTTAAAACAGTAAAAAATCTCAAATAAAATTTCACAAGGTGTCATGCAATTTTCCTATTTTTTTTAATTCGCTGTATCTTAAGTGTAGTTGAATGTAGAGAATAAAATATGTATAGTTTTTCATTGGAACTGGTACTTAAAGTATATATTTGATATCAAAAATTAAAAAAATGTTTCATTCTGATTGTTTTGAAATCAGTGAAAAATAAATACTCGAGAAAAAATAGTTGAAAGCATTTGACCATCCTGGGGTACTTGAAAAGGCTTAAGGCAGCTTTGTACAGAAAAACAATTTTAAAAAATCGTTTCTTTGGAAATTTCAAATAAAATTTGACATCTAGTATCGATTCGCGATGAATATTATTCTCTGTGTATTTTTTCTAACAGTCCTTCAAATATCCTCAAACACCTTCGAAGACATCATTTCAACACAACAAACCGTTTCCAAGATATAATTGTTTGTAGAAGAAATTTAGTTTTTTTTCACACGCCCTTCTCAAACATTAGTTGAGGAAAATTGGTTGTGTCTAGCACACGAACAAAAGCATCGAATCAAAAATGGCTTTACGTGTTTTCAGGCCCAATTCTCAAGAAAGTCCTGAAAATTCTCCAAGAACATAAAACATTACCAAAGAATGCCTTGAGATGCTACAGTTGGGTTTTCTGGGTGAGTTCTCGAGTATAAAATATTGAATTCTCAACAGGATAACCGCCCTGAGCTGAAAGTTAGAACAGCCACCCTATCCACCGAAAAGTGGAGGGTGGAGAAATTCAACCTTGACATGACTTTTCCCACAATTTCGCTGAGTCTGTTCATTCTTCACCGTCCGTCGTCTCCCTCTGAATGATGAAAAGAGCCATCATCCCAATTGCTGCGTGCGGTAGTACTTAAGAAGCGAGTCGATCCACACTGTGGCATCGCACCTCGAACCTATCCCATTAAATGCGGTTTCGAAAACAGTTCAATCAAGCAACCGCATCACACCGCATACCGCAGCACGATGACTGCTTTAAAAATTAACGATGCTATTGTGTAAGAACGGTAGTCGGGGATTCTTTTCAGTATTGAAGATTTGAATGGGATCGTTGATATGCATATGATTGCTCTAGTTGAAAGTATTTTGATAATCGTGCTTAATTTTTTTTCTTTTATCTTGGCATAACACTCCAACTGAGGCATAGTCTGCTCCCTAGCATGATCACTTCATGATCACTTTCACAGTTGAGAGCTTGTTTTTTTAACTACTTCTTCTTGTTCTTTATGGCTCTACGTTCTCACTGGAACTTGGCCTGCCTCTCTTCAACTTAGTGTTCATTGAGGACTTCCAGTTATTAATTGATGGACCTTCTTTGTTTGCTATTGCATGAATTTGTATATTGTGAGGCAAGCTCAATGATACACTTTGCTCAGGGAATCGAGACAATTTTTACGACCAGAACGGGTATCGAACCCGCCGTTTCTGGATTGGTGATACATAACATTAACTACTAAGCTAACTGGAGACCCCCCTTTGTTAACAACTGGCTAGTTAAATCAGGAATATTTCGGGATCGAAACCCGATTGTGGGAAGTCGTGGACCACGCCGTACAGCGAAATGTGCGTGGGAATCGAGAATCATGGTTCTGTCAAGTACCACTACTTTGACGATTGCAGTTCTGCAATTGCAGCTTCAGCGCACGCTCCCTAAAACTGAATGAAAAACCACTTTCCGTCCTTTGTGAATCATACATACTGATACACATACTCTAACCAGACCACCCCCACTGCAGTCCGTTGTTGGTATGATGGTTTAATTACTCTGATCCATATTCCATCGTTCGCTCATGACCATCAAGAAATCGTAGGTGGACACTGGACAGTAGCTTCTACCACCATACCATTCCATTGAGTTGCCTTTCTCCTGGTTGCATTCACTTAGTTAGTATGCTGATGTCATCCGCCTCCGCACCGGATGATGGCTACCTACAAACGTTATTGTTGATGGTGCGGGTGATAACTGTCGTCATGCTCTACTCTGCTACTACTGTGACATTTATCATACAAATTGCAAACATTGCGAGGATGACACTAATTCAAATCGCGTTGCATCGCATCAGTTCGCTGGATGGATGGTGGGTGAATGAATATCCGCGTTCTGTTGCTGAATGGATTCTTTGCGCGTTGCACTCGTTGTTGCTTGTCGTCACGTTTCTGGATTACACATTTCATTTGGAATAACAAATATAGTGGGTGATGCATTTTTTTCTCTTGAATGGTTAAAAAGTCAGTGGCGTAGCTAGGAGTTTGGGGGCCCGGTGCGGAACTAAATTTGTGGGCCCCCATGAAAATTACAGATGTACATATTTTACAATGATAAGTATATCCTTCTAACTCTTAAATAATCACTCCGTATTTTGCATTTTGCATCTCGACTTTCGAACTCAGCATTAGCGTGATGGTGGCGGTGGTAGCCAACTGACTGACGAAAGGTTAAAAATTATTTTCTATATTTTTTTATGAATTTCTTCGAAGATTTCTGCAATGATACATCCCGGAGTTCCATCAATGAGCGTAAGATTATTTTCTAAGAATAATGTCGAATTTATTATTAAATTTCATCAAGTAATCCCTTGCACTATGGGCCAGAAATCAAAATTTCGCGACAAAATTCAAAAAAGTTGTTTTTTTTTTTAAGATCAATCAATTTTAATATATGTATGATTGTTTGGGCTATGTTTGATTGTATACCGACTGATTTTTTTGATTTTCAACAAAATTGTATCGTTTTTTGAATGGAGAAACTTCTTATAAGCGAATATTCTCTTTAAGTTCAAATTCCAATTTTACAATGTTTACTCAAATTGTACAGTTTGTTTGCCAATTTGTTCAAAAAGTAGAAGTATTCGACCGTATTCGACATGCAACCGATCTAGGAAGCTAGTTAAGACTCTTCCGTTTCGGATACTACCGGACTTTTTTGCGGGAATTTGCGGGAAACCGAGACAGAATGATTTAAGCGCATGCGTTAATTTTACAATGTTTTACGCTGTGCTTTAATAACCATCCACTCTTAGATAGACTTTTGGCATTATGACGCAATCTCTTAATTTCTTGCGAAATAATACACATAGCAACATACTACTATTATTCTGGAAGGTTTCGTTTCAGGTAAGACTGTGGTTGTAGAAGTTTAAATCAATATCACACACTTACTCAAAGTGAAAAGTTTCGGTACATCAATTCGTGTGGTCAATTATGATGAAGCGCAGTAGGCGTTGCCGTGTGCAGACGTGTTTTGAGCTGCTCGTCACACTTCTTTCGCGTTCGCCAGTTTTTTTTTTCGCGATTCCGCTGACGATTTGGGCCGGTGCTACGCCATCCGGATGGTTCCTCGCGCGTGTGAGTGGGTGTTTGTTTTGATGAGAAGTGGCTTTTTTCCGCGTTGCTGGTAGAGCCATTCGAAGGTGTTTCATTGTTTTATGCTTGAATGCATGCCGCTGCTCGGGGCTCGCAAATTGAGCCGACGTTCGTATCGATAGTGCCGAAATTTGCCCTCAGATTCGTGTTTGTGGTGTGGCTTGGTGACACGCTCTTCTTTTTTCGTCTATTTTGCGTCTTTGGCTGATATGGCTAGGGGAACGTTCAAAAATTACGTCCAACATTTTGGGGAGGGGGGGGGTCTAGAAAAGTGTGACAGTACGTGTATTGGGTATAGGAAAAGTGCGTGACAGAGGGGTGAGGGGGGGGTCCAGAAATCCTGAAAAACGATGGACGTAATATTTGAATCTTCCCTAGGCATCAGCAGTGATTCGCGAGTGGTTTCAGAATTAAACCGTGTAGCGGTAGTATCATATCTAAAGTTTTGTGAGTGATGAAGCGACATTTGTGCCAATGATGATGAACAGTGCGACGGAGGCGAGACGAGGAATAAGCCTGACTGCGCTGTACAGACGTCCCTATGGCAATGGCAGCGCTTCCACGGATGGTTCTTGGTGAGATTGTTCTGATCGTAACAATAACAAATTTAACTAAATACGTGCCGGTTTCAAAGACATTCTTTGAAACAGGAAGTGTGTTTGCAATATCATTATCCATTTGATAACGGTAATGCACACATGCGGGGCTTGTTGTAAGTGAAAGTGACCTCGGAATGGACGTGAGTAACCAGACATTCTGAAATGGGTCACTGGATCCCAACAGAGCTATCACCTTTCAACTCCCGGGCTAAAGATGATTTCAGTTTGTAGTGTGAAATTCAGTAAAAATCATACAGACAGCTGCAGACATCTTTCTTCCATAATACCACTGCCGGACAGTGGGAGTTGAATTGTATACACACACACATCAATTCGTGTGGTCAATTATGATTTTTAATAATCTCAATTTATGTATAGATGTCATGTATGTATAGTTTTTGGTGAAAAAAATCGCTGCTCAGATGTCCGGCATTTGGCAGAATGCCACTTGGCCGAATTATGTTCAAAATAATTCAGAGACCTCTTTTCACATTCTAGTTGCCAATTTGATCATCATTAATTTTTCCTTCTTCCTTCCTCCAATCATTGACTATTCCAAGGGGTTGGTCGCTCAGCACATCTACTTTCGTCTTCAATGTGCCGGTACTGTGCCAAACTGTGCCGGTCGTGCCGAACTGTGCCCAATTGTGCCCAATACTGTCGTGAGTTAAAATCTCACTTGAGCTGTGGGTTTGTTCCTAATTTCACTAATAATGTACAGTAGACGTCGGTGCAAACGGTTTAACTGCAATGCTTTTTACCTGCAAGTCCGGTAAGTGCGACAAATTTGCAGTTATCGTACCGCCAAACGTCAAAATGGTGTGCCATGTTAGCCCTAATGAACAGTCGAATGAATTTTTCGTTCATTTTACGTCAATTGACGGCTTGTTGACACTGTCAGGCGTTGCAGTTATCGAATTTTCGTTCGCTAAGTGAAACGTTAACATGTTGCAGTTATCGAACGTCTACTGTATCCATCTGTACATATGTATGTACGTTGAGTTTATTTAAAATTCTAATTTTGATTGATATTCCGAAACTTTGCACATTGAGTAAGTCTGTGGTCTTGATTTAAAAGCTTACAGTGTATCAAACAATTGTCCGTACAGCAATTTTTTTGTCAAAATAATGTTTCCATCAAATGTTTATAACTTTTTTATACGTCAATCAAAACCGCTGAAGTTTTGACCAATCATGAATCATATATTACTGCTCTATTGGTAAAATTTTGAGCGAGATCGAATAAGTTTTCTGAAAGTTAAAGAACTTTCACTAAAGCTTATAAGATTTTTGAACACATTTTTAAAACATTATATCTCAATATATAGTCGATGAAACTTTTTCATTTTTTCTTTGTGTTACAGCTTATACCTAAGGCTATCATATGCAGCTTCGTTTGAGGTTTTATATTCACTACAAAAAATATGAAAAATTTGCTTATGTAGTTGACGGTATTTTAAAAAATACCATATTTTGAACATATAATCTGCCAAACGTTTTCTACCAATAAAAGTGCATTAACTGAACGAAAAATGCATAGGACCTACTCTTCACATGTTGTTTAGTAGGTCCTGTATAAAAATATAACATTAAGAGAGTTTAAAAAAGTTGAAAATACTTGGCACTTTTATTGATCAATTCAAATTTCCAAATAAAACTCTGGATATATACAGATTTTTCATATTTTTTGTAGTGAATATAAAACCTCAAACGAAGCTGTATATGAAAGCCTTAGGTATAAGCTGTAACACAAAAAAGATTGAAAAAGTTTCATCGACTACATATTGAGATATAATGTTTTAAAAATGTGTTCAAAAATCCTAAAAGTTTTACTAAAAGTTCTATAACTTTCAGAAAACTTATTCGACCTCACTCAAAATTTTACCATTGGAGCTGCAATATATGGTTTATGTTTGGTCAAAATTTCAGCGTTTTTGATTGACGTATAAAAAAGTTATAAACATTTGAATGAAAATTGATTTTGACCAAAAAATTGCTGTACGGACAATTGTTTGATACACTGTATAATCACATTTATATTTGAAACAAAACCTTCCAGAATGAAAGTTGTTTGTTGCTTTGTTCCGCAAGCCATAAAGTCATAGCGTCGTAATGGCAAGAGTGGATGATTATTGAAGCACAGCCCGAAATATTGTAAAATTTAAGGAAGCACTAAAATCACTCTAACTTGGCTTCCCGCAAATTCCCGCAAAATAGTCCGGTAGCATTCGAAAAAGAAGAGTCTAAACTAGCATCCTAGACCGGTTGCATGTCGAATACGGTCGAATACTCCTACTTTTTGAACACATTGGCAAATTTAACCGTAAAATTTGAGTAAATATTGTAAAATTTATTTTTAAACCTAAAAGCATCGCAATTTGTGCATCAAATATGCAAAATATACTAAATTTACTTTTAGGAACTGAATGCGTTATATTTTTTAATCACATCCTTCACCACAAATCACATTTTTCTTAATATTGGTTAAAATCGAGAATTTTCGCTCATAAGAAGTTTCTCCATACAAAAAAAAACTATACGATTTTGTTACAAATCGAAAAAGTCAATCGGTATATAATCAAACATAGCCCAAACAATCATACAAATATGAAAATTGGTTGATCTTAGAAAAACAACTTTTTTGACTTTTGTCGCGAAATATTGATTTCGGGCCCATAGTGCCTTGGGAAGTATTTCAAAGATTGCTTTACCGTTTTCTTAAAAAAAACCTTTCTGAATCATAATTTGTCTTCAAGAATCTTTCAAGTGGTTAACGAAAGTGTGTCATTCAGTATTTCGCTAAACACTCCATCAGGTATTCTTACAGTGTTGTCTCCGAGCATGTTTTCAAAAGAACTTTAAAGTACTTTGAAATATTCATGCAAAGGCTTTATCAAGTATTTCTCTAAACCAGTGCTGAAAAATTCATTTCATCATATCTAGATTCAATCACCTACAGCTCCTTTTAGAAGCTGAAGCTTGTGCGGCTAGACCAGTTCTGCAAAAAAGTCACGGAAAAACCGCTATTTTTCGAATATTTATGGTAAATGTCACGGACTACCTGCCACTAACTGAATATCATTTGCCATTTTTCAAAGGTAGTCCGTGACATTTATCTTAAATATTCGAAAAATAGCGGTTTTTCCGTGACTTTCTTGCAGTATTGGTCTAGCCGCACAAGTTTTTCATATACCATTTTCTCAGGTTCAGCTTCTAAAAGGAGCTGTAGGTGGTTGAATTTAGATATGACGAAATGAAATTTTCAGCACTGCTCTAATCAATTGTTCAGGAAGTCCATCAGGGATTCAATAATATCTCTGTGGATTCATCTATAAGATCAAAGAATTCTTAAGACATTCTAGAATAACCACTACAAAAGTTTTCCAATGATTTTTATGGAACCAGATATTTTTCCAAGAAATTACATCGGAATTCCGTCAGAGGAAGAGAAGTCCTTCTAGAATTACTTCATGGTTTCTTTCAGGAGATCCTCCAAATATCCCTTAAATGATTTCTCCACGGAAGTCAAGCAGTTCTCCATAGATATATCCAAGAATTTATCTTGGCATTTCCTCAACCATTCATTACTCATTTTGGCGTTCCATTGAAGATTTCCTAAGAACTTCTTCCAATGATTCCTTTAGAAATTTCTCCATTCGTGCAGCATTCCTCATTGGAGGAATCAATAATAACTGCAACGCTTTTTTTTCAAAAAAAAAAAATTAAATGCAGGGATTCTTCAAGGAGTTTCTCTAAAGTTTTATTATGAGTTTCATCCTAGATATCCTCCAAGAAATTACCAAAGAATCCATTGGATAATCATTTAAAAAAAAGCCTCTAAGGATCCCTACAGAAGCTCCTCTAAGAAAATTCTTAGAGGAACTTTGGTAGAAATTCCTTTCAAAAATCCTTCTGGATTGCTTCCAACGAATTCTTCAATATCCATCTACTCTAGGAGTTTTTCCAAGGATTTCTTCAGGAATTTTCACTAGAATTCCTCTAGGAGATCTTCTAAAAATATATGTTGCGACTTTTGATAAGACTAAAATTCTTTCGCAAAACCTTTAAAAAATCATTCTAAGTTTCCATCAAGCATCTCAATCAGGAATTTCTTCAGGATTTATGATTGACTCATCCAGAAATTCCTCCGAAAATTCGTTTAAAACAATCTCTAAGGATTCCTAGTAGGGTCAACGTGCCTTAGTAATCATACAATCTCAAATTCATAATATTCGAAAACAAAGCGATTACCGCACTGATTAATTACGTATTTTTTGTAATCATCATTCTAACAAAAATCAAAAAAGCGCTTCATTCCTTTATTTGCTGTAGAATAAAAATAGTAAAGGAACAGGTTTCTCCAAGGATTACTGTTTTGCCACTTTCTTCAAGAATGCCTTGAAGCATCTTTTAAGTGATTAATGGAAGTTAAGATTTCATTTAGGATTTCCATTGAGAATTCTTCAGGAATCGCTTCAAGAATACCTACGGGATTTTTCCAAGGATTTCTTAAATATTTCTTCAAAAAAAAAAACGTTTCGGAATTTCATCAAAGATATTGTTAGGAACCTCTGCGAGGGTCTTTGCTTAATTTATTCAATAATTTCTCCAAGAGCACTACAGAGGATTACTTTTGGGCTTTTTCCAGGGATCGCTTTAGGAATTCTACCAAGATTTCATTCAAAATTCTAAAGAAATTCTTTCAAAGAGGCCTTTACAAATTCTTCCAAAACTTCCGTCAGGAGTTTTTGCAAAGGTTTCTTTAATAGTTCATCCAATAAATTCTCTTGCCATTTCTCCAACAGCCATTTTCAACAGATTCAAATTTAAAAAGAAAATGTAAGAAATCTTGCAATTCTCACAGAAATCCCCCAAAGAAATTCTACTGGTATTCCTTCAAACATTTTTCTTAGATAATTCTTTTGAGATTTTCTTCAGCTTTCGGCTCTCGATAAAAAAGTTATACACAAAAAATGTTCAGCCGTTCTATTGTGAATTCTTGTTTATTTTTTAATTCGCAAAATACACTCATAAAACCTCAAATTTTCAGAGAATTACCGGAGACATTATCTAAAATTACCGCTTCAATTCACAAACGAATTGAATGAAGATTTTTCAGATTACCTGCAGAATGACTTTTGAAAGGAACTATTGAAAGAATTACAAGGTATATTAGCAAAGGGACTGCCGGTGAAACTTCCAAAGAAATTGCCGAAAATGCTTTCAAAAAAAAAAATGTGCAAGAAAATCTAAAAAATAATCTTATTGGAATTAAAAAAAAATGCTTAAAGGATTTCCAAAGGTTTTGCCAAGAAAACTCCGCCAAAGGTAATATGAAAAAAGTTCACGGGGTAGCTCACAGGTAATTCGCCGAATGCATTTCTAAAGTAAATGCCAAATGAATAACCCAATCAAATTCCGTGGGAATTTCCCGGAAGAAGTTTCAAGAAGAGTATTGAAGTTATTCCCATAGTAATTACCAGAGGACTTTTCAAACGAATTTCCCAAAAAAAAACCAACGAAAAGTTGTAAATGGAATTTCCAAAAAAAAAAATCCGTAGAAAAAAAAATCTGAAAATGTTCGCAAAGCTATTTCTGAAGCATTTCCGATAACCGATTAAAGAAATTTCGAAAGGAATTGCCTAACAATTTCTCAGAAGAGTTGTCGTAGGAATTTTCAATGAAACTTATAACCGAGTTCTATAAAAAAATCTTGAATATTTTTACCAATTTTTCAAAAGAATAGCTAAAGAATTTATTTGAAAATAATGAAGAATGAATTCAGAAAAAAATACTCAAGGAATTCCCAAACCAATTTCCGAAGGAAATTTTCAGAAAAACTGCTGAAGGAGTTTCCAAATAAATTTACGATATCTATATCCTTCCAAATAAATTTACGATAAAGATATCCTTTAACGAATTGATGCACGGACTTCCAAAGCAATTACTGAAAAAGATCCAAAAGAAATTTCCGAGGGAAAATTGTAATAAAAATTGTAAGAATTTTTTCAAGAATTTTCTTAGAAATTCCTCCAAGAAATTTTATTGGAACTCTTTTAATGAATTCTTTAGATATTCTTCCAAGATTTCAATCTATTGATGCTATTAAAAATTAACTTAGCGATTACACTAATTTCGTCCGGATTTCCTTCACGAAGCTTTTAAGAATTTTTTTTAACGATTCCATCAAGCATTTGTTCCAAACGAGGAACTCCAAGAGATATCTTTTACGATTCATCTAGGAATTACTTCACAGACTTCTTAACAAATTCCTTCAAGATTTTATTTTAGAAATTCCTTCAAAAATCTCACAAGGATCCATTCAAGAGCCATACCTGATCAAGCATGATCTCAGTAACTCATCGAAGGTATTTCCCATGAGGAACTCCTGCAACATTCTTTCTTTGAGAAATCTCTAAAAGGATCCTTGGAGAAATTCCTTAAGGTTCATCTGAAGGATTCGTTGAAGGACTTCATGACATAATCCTTGAAGGACTTTATAAAGGGATCCGAAGAGGTATTCCTGAAGGAATGCTTGAAGGAATTTGTAAGGTAAAATAATCCTTGAAGAAATTTTTGAAAGATTCCTTGATATATTTTGGAAAAAAAACCTGAAGAAATTCTTGGTTGTGTTCCTGAAGGAATCAATTCAAGTATTCCTAAATCAATGCTTAGAAGAATTTCTAAAGCAAACCATGAAAAAAGTTCTGAAGTAAATTTTTGTAAAGTCTTTGAAGTAACTGTTAGATAAATCGTAATACATATTCCCGAAGGCAAGGTATGCAAGTATTTACCTTGCCCAAAGGAATTCTCGTAGAAACCCTTCAAGGAATACTTGGAAAGAAATACTTGATAAAATTGTTGGAATACGTTGATTGCACTTTTTTTAAACGAAAGCAAAAAAAAAACGACAAAGTACTGCTATAACGGTTTTGAATTAGCATGTATTTAGATCATACTTTTCATAAAAGCGGCCCCTGAAATTTAGCTGCTACCTTAAGCTGACTCAACAACTATATTTGGTCCTGTTATTAGGAGTGTTAGAAACTTTTCTTGATTAGGAGGTCCCCTGAATTCGGGGGCCCGGTGCGGACCGCACCCATCGCACCCCCTTGCTATGCCACTGTGTTAACATTGATAGGAATTCCAAAAGGATTGTTCGATTTTCCGGATAAATATTGCTGACCCAAGCTTATATGAGCACAGCGTCATTAATTGAGTACAGTACTAACACTGTGCAACATGTTTGGGAAAAAAACTATGTTCTGCAGTTATCTGCTACAGCTCTGATATGCACAACACGTGAGTCTAATAATAATTTCATGTTTCTTTTATTTCTTTCAGGTAAGCATCACATCGAAATTAAAAACAAATATCAAGAAATTATGTAAGTAAAAACGACAAATTTCGACTCCAAAATTGCATCATAACTACATATTGTACTATGGATAAAAGCATGACTACAACGACGAGACAAAGTGTTTAACCCACTTCCCACGATGATACTACTGACTTCACTGCCCGCGTTTATTCACTTTTTGGCGCTGTGTTCAGTATGTAGCTGAACCGGGACAGTAGGGTGGCGTCAAGCCAGAAGCCCAGAACCAGTTTGACTTATATTATCCGTCGGTCGAAATTTATCGCCATTCTTTTAACGCCACACACAGGGTCTTGAAAATCCTCGGTTTGCCATCACCACCGGGGAACCATCAACGACGGTCGTCGACGTACAAGGCATATGAACTGTAAGCCAAAGTTTCGCCGTAAACCAGATTTCGTCATATATAGGCTACATACATACATGAGAGTCTGTTGTGCATCGTCGTCGTCTGTCCAGTTCAACCAGCGAACCGTCTGATATGGTTTCGCTTTCCCAGAAGATCACTTTGCATAGATAAATAATGCAAAACCTGATGGGAGTCGTTGCCGCACGGTTGCTGGCTACTGCTGGCTGAACAGCCGGGTCGTATTGAGCAAAAGCAGATGCACTTTGGGGGCGCTTTTCGTATGCTGATGCTGAGTGCACTCTTTAAACCACACGCGCTTGCTGTCGAACAACTTTGAGCTTCTGGTACTTGAAGTCGAGTGTGGAGGCGGGGGCGCTAAAGTTGCTCTGTTTTGCGAAACATAAGTTAGTTGGTACCTCAATCAATTAAAATACAAGTTTGAGGAAAGCAACGTTTTTGGTAAACATTTAGTAACCTGGATATTATCATCATTTCATCTTCCTATGGTAGCGTCCCCACTGGAACAAGAGTCAGAGTCCATATTGCATGCGATCGAGTGGCAGGCTCGACGATAATCTATGCCCAAGTAAGTCTGGAAATTTCCTTGACGAAAAGTTTCTGGACTAACCGGGAATCGAAATTCTACGAGAACCATTTTTACAAGTCCATAACAATAAAAATACTGCTATTTTATCCAACCCCCTGAAGAAATCGTTAGTTCTTGAAGCCACCGCCTTTGGTGGGGCGCCATGGGTTTGTTTACGAAATTTCAGTCTGCTGCCCAATCTGTTACGTGCGGATGCGAACTTTGTCGTATGAAGATAAATTAATGATCGAGAAACGATTATTTACACATATTGTTCAATGCATTTAGTGAACTTCGTTAAATTTACAAAACGCACAAGTATGAAAATACATTAAGCCCATGTTGAACAACGCTAAAGTCAATTAAATGTGAATGTCGCGCCTGCTCAAACAGAAAAATCACTATGTTTTCAGCTTTATGCAACCGCCAATTCAAATTAGCACCACGTCCAGCACCAAATTTTTGGCTTCAATCCAGTTGTATGTGGATGACAGTCGTTTCATGGGGTTGATTTTATCTTGTCCGACGTTTCGGTCCGTTTGGGACCTTCTTCTGGGACTCTAAAAGATTATTTATTACATCCATTAGAAAATTTTCACATATAAAAAACTTTACAATTTTAACCGATTTTTACAGATTTTTCGTCCAGTGTTGTTCTGTCTAAATGTCATCGGTTCTGAGTTTCTACTAAAAGGAAAATTATGAAAAAGCTTACAATCTCCACACAAAATTCTCTCCGTGTACTTACTCCCTCGCAAAAGCGGACGGTTTCGGTGTAACCGTAACCGCGGAAAAGCCCTTTTTCAAACTCAGCTGGAATTCAGTACCCGGCACTTGATCAAACACCATTGCTTTTTGGCTCTTTTCTGTTTCTACCTCTAGTGTGTATGTGTGTGTGATACCTAATGTTCCAGTGTGCGTGATACAATCTTCCTCTTTCGTGAGTGTGTATGCGTGTTTACAAAATTATTCATGTATGTTTTGATCAGCTGTTCCTTGTCCTACCACTTTGCTGGAAATTCTTTAGCCAATGCAAAACCCCTGCATAAGCAACATCTCGTGTTCAGTTCAAGTGCAACACTACATGAAAGAACAGCCTATGTTTAAAAGAAGGAAAAATATCAGATGAAAAATCTGCAGCTTCAACATATGACATAGTAAAATCAGGAAACTTGAACAAAACCCCAGAAGGTAAAACCACTGATGAAAAAAATCAACAGTTGGTACATGACGCAATGCAATTAGTAAACTTGAAAGACCAACCTATGTTTGAAAAAAGGAAAAATATCTAAAAAAAAAAGCATCAGCTAATGAAGAACAGCTTGTGTTCAAAAGGAAAAATTTCTTCTGAAACATTCAGCAGTTGGTACAGCGTACAGGAAACGGTGCATTACGCCATCGTGGTGCGAAAAACCTAACATCCTAGGAGGGTTAATAAACGTGAAAGAATAGCCTATGTTTCAAAGAAGGAAAAATACATGAGAAAAATGCTGCAGCTATAACATTTAAACATAGTACAAATACGAAACTTGAAAGAATAGCCTATGTTCAAAATAAGGAAAAATCATCGATAAAAAAAAATCACAACCATAATGTCCACTGTCAGCACAAATAACAAACTTGAAGGAACAGCATATGTTGAAAAGAAGAAGAAACCTTTGCTGGAAAACCCAGTATGTGCTTTACAAAAACGCAATGAAATGATGAAACTTGGCAGAAGAGCCAATATTAAAGATAAGGATAAATCTTCGATGGAAAATCAACTACTTCACTAATGCCAACGGAAACTACATTGCAAAACAAGTTACCATAATAATAAATACCCTTGAATGAAATATTTGCTGTTTAATGTTTGGTATTACATATTAACATGATTAAATTGCTATACGACTTAACGTCCATTCGACAAAACATAGTTTCAACCAATTAAGTTCAGTAACAAATTAATTCAGATACCGAAATCTATAATATTATTTTCCACTTAAATCTCTTTTCATCGGTTAGTGCCTTTCGACCAAATGTCCATTCGACCAAATGTCCTTTCGACCAAATGTACTCTCGACTAAATGTACTTTCGACTAAATATCATTCGACCAAACGTCATTCGACCAAATGTCCTAAAGCCGTGTAATTCAATAAGAATATACATTTTTTTTTTAAATTATCAGTGATTTTTTTTGTTAATGATGTTAAGTAGTTATCAAAGTTTTGATCTAATGACTGTGAAATCTACATTTTTAAGGCCCTAGCAGTCTGAGTGAATAGCAAATGGCTGTTTTTCTCCTATATCCGATGTTTCGGTTATATTATTTCAACTTCTTCAATATTTCCAAAACCAATTTCTTAATTTACGAACCCTATTTCAGAGAAAATGTTCCCATAGTGCTACTTACAAGAGTAAGCTTCTTGTTAAGAGGTGTGAACCTCTATTTTTCCCATTCCCGACATACTCACAAAATGTGGGTTCTTCTTTCGGAAGGGAAGTAAAGCGTGGGTCCCGAGATGAACTAGCCCAGGGTTAAAAAAAAAGTTTGACCAAAAAATAGACTTTTTTTTTGGAATGGACCATGTTGTAGTTATAGGAGATTTTTCTATCGAAAATATGAATTTTGGAAGTCGGTGTTGAATGATATGGTAAGTGCAAAATTGCATTTTGTGCAACCATATCTTTAATAATACTAAACATTTTCCAAATTTTTGCAAACTGTTCTAAACTTAACTATATTGTAAAGACAAAAAAAAAATCTCTATATTTTTTTGTCCTGGAATCCTAAATTTTAATCTCTCATTCGTATCCTCATAGCCATAGCCAATGTGGGTGCCTTGATAATTTCAGGACAAATAAATCCAGGGCTCCACATCACTTAAAAAAAGGAAAAGAAAAGAAAATTTTCTTCAAAATGGGGTTTCTATATTAGGAAATTGTTTTTAAATATGTTTCAGATTCCCTGATAAAGTTTAAAATAATATAACCGAAACGTAGGTTGTAAGAGCCAAACAGCCTTTAGCTACCCACATAGACTGCCATATCCGAGAAATTGCTCTCAGGTGTAATTAAAGAAAAAATGAAAAAAATGCCAAGAGAAATAAAATAATATATTGTAGGCTTCCGTGAAAAATCATGCCATTTTCCTTGCGAGATATTGATATCAAAGGCATTAAAAAATCCTATGGAAATCCATCTTCAATTTCAAAAATTGTGAAAGTAAAGAATTCTGTCCTGATCAACAATTTTACTAGGAAAACAAGGTTGGGGTCTACCAGTAATTTTTGTGTTGTTGGATTTTTATTGAAAATCATATTGGATTTATCAATGTTTTTGCTTTTGGGTTCTATTTCAGCCAATAAGATTTTTGTTTGTCAAACTCCGTCAAAGGCTTAAACTTTGGACAGTGTGGACATTCTTTTAAGAAAAAAATACTCTTTTCACCATCCAGATTTATCTGGATTTTCCAGATTTTCGAAGATCAATTTTATAGAAATCTGGAAAATCCAGATAATTGCCAAACACCCGGAATTTGTTAGGTTTTAATATCTGAACACCCTGTCTGACTATTCAGTACGAGTACGAAAAATCCCTTTGCAATATTTAAAATCTATCTTCTACCAAAATATGCATAAATAATACCTGCACTTTTTTTCAATTTTTTGCGCCTTCTCATGTTTTAGAAAGGCTTACACCCTCACAAGTTTAAGTATAAAAACTTTGCTGACTTCAAACTAGTGTTGTACCTTTTATTTCCGCACAGTTATGAATATTATTTGACAGATACGCGTATTTCGACTACTACTTGTAATATTTCTCCAGTTTTTTTGTCAAATAGACCAGAAAAGGTTCTTAGAACCGTCACGAATTCTCATTTTGAAGTAGGTAAATGGCTTTGTGACGGCTCGAATACGAATTCCCGGATAAACTGATACGAATTTATTTATGGAAAATTCGAAGTTTTCTGCTGGGAAAAATGGCTTTCATTATTTCAACACACACTTGATTTATTCATAGCATTTTTGACGTTTCTAATTGCTCAAAAATCAATTATTTATGGAAACTTTTTGATTCATTTATGCAAATTTTGTTATCTATTACTGCTAACACCCCTGTTTCTTCACTGGGACTTTCGGAATTATGTATAAAGAATGATCATGAAGAATGTGTCGTTAATATTTTAGCCCTTCCGAAATTCCACTAGAAAATAAGGATTCTTGGAAATGCTTAAGAAATTTCTCCATGATTTTTTTTTCACAAATTCCTCAAATAATTCCTTCGGAAATGATTATAGAGATTCTTCCGGAAAGATTCCTCCGAATATTTCTCTAAGCAATCTTGCAGAGGTTCCTTTAGTAATTTTTCCAGGGATTCTTTCGGGAAACCTGTCGAAGATTAATTCGGGAGTTTTCTCCAGGTAATCCCCCGGAAAATCCTCCAAATACTCGCTTAGAAATTTTCCAGGAGATGTCCTTTGAAAATTTTCCAGTAGGAGCAAACTGAAGCTTAAATTTTCAAATTCTTCAATAGTTTCTTTCAGAATTTTCTCTTCTGATATTTCCAAAAAAATATCCAATCCACAGAATTTCATAGTTATTACTAGAGTGTTTCCTTTAAAAAATCTTTCACAAATCCCTCCAGATATTGTTTTGGAAGCTTTTCCACGAATCCACACACAAAATTCTAATCAATACCATCAGGACATCTTCTAGGGATGCAATGAGAGATCTTCCATGGATTCCTTGGGCAATTACTACATAAATTTTATCATAAAATTTTGGCATTCTTCGAAAAAAAAAAGTTCCGATGTGCCTTTCAGTTATTAATGTAAGAATTACTTCGGCATTGTATCTAAGGAATGCTTCAGTAATTTCTTAAGGATTCCTCCAGAAATCCGGTGATTTCTTTTGGAAACTTTTTATGGATTTCTTCAGAAACTTCTCCAGGATTCTTTCAGAAAACCTTGCTGGAATTCCTTAATGTCTCTAATGCATTTAAGATCCCAGCTAGCAGAAAAAAAAACGTGTTCTAGTTTGTACGGTTACACGCATCTTCGGTTGTTTTCAATTAATCATTTGAACGAAGGGCTTACACTGCAAATTTTGTTTGCTGGTATTCAGCAAATTTTGCTGATTTTTTTGTGCTGATTTCATTCAGCAATATGAATTTACTGAATATCAGCAATTATTTTTCAACTTGCTGAACTATCCAGCAATTTTGACAGTTGATCAGCAACGTTGTGCTGAAGTTCAGCAAAAATTTTGCTGAAATTCAGCAATTTATTTTGCTGATTTTGTTTGTTCTGGAAGCGTTTCGAAAAATTTGGTGTGTACAGATGATTTTTATACGTCTCAACCCCTCTTTGCATTTATATTGCACTCGGATTCTGCGAAAACAGCTGTTGCTATTACACTTTGCAAACCTAACATGCCAACCGCATATTTTCATCGTAATCTGAATCAAAAACGTCGAAGATACCAACAGACATACAGAGCCGAATCAAGGGCACTATCACTTGACGTGAACGGTAGCGGAGCTGGGTCGGCTGTTAAGGATAACCCTCGCCGTAGTCGAGAGACTGTTTTCGTTATCCTTCTCGTGGGAGCTTTCTCGGGAGAAAGAGAATCGAGAGATTCGGTACATGCGCAGTGAAAATATGGGTCATACACGGCACTCTCAGCTGGAGTTTGTTTGACCTCTCGTTACCGACCGACGACGAGTTGTGGTTGTGCCCCATGGGATTTGTTGTGTTTTGATACATTTCAAAAGAATGCAACTCTCACTGAAAAATCTCTGTTTGAGAAAACAAAACATTGGTGACGTTTGCTGAGTTGCATTGGAACAGTGAGAGAAGTTGTTGGTTAAAATCGTTTTTAGCCTAATACACAAATTCAGGAAATAGATATTTCATAGGAGTGCTACGAAAACAAATTGTTTGTTGAATATTCAGCAGAATCCCTTCGAAGAATTCTGGAACCCCTAACAAGCATTCAGTTGAAAGTATTTGAGCTCAAACCGATTTCTATCAAATTTTTCTAACAATTCACCAATCCACGTAGCGCAATTTCCTTTACTCTCAAACAACACTCTCAAGCGTATTGGTCGCTCTCGTATCCGATCTCGATTCACTACTCCCGTTTGCCTGGTTTTATGCCAATGAGAATGGGGAAACCCAACCAAACAATTTCAAATGCCCTCACACAGTACCTAGGGTTTTCGACTCCATTCCCGGCACTACAGGTAAACAAAGTTGTGCATTGCCTGATTTCACACCGAAACGACCGTTTTCGTCCACTTCTTCCATCTGAATCAGATACCTAATTGGGTTAACTTGTTGATTGTTGTTAAAATTTTCTCCCGGAAAATTGATTTTGAACGAGTTTATTACACCTAGTCCAGCGCCAATTCCCGGCACGGCACCCGTGCCGAGCTTCCAGTCAAATCAAATGGGAAGTCACTTCCCCCACCATCTTTGTGCTGACGTAGTGTACTCGTCTGCGTGCAATAGTAATGATTTTTCATAAGGGCCTAACTGATTTGATCGATTTCTCTTCGTCGACTCTCTCTTTCGCTAATAACTTGATCAAAACAAACAAAATCATTATTCTTTTTGTTTCTATAGCAACATGTAGTCGTCTTCTTCGCATTTCAACCAAAAAATCTTTGGAAAACTCAATACACATTCTGTGATAACACCAAGAGAGGATCGATGAAGAGAACTCGAAAATGACAGTTAGGCCCAAATGAAAAGTCAGTGTCGAGTTGTTTTGAGCACTTGTGCGGCTCCAGAGTGAACGTGTAGCTCATTGGCTGTGGATCCCGTTGCGAGAATGTTATGGGAGATGATTACCTACGAAAGTGCGTTTGGAAAATATGCGGCAAGTGATATTCTGATTTGTTTTGCTGTGAGGTGCCGGGAATGGGCTTGGGTGCCCAAGTAGTTCTAAACCCTATATCTTCCACCAATCCACCACCCACCACTCCCCACTCCCCGCTGCTGCATCGCCGCCAAATTCAGGCCAAACATTTCAATAGGTCCTATCTGCATTTGAGAGGCTCTCTTTGTTCACTTTCTCTTTCAATTATTGCAATGTAATGGTACACTTTTCAACTACTTTTGCAGTACAAATCAAAAGACGATTGTTTTGACCATCGTTCCATGCAAGGAGACAATCATAATTCAAATAAACAGCTGAGATATTAACGAAAGAGAGGAAAACCAAAGAGAGCCTCTCTTCTGCAGATTGGACCTTTAGACATGTTTGGCCTGAAATGTCCGTCTGCTACACTCGTAGCGTGCCCTTCACGAGTGCTCACAGGAGAAATTCCCTTTTGCCCCCACGAGCTCCGGAAAAGCTTACGAAAATGCTCACTCTCTTGTACGTTGTACCTCACACTTCAGTATGCTGTGGCAAGCCGAGCCCGAGTGCGGTAGTTGTCGGCGGTTGCACTCGCGTGCGTTCGCCTTCGCATCATCGGACTATGGGCCAGAAATCAAAATTTTGCGACAAAATTCAAAAAAGTTTCCTGACAGTAAATTTAGTACATTTTGCATATTTGATGCACAAATGGCGATATCTTTAAGTTTAAATCGGTCTCTTTCTACTCATAAGTATAAGGGAGAAGAGATCAAAGTGGATAATGAAATGATAGATATGATAGAATTCGCTAGGTAGCGAACAAGTGTGAAAATTTTATAGAAGGTGAAATTAGGCAAGTAGGCCATGTATTGAACGAATACATCGAATGCGTGAAACTTCTGCCGTGCGACCTGTGCTTTTAAACAGATCGGCTTGGTTGGTAGTTCATACCACCTTACCAAGACTGGCAAAAGTTTCAGGCACCCGACTGCCTATGTATTGTTCTGTTTTCATCACAAAATCTATCGATCGGTAGCTTTTTCGGAATTCGCACTCCGTTCATAGAGGTATGCCTATATCGCGGCGTGTTCTTCCTATTAGCTTTTTCGATCTTATTGGATAGAACACTTTTTCTTTTTGAGCCAAACTTTTCATATCATGTACTGATTTATCGACCGTATTCTATAATTAACTTGATGATTTTGTGGCTATATCGGTCTCTTTCTACTCATAAGTATAAGGGAGTAGAGATCACTTGTTCGCTACCTACACAGATCGAAAAAAGGGTGTAAAATTCTGTGACATATGATGCACATAATTGGAGCGTGGGATATCATAGAAATTTACATGACATATCATGTAAAGTTCATGAAATATCATGTAAACTTCCATTATATGACATGTAATTCAGCATGACTCTGAGAGTTTACATGACATATAACATAAATTAACATGATATATCATTTAAACCATCATAACACTAAGTTTACATGACTAAAATGAAGTTTACATGACGTGTAAATCTCATTATTTTTATCTGTGTAGCGAATTCTATCATATCTATCATTTCATTATCCACTTTGATCTCTACTCCCTTATACTTATGAGTAGAAAGAGACCGATATAGCCACAAAATCATCAAGTTAATTATAGAATACGGTCGATAAATCAGTACATTTAAGTTCAAATTAAAATTTTACAATTTTTACTCAAAACTTACGGATCATTCGCCAATTTGTTCAAGAAGTAGTAGTATTCGACCGTGTTCGACATGCAACCAGTCTAGGAATTAAGCTAGTTTAGACTCTTCTGTTTTGGATACTACCGGACTTTTTTGCGGGAATTTGCGGAAAACCAAGTTAGAGTGATTTTAATGCATGCGTTAATTTTACTACATTTTACGCTGTGCTTCATTAAACATCCACTCCAAAGTCCACTTTTGCCATTACGATGCAATCTCTTTATAGCTTGAGAAACAATACACATGGCAACAAACAGCTATTGTGAATTTGCCGGCTCCTTGTATTCCACCGGTCACAAAAGTAGCCGTTTTCACATTAAAGTCAATTTAATTGTCAAAAAAGAATGTCATTGAGTAGTTGGTGACAGTGAGGAATCGCGCATTTTTTTTTTTGCTGGTGTCTTTCGACTCTCGGCTAAGACCACAGGGGATGGCCAAAATGTTTGGGATAGGCAACTTTTTTTCTCTCACAAAAAAGTTCAACAAGCTATAACTTTTCATAGAGCGCATCAAAAAATCTCAACTTTTGATTGTTTGTCAACCTATTATGTGTGCATCATTGGTACAATTTTGAGCTCGATTGATTAATATTTCGCAAAGTTAGAACCGTTCGGGTAAAACACTATTTTTCAGACAACTCATTTTTGAGCTGTCATATCTCGGAAACCAGTGAACCGAATTGAACGAAATTTTTAACGTACACTAACAATATGTAAATGCTTCACAAACTATTAAAACATAGATACTTTTTGAACGTTGAAAAAAGTTATCATGGATTGACACTTTTTGGATTTTTCTTGAAAAAATGTAATTTTTTTACATCTCTGTCAATAAATTTTAGTGTTCATGTCCAAAGATTTTCCAGTTCTGTTCTCAAGTTATCTCTTATCAGATATATTAGATCCTATTTCGATTGAAGGAAGAACACGTTTAGTAATTTTTTTGTGGTATTGTAAATTTGACTTATTTTCCTCTATATGGGTAAAAATTTCATTCCGGTATAACTTAATTCGCCGTGAGAAAATATTACATTTTATAACGTCGTATTAAGTATCAATATATTGTTGATAAACGTTAAACAATTCATTCAATTCGGTTCACTGGTTTCCGAGATATAACAGTTCACAAATTAGTTGTCTAAATAATAGTGATTTACCCGAACGGTTCTAACTTCGCGAAAAACTAATCTATCGAGCCTAAATTTGTACCAATGATGCACATATAATAGGTTGACAAACACTCAAAATTTGAGATTTCTTGATGCACTCTATGAAAAGATACAGCATGTTGAATGTTTTTGTGGGAGAAAAAAAGTTGCCTATCCCAAACATTTTGGCCATCCCCTGTATGTGGATCCATCTCGCCGGAATCGCGCATTTACTAAAAATGTTAAAGCTCATTTTTAAGTTCCTTTTTTAATAAAACGGCTAGTTGGAACAGCTACTTAACCCTTTGGAACCGGAGGGGTCAATATGAATCCGGCGATGAAACGTATTCGAGGCCAGCGAGGTTGCGGTAACAGTGGCGAAACTATCCGGCTCCAAAGGGTTAAGTGGAAGGTGAATACAAGTAGCAGTAGCCGGTAAATCCACAATATTATTCTGGAATGTTTCGTTTCAGATATGACTGTGATTGTAGGCAAAATGCAAAGTTTCGATACATCAATTCATGTGGTCGATTATGATTTTTAATAAACTAAACTTATGTATGGATAGATAAGTTTTTGGTGAAAAAAATCCGCTGCTCAGGTGTTTCAGATGCCCGGCCATTTGACCGAATTATGTTCAAAAAAATTCAGAGACCCCTTTTCACATCCTAGCTGCCAATCTGATCAACAATATTTTTTCCTTCATTGACTATTCTTTCTAGTTTTACAATTCAGAGATTACTTGGCGTAGAAACTGTTAATATTTAATCAGAGAGTTTACCTCTTATAAATAATAATACTGACGTGGAGAACAGTGGCACGATCGTTTAAGTTCATTATTTGTCCTTCAGCCAAACGGCATTCAGCGAAATGGCGTTCGGCCAAGCGGCAATCAACCAAATGACCCTCGGCCAAATGACTTGGAATTGGTATTTGAACAATAAATGAATTGCGCTCTCTCTTCGTACATATGTACGAATGGGATGCATATATTTGCAATAAGGGGAACGGTTTGATTTTCCCTATAACAACTAAAGTACCGTGTCATTGATTGGCTCGGTGGCTTAGTCGGTAAAGCACTTGTGTAGCATATAAGAGACGTGAGTTAAAATCTCATCTGAGCTGTGGATTTGTTACTAATTTCATTAAAAATTTATCCATCTGTACATATATGTACGATGAGTCCTTGTGCAGTCGTGTCTTTAACTACCTGCAGCGACGCCGCGCTCACTGCATAAGTCGCTCACTTCATTCACCTCATTCTATGTAATCAATGCTCCGATTGAGCTGAATTTTTTACTGTAACTCGGCTATACATGATATATAAAATGAACGTTTAGAAATAATTTTTGAATTGTTTTTTTCTCTTTGAAAAAAAAAAAAAAAATAGGGTTCTCCATATATTTTTGGAAATTTTGCTAAAATGTAAGGAGATCGTCCATTAAACTCGCCAATATCTTGAATTTCATCAATCTGACGAAAAACCTGCATTCAGAAGATCGAAAGGTATTCTTCTTCTTCTTCTTGGCGTAACGTCCTCACTGGGACAAAGCCTGCTTCTCAGCTTAGTGTTCTATGAGCACTTCCACAGTTATTAACTGAGAGCTTCCTCTGCCAATGACCATTTTGCATGTGTATATCGTGTGGCAGGCACGAAGATACTCTATGCCCAAGGAAGTCAAGGAAATTTCCTTTACGAAAAGATCCTGGTCCGACCGGGAATCGAACCCGTCACCCTCAGCATGGTCATGCTGAATACCCGTGCGTTTACCGCCTCGGCTATATGGGCCCCGAAAGGTATTATATTAGTAAAATAACACGCAAGATATTTGAATTTTAGATAATTCTATATTTTAAAAAAATTGTAAAACTCGATATTGAACTAAAACTCAAAAACTGTTAAAAAAAACTTTGGTCGTTGACAGAAGTTCTCGACATTCGTTTTATTTAGTAAACTAGTGTTATTAAAGCACAGGGTAAAATATTGTAAAATTAAAACATGCATTTAAATTACTAGAACTTGGTTTCCCGCAAATTTCCGCAAAAAAAAGTTCAGTAACATTCGAAAAGGAAGAGACTAAACTAGCATCCTAGACCAGTTGTGTGTCGAGTACGGTCAAATACTACTACTTTTTGAACAAATTGGCAAATAAACCGTAAAAGTTTAGTAAATATTGTAAAATTTATTTTTAAACTTAAAAGCATCGCAATTTGTGCATCAAATTTGCAAACCAAATTTACGTTTAGGAAATGTATGCGCTATACTTGGCGGGCACATTTTTCATCGCAATTCAAATTTTTCCTTACATTGGTTTAAGTCAAGAATTTCGCTTATAAGAAGGTTCTCCTTAAAAAAAAACTATACAATTTTGTTACAAATCGAAAACATCAGTCGGTATACAATCAAGCATATCCCAAACAATAATACATATGTATATACAAATTGATTAATCTTAGCAAAACAACTTTTTTGAACTTTGTCGCAAAATTTTGAAATCTGGCCCATGATAGTGCGTCGTGCGCAGCGCTACTGCAGCCACCACCAACCAGTTCAAAGCTAGAAATCGAAATATAAAGAGAAATTCTTTCAAGCGAGGGACAACAATTGTTGTTTTGTTGGGAAAGCTAAGAATTCTGTATAGTCAAAGTTGATACATTTGTATGGAGAATTCACTTTTTTTGCGCTTCGTCCCGAAACAGATTTACCTGTATTATTCAGATTTTTGAGCGTCTGTACAGATTTCGTTTTATATGGAATACATTTTTTTAGCTAAGAGAACTATTTTATTATTGTATGGAATACAGATTTTTGAATAGTATGATACAGATTTAAAAAAATAATCTGGCATTCCTGGTCGGTGGGAACTCCTTCGCCTTATGGGTCGTCCATAAATGACGTAGTATATTAGGGGGGAGGGGAAGTCTCCGATGGGGAATATAGGCTACGAGAGGGGAGGGGTGTCAAAAGTCGTCAAAAAATGCTACGTCATTTATAGACGGCCCCTTATTAATATCTTCTAGCGCGGTAACCACACTGGCACTGCCAGCAACAGAACGAGAGAATCAGAGCTTTTACTAATCCTCGCAGAAGTTGATGTAATGCATTTTCTTGTTTCGATCGCAAACAGACACGACGGCATAGAGCACTTTTGACCATAACTGGTTTGATCAGTTCTCTGGAGGAAATCCAACAATGTTTTGAAAGAAGATTCCGTGAATTTTCCGAGAAAGTTGTTGCTGCCAAGAATTTGAAACCAACTGCATCAATAGCACTTTGTGGGAAATTAAAACGCGTCTTGTCGCAGAAAAGCCAAAATTTCTCTAGTGCGCCAAGTGCGCTTGTGCCATTGCATTCGCATTCTTTATAATAATTTATTAAATAAGGGAGACTATCGAATTAATTCTTCTTTTTGACGTCCCCTTTTTCACTGGGACAAATCTATCACCGTCGCTGTTTTGACTTTTGCTGCCAGAACAACGGAGTTTGTTGAATGCACTTGCTTTGATTTGTGCAAATTCTGGATGAAATTGCCCTTTTGAGGATTTTATCAGTTTTCTGATGGCAAAGGATTAATTTAAGCATGAGCAACTTGCAACAGTTGCAACTCTGTGATTGACCAGAGCAATCGAAATTGCACAGGGAATCAACAAACGGAGCTTGGGAGGAGCTACCGCTCTCAATATACATTTTAGAGAGTTCCATGCTTTAATAATTAAGTCAATAAGGGCGTCGGCCACGTCCTTACGGTCATCAAGGAAGAGAAGGAATGTTTATGTGACGTACGTTGCTACTACAGATCGAGATCACCTCATCTTCTCCACGACTGCCACGTGAAGGAGTTCTTGTTAGCGGGGAGGGAGGAAAGTCACATGAATTGTATTCACTTTTGTAAGGTCAAACTTGCAGAATTTGCAGTGTTTCTTCAAAATGAACGGTTATCAAAACAATGATTTTTTTGGTAGATTTTTTAATTCTCTTGAAAAAATCTACTGATTATTCATTTTTGACAAACACAATTTTGTCGTTCACAACTGCTTTACGTAGTTTACGTCTTGGGGTTTTGTCTTGTACACACCTCTCTATTATTATTTTTTTTTTCAATGAAATGAGTTCATTCCCTATTCACTGAGTTTAAATTATATAAATTTATAGAAGCTAAACATGTTTGTATTTATTTATAATTATTATCTTTTATAACGTAAAACAACTAAAAGAATAAAGCAGCCGAGGTTAGGAAAGTTTTGTTCAACAAGATTTTTACTTTATAAGGCAAAAATTGAGATAGCTACTCTTGTATGATCCGTCCCGAAGGAAGCAACCGGCTTCGTTGCTTGCCAAAGCTAAAAGATTAAAACCAAACCAAAACAAACGACGATGCTCATCCATTGGATGTTTGTTGTGGTTGGGAATTTACTTGGAAGGGTGGGCTAACTCAATTACAATCGCTTCAAATGTGTTGGTGATTGAACAATATTATTGAAAAAAAAAATCTAGTTGGTGTCTTCAGAAGTCTGTTGCACTTCACACTAGGTCAGTAGAGCCAAGAAACCAGGAAAAGTCGAGTTGCCGTTAAATTCAGTGGTTACCCTGATTACACAAGCATGTTGCAAGTGATTCAAAAAAGGAATCAACCAGCGATCTACACTCAAGTACACAGTCAACCGCTTCTCCCAATACCTCTTGCTTTCATTATAATCTCTAATCATTGTACACAACTTATATTACTAGCAGGCCTGGTAGCGAGTCACTATTTAGTGACTTGGTCACTATTTTCGTGTAAGTCACTATAAAGTCACTATTTTCAAGACTTTTCAACTAAAGTAACTTTTTCTGCTAAAAAGTCACTATTTTTAACTATTTTCATCGTCCTGAAATTTTGTCAGTGAGTAGACCAAGAATTGATGTCTAAAATGGTGTCTAAAGCTATGTTTTATTGGAGACAATAAAATGTCTACTCCATAAAGGTATGTTCGCAAATTCATTAATCGCCTTTATAGAGTAACTTATTAGTGTTGTATTTTTTTTTTTGTAGTGTTATTTTCCAAAATAAAAAAAAATGTGATGTTTATTCTTTAAATTGCTGGCAAAATAACTTGGGCATTTTTAGAACTCTTGATGACTCTTGGTGGACTTTACGTTAAAATGTTCAGTGAGCGTGCTGAAAGCCTTGCGTTTCTTTATGTATATGTAAGAACTTCTGTATGAATTCCTTGCAAGGTCTTCCACATGATATTGTAGTGCAGTTCCTGGAAGAAATTGAGACAGATTTCGTGAGCCTGATAAAATTATTTAAAAAATGTCTAACATATACAATCCGAACAAAATGGTGGCTTTTGAACCATTTAGAATATTTGGAATTTATTTTTACACTACTCCTCAAATGTTTTCTGAAAAAATGCATAAAAAACTGTTGTCGAAAGTCTTTCAGTATGCTTTTGTAGTCCTTGTATGCCCTGAATGATTAATAACAAAACTCCTTGAAATATCTGCAGAAAATTATTTGATTTGTTTCAGGAGTACCGTAAAATAAACACTTTTTTATTCAAAGAAAACTTTCTCCAAGACTTTTCCCAGAGAAAAATCGACAAATTCCTCCCAAAATTACTCTACATTTTTTACCTAGGATGAATCCAAAAATCAGTCGAGAACATGGCTATGCTGTGTCAAGCGCAATCAAATCAACATATTTTCTTTAGTATCCATTTAGATCTGAGAAAAAAGAAAGTGATAACTTATTGGACCAGAAAATGTTCGTAATGTTCAAATTTCATGTTATCATATATTCTAGTTCAAGTTTTCCAAGGATTTTGTTATGAAATTTCACATTTGGAGCATCGCCATTCCCACGGGCACCGTAACGAAATTTGAATATTTTTATTTTCATTCTTGGCAGATTGTTCTCCAGGAAAAACATACATCCCTCAAAGATGTTCTCCTGAAATCTGTCTAGAAGTACGAACAACATACCCGGCAATTATATTCATAGCAATCTATTCAGAAAATCGTCCCACAACTTGAACAAAAATTATTGCAAATTGGCTGAATTTTTCGAAACCAATAAAAAATGTTTTGTTGTAAATCAATAGGTTTTTGATTGTTTACCAATAGTTTCTATTGAAATGAGTAGTTAGTAGTTGCGTTAACCTTATAAAGTCACAATCATGTTCTAAAAAACATTGCATCATAATCATCTAATTCCGTTTGTCCCCGAGATCGTCGAACATCGATTGTGCTCTAGAGCAACTATGGGAAGTATTGGATTAATGTTGATCAACACATCTATTGACGTTCATCAGTCTCATGCTCATCTAGTTTTGCATACTTTGTGCTAGAAAGTTAAATATACAAGCAGTTTTGTACAATTTTTGAGATGGGTGAAAGTTTTTTCTTGAAAATGATCACTATACGATACTCCAGGGTTTTATGAATCAAGTTCGTCCAACAATTTTAAATCACTAATCATTTATTGTTGTGCCTAAAGTCACTATTTAGTCACTTTTTTGCCATCTGTAAGTCACTATTTGGTCAATATTTTCGAGAAATTGGTCACTAAATTAAATATTATGACCATCAGATGTTGCTACCAGCCCTGTACTAGCAGCAGAAAAATTAAGACGTTTGTTTCTTTTGCACTTAATTCACCGAACTTACTCCTATTCAGGTTTATTTCATTTTCATGGCATTCTTAAATTTCATCAGTTTACTCACGTGCTTTACAAAGATGCAAGATTATTTCTGTTAAACACTTTCACTAGTTGAACCAGTTCCATCAAACTGTTTGCACCTTAATCGCACAACGGATCCCAGACGTTTGGTTGCACATTTACACTTTCCCTATCCTGATTGATTCTAATTTACAAATAGTTAAGAAGCCATCACCTTCCTTATTAATGAAAACTTGTAGACTATAACGGGCAATGTTCAATATGTTACACAGCGCAACATTTTTTGTTTGTTTCAAGAGCAAACCTATGTGTCTCTGACAGATTTTGGGCCGCTGAATCCGAATCCGGGCTCAGATTTGCTCCAGCACGTCACAATTTTGAGCTATAAATCAACTTATAGTGCAAAATGTGCGATTTTGGGCTTTTTTGATTGCCAGCCATTAAGCATGGAAATACTTTTTTCAAGCAATCAAAGGGTAAATTGGTTGATTGATTTTTTTTGTCTTTATTTAAGAGAATTTCAGCCCTTGGCTGGTTCGTCTCTCTAGGTAAATTGGTCAGTTAACATCTAAATTAACGACTCATGCAAAATATTTCGTTTTATCACATCAAATTTCATAGATTTAAGCACTTTATGGTAGGTAAAATAGTTGCCATATAAGTCAGCCTCCAGAACTTGCATGCAAGCAGAGTACCCAACTTAAAACGTACAAAACTAGAAATTTGATTTGGTATACTAAATATTTTGCATGAGTCGTTAATTTAGATGTTAATTGACGAATTTACCCTTTGATTGCTTAAAAAAAATATTTCCATGCTGAATGGCTGGCAATCAAAAAAGCCCAAAATCGCACATTTTGCACTTTAAATTGAGGTATAGCTCAAAATTGTGACGTACTGGAGCAAATCTGAGCCCGGATTCGGATTCAGAGCCCCAAAATCTGTCAGAGACACATAAGTTTGCTTTTGAGACAGATCAAAAGTTAATTTTTGTTTCGCTGTGTTATTTGAGTGAGTTCTCAACAGCCAGCCACATATACAAATAACTGTGAAGATAACTACGACGACGAACCTCGTGCGGTATTCCCGACCGTTGACGTTCAACTGAATCGTAAATTTTCTACTGAGCAGCGAGATGCAATGAATGTGTGATACTCGTCAGTATCCTGCAATAGGGGAACAAATCAAAAGTTGTCATATTTGAGATTTTGTTGTTTCCTCTCACAAAAATCCGTTTCAAAATTTTGTAATTTTTACCAATTTTCTACAATAAAGGCACTACTCAAAATCAATCGCATTTTTCAATAGTTATATTGAAAATAGTCATTCAATATTCATGAATCTTTCCTGCAACTAGGCAACCCAAAAAGGCAAACTTTCAGCATTAGCGTTAGAAATTTGGTAATCTCGAAGCACATTCTGCAAGTTCACCTATTTCCAGAGGTGATTTCGTGCCTTGTGTGTAATTGAATTGCCAGCGGTGTGCGGGTTTTCTTTGCGATTCCGCCAGTGTAACGGTCGTTACTATGTAATTTACCATCAAAACCTCAAAAATGGCAAATTATGAGTTGTGCCCCTATTGCGGGAAACTGACGATGTATCCAATTCCACGCGTGCAGTATTGATAAAATCATATTATGTGAGTAAAGCCTGCGCACTTCATAAAAACCCGAAATAATAATCCACCGATAGTGAACAGTACCTTTCTTAAACTTATTACAAAATTTGCTGTATTTTTCTTATCAACTGTTAACGTGTTGTATGGTTATGTATTTCGGCCATGCTAGATGACAAAGATATCAACAAATCACTTTTCCATGTGACTCATTTGAAGAATGACCCCAAACTTTTGGTTGATGTTGATGGCATCAAGAGTTAATACACTTAATAACTTTTTTTTTCTATATTTTTAGCCAAGTTCGGCAGAAATTTATAATTTATATAATCTAGAAATTAGGTTATAGAGGGGGTGGTTAAAATTTTTGGGATAGGCAACTTTTTTTTCTCTCACAAAAAGTTCAACATGCTGTAACTTTTCATAGAGTGCATCAAAATTCTCAAATTTTGACTGCTTCTCAACCGATTATATGTGCATCATTGGTACAAATTTGAGCTCGATTGGTTAATTTTTCGCGAAGCTAGAACCATGTTCGTAAAACACTATTTTTTAGACACCTAATTTTTTAGCTGTCATATCTCGGAGACCAGTGAACCGAATTAAATGTAATTTTGAGCGTTTAAAGGGTGATACGGTCAAAATTTGGTCACACAATTTTTTTCATAACTTTAGACTGCGTACACCAAAACAGCTGATTTTTGGACCAGTAATGCTACATTATATGTTGCTTATACCATACAATTTTCATCAAAATCGATTTAGTATTGGTTGATATATAGATAAACCCATCGACCTAAACCATCGATTTTTGGAAATTTAAGATCAGTAAAGCACAATTTTGATTATAGAAGTACCAATACTGCTCCGATTTTTATCAAAATTTTACAGTTTAATACTTTAATGAAAATATGTTCTTAGTAAAATTTTGAGCCATTTTGTATGAATACTTTTAAAGTTGTAGCAGTTTGAATATGAAAAAAACTGACCGGGTGCCACTTAAGCAAATATAACTTTGTACCGGCTGGATCAAATTGAATGACATTTTTACACAACATTTTGATATGCATACTTCACATACCGAAAAATTTTCATTGAAATCGGTTAAGTATCTCTGGCTCTATAAATAAAACAGTAAAAATGTGTTCTCATTTGTGAATCCTCTTTGCACAAAATTTTAAAATTGCAGATCTCAGGGTTCAACAATATCTCCGCAAATACTAGACCGATTTTGAGGAAAATTTTATGGTACAAGCTACATATAATGTACCATTACTGATCCAAAAATCAGCTGTTCTGGTGTACGCAGTCTAAAGTTATGAAAAAAATTGTGTGATCAAAATTTGACTTGACTTGACAAAATTTGACAAAATTTGACTACCTAAACAAATATAACTTTGTAACGGCTGGATCAAATTGAATGAAATTTTTACACAACATGTTAATATGTATACTTTACATACAGAAAAATGTTCATTGAAATTGGTTCAGTTTTTCTGGATCTATAAATAAAAGAGTAAAAATGTGTTCTTATTTTTTAATTCTCTTTGTACAAAATTTTAAAATTGCAGTTTTCAGGATTTACAATATCTCCGCAAATACTAAACCGATTGTGATGGAAATTTTATGGTATAAGCTACATATAATTACTGGTTCGAAAATCAGCTGTTTTGGTGTACGCAGTTTCAAGTTATGAAACAAATTGTGTGACCAAATGTGACCGTATCACCCTTTATCATCAATATATTAATAATGCTTGAAAATTCTTTAAAACATCGGTACTTTTCAAACGTTGAAAAAAGTTATGATGGATTGACACTTTTAGGATCTTTCTCGAAAAAGTGTAAATTTTTCACATCTAAGTCATTAATTTTTTTTTTGATATCCAAAGATTTTCTACTTCTGTTCTTAACCGTTATGTGTCCGACAAACTTTTTGCTGTTTTCTACACCGTGTTTTTAAAATGGGCGCTGGGTACCCGGGTACCCTGTCGGCCACATAAGGGTTAAGATAACTATAATCAGACACGCATACTTGGTCAAATTATTGGGAGGGGGGGGGGGGGCAAAGCCTGTATTTTCCGATTTTTTGTATGGAAAAAATGAAAAATCGTCAACTATTGGGACGGGGGGGGGGGCAAACCTATGCTTGCACAATGAATGAGATTTAGGGTTTTGATAGCGGACGCAAATCGGTGGAGATACAGGGGATGGGCAAAATGATCGGGACAGGCAAATTCTTTCCTTTTCAAAAAATGTTCAACTAGCTATAACTTTTTGAAAAGTGCTGTATAATATTCTCAAATTTTCATTGACAGTTGATCAACTAGTTGTGTATTAGTGGTCAAAATTTGGAAAAGATCGGGCTATTCTGAACGAAGGTATGAAAATTCTAGGTATGATTAGCCGACTGTCAACTTTGAGCTGCTATATCTTCGTATTCAATAAACCGAAAGTTATAAAATTTTGACCAACTATGACTAATATTATAAGCTCTGAAAAAAAAGGTTGATTTAACTTGAGATTATTTACAAGAGAAAAAATAAAGGTGAAAGATATGACAAAGGCACAGCCCGAATTTTGAAGAGCAAAATTCTGAATAATCAAATGCCGGTTTTCGCTGAAAAGTTGACCGATTTGTGAAAATTCTGTCTGTGGCTTCGTCATATTTTCACCTTTAAGTGATTTCATTTATGCTATGATTTTAGTAAATTGGTTTATTTTCAATATGCATCCCATAACTTGTTAAATTTATGGCCGGTTATGTTGTTTCTTTTCTTCAAACATATTTATATTCAAGCTAAATGAACTATTATAATCATCTTTAACCCTCTAATACCAAAATTTTTGATTTTGATCTGAATATAATTTTTCGTCATCTAAACTCGATTTAAACATGTTTTAAAAGATGATTCATTTTAATTCTCGATTTTGTGAATTTCAGTTTTTGATTTTTGAACATTCCCACACTCTTATATTTTTCCTGGAAGCCTATCTGAGAAGCGGGATTTTTTAGACGAAACCTTTTGAAATTTTGTGATTATTGTTGATTTTTTTTATTTCATTTTTTTTTCATGGAAAATTTTATTTTCCGTATAATTTTTAGGAAAATAGTTTAAGGATGAATTATACTCTCATAAACTATTTAACTATGATAGAATGATTTGAGAAAAAATTGAAATATAGTTATTATGGCGATTCAGTAAAAAAAAAATAATGACGTCTGAAATCTGACTAAAATATCAATTTTTCAATGATTTAAAAAAAAGTAAATCCGTTTTAAAAGACACCAAAAAATATTTTGAGATATACAGAACAGTCCTAAATATTAAAATTTTCATTGCCCACGAAAGAAAAATGCTCAAACTATATCCCGTCTAAAGGCGGGGTTGAGTGCTAGAGGGTAGATTTTGTAACGATGTTTTGGATAATTTGGTGTTTTATTAGAAAAGTAATCTAATCGTTATAATTTACTTCCGTGTTATAAGTGAGGTCACAAGTGTTTCATAGCTTGTGAATCAGAAGCGGTAGCCACCGTCTCAGTGAAATTCATCGGGAAATATGCGAGAGTAAGTCGAGAATTGTGTTTATCATCGGGAATTGTCTATTTAATTGAGAAGTATAAGGTTGGTCGAACCTGGCCACACTACCGATCAATTAGCGCAGGTTTGTGCTATGTTTAATCAATTGTTTCAAACATTACGTGAATCGGAGCGAGTTGGTCGTTGGACACACGATGTTTGACCAACTGTCTTCAGAATGCAAAGCCAAACCTGTTTTCAGCATTTTACTCACTTAAAATCAACTGAACAAAAAAAAAAACGTAAAGAATATCACAAAAAAACATATTCTTTGTCGAACGAATACTTTCAAAACGGGTTTTTGCAAAAATTCCAAGAACTTATTCTTCAAAATTTTTCTTGTAAAAATGTTAGGTAGGATCTTCAATCACTTGACCTGATTTACAGCTCTTTTGTGCACTAGAGCACTGACTGAGCGATTCCAATTGGCAGTGCCTAAATGTGTTCTATTCTAATTCTACTATGTCGAACTGGTTGCCTTTTCGCTGCTGTCACTTTTCTACCATGCACAGGGTAGAACGATGAGCACGAGGATGTTGATGTGTGGCTGTTGGTTGTTCCTTTTTCCAGTCCGATGGTGGGTCCATTATGAGTTGCCGTTAGCCGATATCCAAGTTTCCGGGTCCGTTAGAGCATATGCTCAGAAGAGGGTCAGGTGTCAGCCGCTCTCGAGGGGAAGAGCAACTGACGAAGAATGGCAAGTGCCGGGGCTGGGATCGAACCCATGACCATCCACTTATGAAATGAACGTGTAGCCAGTACGCTACGAACACAACAACGAAATGTTTATACAGGGTGTTAGGTTCCTGAGTGCAAACTTTTAAAAGGGTGCTAGATGACCATAAATGATGAAAAAAAATGTTCTACGCATATGGTAAAATCTCAAATCGAAATTGCAAGAAAACGATAAGAGTTGAAACTTTGGCGTCAAAGAACGAATTGTAGAGTGAAACAGGGGCCATAACTTTGCCAAACAAAGAATTTTAATTTATTACGCATTTTTTCAAAGATAATTGACATAAACAAATTATAACACGCTATTTTTAGCTGTTTTGCTCTAGAAAACTTAGTTATTTAGCTAAACCAATCGATTCAAAGATGTTATTTGATAGAAAATTCAATAATCTTTCGAATAAGGGTAAAAAAACTGCGATAAGTCTGCCATTTTAATGTTATAGCCAGTTTAGGCAATAAGAGTCAAAATCATGAGGAGTTCAATAACTACGTAACGGTTGAGATTTGACCATATATGCGTAGAACAACTTTTTTCATCATTTATGGTCCTCTAGCACCCTTCAAAAAATTTGCACTCAGGAACCTAACACCCTGTATATCAATATTGCACATTTTATTTATCTTCTTATCAATATTTGCAAAGCTTAATTTCAATTCTTACAATACTGAGTTTGAGTTTTGGTGAACTTTGAATAGTATTTTCTGATTTAAACCATGGATAAATTAGTGATATATACTTTATTTCAGAGAATGTTTTCAGGTTGTTTCTGTAGTAGCTTCTAGTGGTACAATTTTAGTATTTTTTTCCGAAATATCTGTCTGAGATTCGGGTCAAGTTTCAATTAGTGCTTTTAACCCAATTTTTTTAAAATAATTCCTATATTTATTAGCGAAGGACTGCCTGAAATTATTGCTTTTTAGGATTTTATGATAGAGTTCATACAAATTCACTCTGTAATCATCGAAGCCATCTTAGTAAAAATGTCGAATAGCGACACTTTTTATGTTTTTGAAAGATTAGAATTGAGGATCCAGTTGTTTTGGAAGAGTTTCTAGTGGATTGTCTTGTTCTAATATTTATGCAAATATATGTAGCAGCTCTTAGGATTCCTGACGAAATTCATGGAGTAACTCTTAAACTGTCTTCTGTGGAGCTTTTAGTAAAATTACTGGATAAGTTTATAAACTCCTACAGATTATCCTTAGTTTTTTTTCTGATAGTAAAGTAAAATAACTCGTCAAAACCTTGAAGACAATATTCCCTACATACTTTATGGAATCTCTAAAAGAATTGCCTATAAAATTCCGAGAAAATATCCTGAAAAAATCTTGGTGTAACTAATGGAAAGCATGGAAAGCTTCATGTGTGAATGCTTTAGGACAAAAATGTGCACCATGTAGATAAATTTTAACCTATTTTTCAATGCAAAGCTGAAAACATAGCATTTCAACGTATTATGTGGCCCTTCGATACATGCATTCACAGGTCGGACTCGATTATCCGGAGTCAGATTCTGGCACTTCCCAACATAATATCTCGGAAACGAAATGCTGCAAGAAGCTGAAAATTTGACTGATTACTAACCAAAGCTAGCTTAACAACATGTCAAAATTGCAGCTTTATAGAGCAATCCGTTTCCCGGATATATATTTGAGAAGCAGCAGAACCCGACTCCGGATAATCGAGTCCGACCTGTATTTTGAAAATTTGAATTACAGATGTGAAATAAACTTTTTTTGGAAAATTTGGATTTTTCATAGATCCCGGGTAATCCCAGGAATTGAAAAATAAAAATCCCGGAATTATTTTGGTCCGGAATCGAAAACCTCTAGATTCATGCAAAAATATTGAATATCCATTATGAAATAACATATTAGCGGTCAAAACCTAACCACCATTCGTTAAATGCTCAATTTTTCGGTTTTATGAATTGTATCGTCATAAATATCTTACCGAAAGACGCGTCAAAAGTAAATTGATTCACATCACACGCAATAAATCGAATTATTTATGTAGGAAACCTAAGCCTTCAAAACGCTTTCCACGCAAAATGCCACCACTTTTAATTCAATCATTTCCATTCGCTCCATTCAGCATCGCTTCTGATTCCTAGACATCTCCATGTGAATGCCGGTGTTTCATTCCGGTTTCGATCGTTGCAAGCACACGCAACGCGTGTGCTAAAAATGATGATACTCCAGTCACTTTGACAGCAAATTGAACATCATCGATTACAATCAATTAGGCGCCAAACCCATCCGATTCGTATGACTAATAACGCGTCACACGTTCCCAAATACTCACTGTGCAGCTAATCCGATGGGCTCGGACACAATTGACGAATCTCGCGCCAACTCTTGTATGCGACTGGTGCAGCACCCTCTTAGAATCGGACGAAACTTGGTGGACATGAAGACTGGGTCTTTCTAAGCCGCTTTGTATACTTTGTTTTTTCGAAATTGGACAAGAGTCACATTCAATGAGGGCCTAATTTATTTTCATAGTTATGGGAGGGTTTTTTACGGTTCCGTTTTCACAAAGATACAATTTGAAGTTACAACTGATCTGAGCTACGTGTCGAGAAAGAAAAAGGGCGAACAATGCAGAGATCGGAGGAGTCTCACATTATGCTAAGAACCTTCCCCGGCTCCAAAAGTACCCACATACATAGTATCATACGCCGATTCAAAATCAATGAACAAGTGATGTGTGGGCACGTTGTATTCGCGGCATTTCTGCAATATCTGGCGGATGGCGAACATCTGATCCGATGTAGTGCGTTCACCCTTGAGTCTAGCCTGATATTACCCCACAAACTCCCTTGCAATCGGTGATAGGCGGCGGGATAGAATTTGAGAGGGTATCTTGTAGGCAGCGCTCTGCAGTGTGATCGTGCGATAATTCCCGCAATACAACTTGTCGCCCTCCTTGTAGATGGGACAAACGATACCTTCCACTCATTCCTCCGGCAATATTTCCTCCTCCCAATTCTTGGTAATGACCCAGTGTAGTGCTCTCACCAGTGCTTCTCCACCGCATTTTAGAAGCTCGCTTGCTAGTTGATCTGCTCCAGCGGCTTTGTTGTTTTTCAACCGGCCAACCTCCTCCTCAATCTCTTGGAGATTGGGGGCTGGAAATCTTTCGTCCTGCGCACGTACTCCTAGATCTGGTACCACACCACCTTCGATGCTTGCAACGTCGCCCATGAGGTGCTCATCGTAATGCTGCCGCTACCCTTTCGACCACCTCACACCCGCTCGTAAAAGAAGATTCCCGTGATTATCTTCCATCACTTCGCGATTTTGTTTTTCCTGCTGGCGCTTCTTACTCCGGAAGACTGAGTTCTGCCTGTTCCGTGCCTGTCTATAACGTGCCTCATTCGCTCGGTGTTGCAGCATTCTCGCCCATGCTGCATTCTTCTCGTTTTTCAACTGTTCACATTCGCCATCGTACCAGTCGTTCCTGTGATTCGGATCGGAGTGGCGAAGCCTAGTGCTACCTATAGCGGATCGGATGTCCCTCCCGCCATCTTCAAATGTAGCTGCGCCAAGCTGCTCTTCCGTTGGTAGGGCCACTGCTAGCTGTTGCGCGTAGTCTTGACCCACTTCTACGTTACGCAGCTGCTCGATGTTGAGCCACAGAGAACAGACATCCAAGTCCAGTTCCGAAACTGTGTAAGGAATTTAACGGCCATTTGAAATCGGCAACACAAGTGGCAATAGCGTGGCGCTGCAATTGGTTAATTTCCCATACTAATTTAATTCACCACTTGAAATGTTTCAATTCACCACTGACTGTGGCAATATGGTGTTTGGTGGCGTTAGTGTTGTCATCGTGTATTGGTTTGCAACCTTACTCAAGTAAAGATTCAAATCCTTACACAACTTTCCGAATGAAGTTTGTTCTAGCCTGGATGTCTGTTCTCTGTGACTAAACAGTTACATATTAAATGATACGAAGTTGCATAATCGGATCCACAGCTGCAAATGAATCAGCTTGCTGAATACTCGCCATGTAATAGCTGAGTCGGCAGTGGCCAGTCAATGCTTTGACCAGCATGCTGCAATTCTGCTTTGGCAGATTTGTTAGATACTTTGCCACCCCAAGAGATGGCTCAGTACAATACAATTTTATTTGACGACATGACTCCAAACTATTCCAGTATTGTATGTGCTGAGTGGCAGCCCAGATGTCAATCTGAAGCTTTACCCAACACTTGGATACCGGAATAGCTGGCTCAGGGCCAATGAAGTCATGTGATGCTCCAGTGCGAGCTAATTCATCAGCCATTTCATTTCCAGCGATGGAAGAATGGCCAGGTACCCATACAAGGTGAACAGCGTTTGCTGAATTCAGCTTCTCGATTTGAGTTCAACAAGCGATAACTATCTTCGACCTGGAGTTGACCGAAGCAAGTGCTTTAATAGCAGCCTGGCTATCTGAACAGAAGTATATTACTTTGCCCATTACGTGCTGCTGAAGTGCTGATTGCACTCCGCACATAGGGGCAAATATTTCGGCCAGGAAATACGGTGCAGTGTCTACCAAGTGAATAAGACTGATGCAACCTTAGCTCACGAGAATAAACACCAGCACCTGCTCAACCTTCGAGATGGGAGCCAACAGTGTAACATACGATGGCATCTGAAATATTTCTCTCCAGACAGATATCCAGATGTCCACTCTTCCCGTGAAGGGAATTTCGTGGAAAATGTCCTAAAGGATATAGGGTATTGGTTCCCTTATTAAGCATGTGGCTCCTATTTTCATCCTACGAAAAACAGAGAATTGAAGCGCTGTTTGTTTTGTTTCATATTTTTTGTATTTTTTGTTAGAAGTGAGCACCCATGAAAACGCTTGTTTTCGAATAGGATGAACATGGGAGCGTGAGATTACTGATGGCACACATATCCTATAAGGAAAATAACGAGCAATTGTGGAAACAACGAGGTGTGTGTTGAGCTGCGGTTCACAGGAATTTCCTCTAGTAAACCGAGTACCCATAGGTGGTAAGCGCAAGAAAGAAGCAGTGTGGCAACGTCAAAGAGAACTTCCAGCACTTCCGTGGGAGTTGAAGAGAACGCTCCAGACATCGCCATTAAGCACATCCTTTGGAGATGGCCTAATTTTGATTGGACCGTTCTCACTTCGCCCTTTTTGCCACCACACAAGACATCCATAGGTCAATATTGGACGAACAGAAGTCGTGTAAATCCATTTGATGTATTTGAGTTTTAGACCGCAAGTTGTACCCAAGGTTCGCCGGCATTGCCCGAAGGCCATACAAGCTTTCTTGATACTGAACTCCATATGAGGTGTCCAAGAGGCTTGGAATCAAGAATGACTCCAACGTACATGACCCTGTTGGTTTGGGTGTAGTCAATTTGCAATTTGATATGGGCACAATAACCTTTTGCCGCAAAAGAATGCGTCAATGTAGTCGAAGACTAGACTGTACTAGCGAACTCCAGCACCGAAAACCATAGTTATTTTAGGGTTTTTTTTGCTGGAGGGCTTATTAGGCAGCATCCATTTATTACGTAACGCTAAAATCGACATTTTTCGACCCCCCTTCCCCCTCCGTAACGCTTTTTTGTATGAAAACCCGAAAATTTTTGTATGGACCGTAACGCTCGGTCATACTCCCCCCCTCCCCCTCGAGCGTTACGTAATTTGTGGATGGCGCCTTATTGCGTTTTTGATCTATTTTTAACAAGTGTTTTTCTACCTGTTGTCTTTTTAATTTCAAAAAGTGTTTTTTTTTCTTCCTGATTGCAGATTGTTGCGGTCTTTGTTATTGATTGATTGATTTTGCACTTGCTCTCGGTGGAGGGGTGGCATATGAAATGTATATTTCAGGACTGCGGCTTGATTCCAATGAAAAAAAAATGCCCGCAGGATATATTTCGACAATTATATGAATTGATAAAACTGTGTTTGCCATAGCTGGTTTGCATTTGCCTTGGAGCTATAATTTGTTAATAAGACTTCTTTGAATTCCCGTTTTAATTTTGTTAAAATGGAAAGTTAAAGTGACGCTTTTTTGCCTTTAGGCAATTGAAATGCGCGATAATATATACATGTGCCGGCGATGCATGGTCGCAGCCGTCCGTGAGAGTTTGAGGGTGTATACATTTTTTTTTTGTAATACTCTATCGTAATAACACGGGCACTTCTTCTTCTTCTTCTTCTTCTTTATGGCTCTACGTCCCCACTGGGACATGGCCTGCCTCGCTTCAACTTAGTGTTCTTTGAGCATTTCCACAGTTATTAATTGAAGGGATTTCTTTGCCTGCCATTGCATGAATTTGTATATTGTGAGGCAAGTACAGTGATACACTATGCCCAGGGAGTCGAGAAAATTTTCCCGACCGGAACGGGAATCGAACCCGCCGTCTCCGGATTGGCGATCCATAGCCTTAACCACTAGGCTAACTGGAGACCCCCACGGGCACATAGGGGTGAATTTCCATTGCGAAAAGTGCTGCTCGTTTGATAGCTGAACACTAGGCGAACCTATTGGTGGAAGTCAAGCATCAAGCATAGTCAAAAAATCATTCTCAAGAAATCATAATATCCACCCTGTTTGCATTTTTTTTTAATTTTCATTAATGTGTATTTTAACTTAAATGCTAATTCTACACTCCACGCTGTTTGCACCATTTCATTAGAAATGCAGAATTGATCATCTCACCATACAAAAATCCAGCTCACTACTTTCTATCTTGTAGTCTTGTATTGCTTCCTATTTCACGGCTTCCACATGGAAATTTCATATTAAATTTTGTTCGATGATACATGTATCTGTGCTGTGGTAATAAGTTAGTTTACTCCACGTGATAGTGTGCCATAACGGCCTACTTTTCCTCATTTCATTACTTATGCAACATAAAAGTGTTGCATATATGCATTATGCCACACTCTCCGGTTGTCTAATGATTACTATCCATTTTTTACATTGCCAGTGCGATCAATATTTGATCTATTGTGGTATACCCCGTGTCCTTTGTATAGTGCATCGTGCATGTTGTATTACTTGATCACCATTGAGAAGCTATAAAGTATTCGGTTTTGTTACAGTAGTCATTTTCAACTTAATCGCAAGCAAGGATTATGATTGACTATTCATTACTGAGACGTTAAAAACCGAGTTTGGACGTGGACTTTCGCTAAACCCCTCCACCTCCACCCTGTACGTCTACGTGGTTAATTTTCCATAATGGTAATGGCAGCGGTAGCCACTTTAATGTTGGCCAGGGACAGGGATGGCAAACATACTTTTTTCTCTTTTCCGTTCATCGATACCGACAGTAAAATAAAAACAAAACAACGGCAGCATCAATAAGGACTGTTCATTAAAGAAAGTGGGCACCTGTTTTTCAATAGAAAATATGTATTTTCGAACAAATTCATAAGTTTATTTTTTATAAATGACAATCAACATACATGTGGCCAAATTCACGTGAGTTTGAACATTTACTTCGCTTTTCGGAAAAACGCTCGGACTTTCCTCTTGACACCTCCCATTAGATTCTGCACAACTTTCTCCGTAACTTTTCGTTGTGCCGCAGGCCAAATTTTTTTGAACCAATCAACAGAGCTTGCTTCTCTTCCATCTTTCTTAAGATGCCGCTAAATTATTGTCCAGTATCTTTCCACAGGACGCTGTTCAGAGAAGTTTTGTGGATTTTGTCATTTTTCGACAAAATCGACTTTTTCCGTATTGAGCATCTTTAGTGTAGAAGAAGCGTAAAAAGCGGATGCCAGAACCACCTAAAACAAAAGAGAATCCGTATGTTTTCGGTAGATAAGTAGAAGTCGTTTTTTGATGCATTCCTTTCTGTTATTTTCACCGTTGATTGTTCCCGTTGTGAAATACGAAGAACTCTTTAAGCCACATGAACAATTGGCTTGCCACACTAAAACTTTTTCCCAAATTTTTCAGTTCTGATGTACCCTACATCATCCGGCACAACTGTCCCCTGCTAAGCGTTAAAAAATTGCGATCCCGGAAGTATATTAGTAAGCCAATTCTCGAAACGACAACTTTTTGGAACACCATTTGTGCAGAATTATTCTGCTAGTAGCAAAGCTAATACGACCTATCGCTCGAAATTTCTTACTTTTTCCGTTTTCTTTGAGTGTGTTGCCGAAGTGAACAATGTTTTTACACACTGAGCAAAAATTCACAATTTTTTGTTTAGTTTTAACTCTAAACTATTGGTAAACAGATGTCCACTTTCTTTAATGAACAGTCCTTACCATCAGCAGCCGCGCCGTAGGCAGTCAAGCTGGCGCTTGTTAGTTTTCGCTTCCCCACAAAAATATTTATGAGCAGTCATGCCGAGGCGGATGATTGCGAAAAATTTCAGATATGTTCAACTGCTAATAACTCACTTGTTTTAGTTAATAATTTGAATCTGTTTGCACAAATAGCTAGAGCAAACTCCTAGCTTTGTGATGCATATAAAGAAGTTTGTCTAGAAGTGGTTTGAAATGCAGAAAAATGCGAAAATGGAAGAGATAGAAATTTCTGTCGTCGTTGTGCTCGAGTACCGGCGCTCTCGCGCTTGGAAACCGTTTCGAGGAAGAAGGCTGCTTGAAAAAAAATGTTATGACATTTATTTTTCGAACAGTTTGAGTTTGGCTGGGCCTGTGATTTTCGTGTGGAAAAGTGTCAAATGTACAGCCGGTAATCGTTTTTTCCAGTACATTTCTCATCCGTGGCCAGGGATCTACATCGTCGAAATCAAAACATGATGCCAGTATCGTAGGGACGCCGACGACGGGAATATTCGCAACATCACCCAAGCGCATCGCTTCGTGCGTCCTTTTTGTCGCTTCCTTCGACTATACGATAAGTAGCGGGTCATTTTCACACCGACTGGGTTTCAATTGAAATTAACAAATTGCTTAAAATGTATGTTTGCTTAGTTTTTTTTTTATCGGTAAGACCAATTCAGTATGCATAGCATACATTACACTTCGCACAGATTAGCCGGCTGTTACACACATTAAATGAGTTGTAACAGAGAAATTTATTCAATGTTGAACCTGGGACGGGACCCGTCAGGTGCTAGTGCAAAAACGAAACCATTTGCCTGTCAAAATAGACTACTTCTGATTGGTCGTTTTGATAAAAGCAGCGTTGCGTCCCGTACTGTTTGTTTACAAGAGGGCTCTTCTTTGTTGTTAAGATAGCCGTGTTGCTATCAGTCTTGTGCATTATCACCATCATAACACAAAAAAGCCGTAACATCAACATTATTCTTCTTCCTCCATCAACACTACACCCGACCGTCTCTATGTTACTAACAAGCCACTGACAGGCATTGTTGTAAACATTTCTTTTGTTTAAACGGCCCCAAAATATGCCACGCTCTTTCTCAGCAAATCTCCTGAGCAGCCGAACGCTTCATAACAGTAGTTCCGAAGCAGAGCTACATATGTCACTCATTGCTGGGTGACTCTCATCTGAAAATGCCGGGATGAAGGTCAATTTGTTAAGTACACGGTAAAAATTCTGCACGCTCGATTCAAGGGAAAAATCCCTCAACTACTCAACATCCCAATCAACATGATCGGAAATGCTTTTCCTTTGAATTCGCAAAGCTGTCAGTGCCAATGGGTTGTCCCACTTTTAGCCGAAACTGAGTAAGAAAACAAAGGATTTTTCGATTTCTGAGTAAGGCCAACTCAGTCATTGAGTAGAAATTTTTCTCTGTGCAGTGTTGATTTCAGAACCAAAACAAACCCACCGGAGAAATCAACTGAAAATCATTTCAATTTGCACTACTGTATGAAGCAGTACGATCCAAAGTAAATAGATGGTTTGGTAATGACTGTTTTGGTCATGAAACTAAATATAGATGGCACGTGTTAGAAATTGTTTCGCTTTGATACGCACCTCTCTAATAGTTGTTCAGTAGTGTAGTGAAAAAGACAGATGATCGTTAATCTCAAAGTCCTGGTATCAAATCCGGGTGCGGTGAACATTTTTTTTTATGTTCTAGTTTAGAAATCAAAACATTGTCATTGACGAATTGAAGTAAAGTTCCATTAAAATTGAAGAGGCATTGAATATTCTTTTTCTAATGATATTTAATTGATAACAAACTGATTAGACAGAAGTGCTTATTCGAGTGTCAAGTCAATCAGTTCGAGTTCAGATTTTTTACCGTGTAACTATAACACCGCTACTTGACCGGATCTCCAGGGAATGATGCCAATATAGGGTAAAATGCATTTTACAAACTTTCAACGTTTTCAATGTTAAATAGCCTCATTTGTTAGGCATTCAAAGTGGTATCAGCAACTACACAATATTTGCTTGATTCATCAGCAGAAATATTCACGAAAGTAATGTATTTTCATCGATTTTTGAAGATTTTAAAAACTGGTTCGTAAACCGGATGCGGAGTAAGATGCAACTTTATGAAAACACTAATAAATTACGTCCACCTCTAGAAATGACTTTCACATCCCCCTTCCCTCCTCTGCAACACTTTTTCGTATACTCAATACATGGAGATCAAACTTTAACCGCCCCAATCGATGGTCGTCATATTTGAATGACCCCCTGCAGGTTGACATCAACAACCGTGCGCCTCCATATGTTTCCTGAACTAACAGTCTTTTCACCGTACAAGATGTATGTGTATTTAGCTATGTACTTATGGCCTAGTTACGTCTGCACTGAGAAATCGACATATAATAATTATTGTGAAAAATTGAAGCTGACAGCGTTTTTTTACGTTAACGGATTGCAATGAATAAAAAATCTCTATAATCACATCTTCAATTTCAATTAATTATTGGAAAATGAAGAAATAATTTATTCTGGGAATTGGTACATTCTAGCAAATTGTATATTCTGGCAAAAGGCTTTCTGGTGTTTGTCATTCTGGCGAATGGTTTTCTGGCGAATTGTTTTCTGGCAAATATCGCACAATCAGATGGATTGTGCGATATTTGCCAGAAAACCATTCGCCAGAATGCCATTGGCCAGAAAGACATTTGCCAGAAAATACCATTTCCCAGAAAACCATTTGCCAGAATGTACCATTCACCAGAAATTTTCCAAGGTTCCCAATCCAGAAGTGTTCCCAATCTAATTATAATTTAAAACATTCTTATTAAAAAATAAATCGTGTTTTTTATTTGTTTGAGATCGATTAGCCCACGATAACGATTGTAAAAATGAAAAAGTTTGTTTTTGTTCAGATTTATATTCGGAAGTTAAATAAATTATTGGAACTGATGTAAGAGTAAACAAGAAATGGTTTTAGTGTAACTTTTAAAGAAAAGCCTATAGTTTGAAGAAGGGCAAATCATTTTCAAAAAAAAATTGATGTTTGAAACTTTACAATACATTAAATCTTCTATTTTATTTCATTATTTTATTGCGCACAACAGCTTATTTTTTTTCAAAATTGAATCAAAAGAAATTAATTTTAGAACATTACCACAAATTTGTCTTGTGGACAAGTTGAACATGATGTAGATCCAATTGATCAAATATTATTTTGACGGATTTGATCAATACTCACCAAAGATTTTCCTTTCTTCAACACATAGGATGTTCTTTCCAGCTTTTACTGATATGACATTTTTGGCTTTACTTATATTTTTCAAGGGCCCATATAGCCGAGGCGGTAAACGCACGGGTATTCAGCATGACCATGCTGAGGGTGACGTGAAGGGTTCGATTCCCGGTCGGTCCAGGATCTTTTCGTAAAGGAAATTTACTTGAGTTCCTTGGGCATAGAGTATCTTCGTGCCTGCCACACGATATACACATGCAAAATGGTCATTGGCAGAGGAAGTTCTCGGTTAATAACTGTGGAAGTGCTCATAGAACACTAAGCTGAGAAGCAGGCTTTGTCCAAGTGAGGACGTTACGCCAAGAAGAAGAAGTTATATTTTTCAAAGATGCCGTTCTTTCAATTTAAAGTAATTTTTTAAGATTTTTTTTGACAATATCAATAACATGAGCACTTTTAATAATAATTTGTGTGCCAAACAGCAAAATCACCCGAAATTGTTGATCACACACTTAAGTCAATCGAATACCATAAACAAAAACCTTTTGGAAGCAACGAGTAGAATACACAGAAATAATAACTGAAGTGACGGTTTTACCTATACCATTAGCCTGACTGTCACTGCCCTAAAACCAGTACCCCCAGTATAACAGAATCTACCATTAAGCCGAATATCACTTGATCAAATGCTATAAAAAGCTTGTTCTTGAGGAAATTAATTCTAATAATTTAAACAGAGTTTTTTCCTTCTTTTAATCATCTGCTGTTCTTTCTAGATGAACTTCTTAGTAACATGTGAGCTTAACATATTTGGGCTTATGGTAATAGCGCTTCGGCTACTGTCACAGAATCTTAATATCAATGATGTTAGGGCATTCGTTTTCTCCTTTTATGCTGTTAAAATAATTGTTGAAGTTGGAGCTACTGTATTTTACCCATGAATCTTTCCTTCTTTTAAATATAGGAACAATAAACGGGTTTAAGATCTGTTATTTTTTTCAATAATTCAACTATTAGTTCCGCAATACCAATATTGCTTTATGGTTCTAACATAATCAACCATTTATGCCAAAAACTAGTCTTACAATGAAACTAGAAAGAACAGACTGTGTTTAGAAGAAGGAAAAATCCACTATTTGAACTAAATAGAATAGTTTCGTTGTAGAAAAATAGTTTTTTACACCGAAACCGTTGATGTTCATCTAGTGAATTTTGCCTTCTTTTAAACATAGGCTGTTCTTCTTAGTTAGTAAGGCTTGATTTTGACATTAATCGTTGATTACGGTAAAACAATAAGGCAATATTAATATTTTAGAAGTATCAGCTAATTATTGGAAAACCGAACAAATTTAAGAAACCGTTCCGATTCCTGTTCCATTATCACTGAAATGCGATTCGTGATCAACATTTCTACCCATTGACCATTCGTCCCAATGGACTTTGGTCAGCAATATTTTCGTCATACCAGATATTTGTGAACCTATACACTTGCCTAGTTACATCTAAGTCTCAGTATCATAAAGGCGTATCTGCAATGATCGATTTCCCTTCATCGATTTTCTTTTTGCTCAATAACTACCTGTGAATCATTTCCACTTGTTTTTGTTGTTCTAGCCCTAGTCGTCCTTTATCAAAACAAACCAAGAGATCATCCTGGCAGTGAACATATTGAATAATTGTAAAAGATTGAAACTGACGACATTTTTTATGTTAATGGACTGAAATATATCCACCAATTTCTCACAATCACATCTTTAGTTTCAATTAATTCTTAGAAAATGGTGAAAATTTCTATTTGCCCGAAAGTACCATTTGCCAGAATGTACCAATCCCCCGAATTCAATATTAAATTATAATTCTGGGAATTGGTACATTCTGGCAAATGGTACTTTCGGGCAAACAGTATTCTGGCAAATGGTTTTTTGGTGTTTGTCATTCTGGCGAATGGTTTTCTGGCGAACGGTTTTCTGGCAAATATCGCACAATCGTAAGATGTTGAAGTCAAAATGATCCAGACAGGCTCACTGAACGTGCATCATGTCGCTTAACATGATAGAAGGGTTAAATCAAATATTGAAGATTAATCCTGCTCTAGTGCATCGTTGGATCAACACAGGAAGTGAGCACACATGTCAAAGGTTTGTATCACTAAATTGGAAGCGTATACATTGCGCTTTTTATGATTTTCACTTTTTGTTTTAAGTGTAGAATTAGCATATGTTAAAATACAAAATAATAAAAATAAAAAAACTTTTTGTTTTCTTAAGGATACTTAAGGATTCAAAATTTAATGCCCTAATGAAAGGATTTTTCTCAATATCCTATTACAAAAATTACACCACTTCTGACATTGAAAATTCAGTTGTACATTTATTACGGATTTTCTTATCAACGGTACGTTGCACACTACATATAAGTATTGAAAGCGGTTTCACATATTGTGAAATCTAGAACGGTACCTTACCTTTTATTAAATTAAGTGCAAGTGACCAGATATATTTTGATCTGATGCGGGACACAATTTTACATAACTCAAATTGTAAGTTTGTCAGTGATTCGATCAATTCTATGAACCGATTGTCAAAAAAAATCAAACTACAAATTTGGACGTAACAAATAGAAAAGTAAAAAAAAATGTTAAATTCTCAAAAAATGCTTCATAAAACAATATCAAAAACTGAAAATAATAATTAATTTTGATGAGTCAAAGAACTTTAGGACAAAATAAGAGAGTGATAGGATGACATTGGGTATTATCGACAAGTTTGTTCTCTTCGTCATGAGGGGTTTTCGTCGACCAAATTGCCTGAAACTTAGTCGTATAATTCAGCTGGGTTGGGGAAGATTTGAGGAAACATTTGAGTTCAACAGGTTTCAAAAAACCCCCCATGACGAAGAGAACAAAACAGCCGAAAATATTCAAGCTCCCCTATATATTTGGAGAATTGTTTGTCATAGATAAGAATTTTGAATCTTTGGTAATATGTTTCAGATATATCGTTAACAATCTATCTTTTCCATCTATAGGATGAACAGGAATATACTGCACTTCGGCCTCCATATCGAATATTTTTCAAAAATTCCGTAAAAATCCAAGAAACCTTCAATGGTTTTCTTCAGGATGCATTCTCGAAATTCCTTTGAGGATCTGTTCTATTATTTTGGAGATCCTTGTGTATCGATTTTTATTTTATTTTTGGGTTTTCCTGAAATTTATTTCTAAAATTTTAAAGAGAATTCTTTCGTAATGCCTGAATATTTGTTTATGCAAAAATTCCGTTGAAACATTGAAAAAATTGGTGGAGAAAATATTGGAAAAAAAAAATTGTGACAAAACAATAACTTTTATCGAAATCTCTAGATCATTGCAGAGAATCCCCGTGAAAATCTGTTGACGGAAATTCTAGAAAAAACTTCAAACAATGCATAACAATCCTTACAAGAACGACTAGTGCAAACTTAGAAGAAAACATCTTGAGAATATTCTTTTCAGGCAGTCTAAGATGAATAGCTAGAGGGGATTTCGGAGGAACCCTTGAAAACCGGGAGGAATTCTGTTGGAATTTTAAACTAACTTGCCTAAAAAAATCTTGAAAAGACTGTATCAAGTAAATCTTGAAAAACATCAACAAGGTATTTTTTCTGTATTTTCTCTTGGTGTTCTCCCTGGAAGATTTTTTTTCTGAGCAACTGCACATTGTTCATTGGTATTTTTTTAACGAATACAGTAGCCTTTAGCCTTTAGCATATTATCTACTCTGTCAAACCATATTTCTGCTTTACCTTCTATCCCCGTTGATTTGACCACATCTAATCGGAACACTTTTTAATTTGACACCCGCTAATCTGCATACCGTTCAAACCAAACATTATTCAATAGTCAGTCAGTTCATGGAACGTGGTGGAATCAAAACAAAACGGCAAATGAAGTTACCAGCAGTGTGTTTTTTGATGCCCATAGGGTTACCAGAAACTCAAATTGAAAATGATCCTCGTTCGTTTGCATGAGGTGTCGTTCAAGCCAACGGGAGTAGTCGGTATTCACTAAGCTATGCTATTTACGAAACACTCACTGATGTAATGAACTTAAGTATGATATGCGTGCTATGCGGAAAGTACACATTCGCTTAGGATGGCCATTCTACCCCTATCCCTACGCATTAAATGAAATTAGTTCACTTTTATAACAATTTACTTTGAGTAGTAAGAATAGTTCCATTTAATTTAAAGGGAGAGTCGATAATTATTGTGCCACTTTTAACTAACGTAACTTTTTTTCTATTTCACCAAAATCAACCAAATTTTACACAGTTTCTCCTTATAGTCTACTGTTCACATCTGTGTAACTTTGCAGTTGTCAGTGAGATTCCGGTCGTTATGGAATAAATTTAATTAACAGTTCTCAAAAAGATGTTGTACAATCATATGCTAAAATCTAAAATTATGATATCGTTCCTTCGAAAAATCAATGATTATACATTATCGGATCATCTTAATGTTCGTCAATAAGTTTTAGCAACAGTTGTCAGTGAAACATAAGCCGGGAGCTGGGTGAAAACCAGGCACGATGCGCATAAACAAACCAGAGAGCGCTTATTATTGGTTTCAAGTGTAATCCGAACATGTCCATATGGAGGGCGTCAATCGGAAATGTCGTGAATTTCACTAAAACGCATTCTTAATTTGAACCGATACCAAAAAGTTGTAATACATAATATGTACTAAACTAACTACTGTAAAAATTTGGTTTCATTTCGATAACTGTAGACAATTTGCGAATCAGATGAAGGTTGGGTGGCACAATAATTACCGACTCACCCTTTAATACTTGAAACCTTCAAAATCTGGTACTCAATAGATTTGTCTTCTTCGTTTTCTTCTTTTTTGTTCTTCTTGTCAGAATATGCCCGCAGGCACAAAGCCAGCATATTATATTATATTAACATAGAGTTTCCATTGATAATTGAACTGTTCAGAATTCGTATTTGTAATGGGTGGCACGGAATGCCCAAACAATTCAAGGAACTTTTTATTTGAAAAGTTACTGGATTGATCGGGAATCGAACCAACCTAATATCTGTGCGTTGAAGACTTCGGCTGCATAGTGCTGTCATTCAAAAGATGCTTATTTGTATATCAATGATCATACCATCAAACAATCATTTTTTTTAATAAATCAGCAATAAGTAGGACGTGATCGATGACTGTACTAGATTTGTGCTAATGAGCTGGATTGTATGCCATTTCCCAGAAAATCATTCCCCAGAATAAGACTTTCCTCAGAAAAATATAAAATTCAGTAGTCCTAAGGGGAATTGTTAGTTTAAGAGCTCAAAGTGATCTGGCCGAACACCAGCGGATGACCAGCATGGTACAAATAAGCCTTTCAATCTAAAAAAAATAATGATCATCTGAAGGCCTGCTCCAGAGGCACGTTAGCCTCCATTTGGGACATTTGTGCCATCAAATCGAGTACGGCATTCTTTCTTGAAAGAAGTACGTATTTTCAAAAGAATGTTAACTGATGTCAGTCAATTTATCAGTATTTTTTAATGACATCCAATAAAACCAAAAACATAATTTAACGGGGCTGAACCTGCCTCGGGCAGAAAATCCCCATAATAAAGAGTCATTAATTAATTAACATAATTTTACATTGGCAATTGCCTGCGTTTCAAAATAATCCAAAAGAACAGCCTATTAATAAAAAAAGAAAAAAATCAGCCAATCTTTCGGCCGCATCTCGGAATGACGGATACGGTAGTACATTAATTCGTAGAGGTCCAAGTTTTTTTTCAAGAAGTTACATCATGTAGGGTAAATGTACCAATAGTAGTGCTATTAATAGCTCCATGTAGTAACATTATTGAATAAATTTGATAATATCACTAAATAAAAAGTCTGAAAGCGTTAATCGGTAGTTTTTCACTTAAATTTGCTAGGAAAAATGTAAAAACCATTGTTTATTTGAGTTTTAATTAATAAATCACTTGCACCAACTATAGGTACACGGTTCCTATTATGGAGGTAAAATTTAACATTGGTTCCTATAGTGGCGCATCCCATTGAATTCTTATGGAACCCACCACTATAGGTGCAAAGGAGCAAAAAAAAAAGGAAAATAATTGTTTATAATAGGTTTTTCGGCAAATCCTGAACACAAAACTGAATTAATGTCAATAATTAGGTAGGGTATTGGTTCCCTTCTTAAGCATGTGGCTCCTATTTTCATCCTACGAAAAACAAAGGATTGAAGCGCTGTTTGTTTTGTTTCTTATTTTTGTATTTTTTGTTAGAAGTGAGCACCCATGAAAACAAAAAGAACGGAATCAATCGGTGCCGTAATCGCTTGTTTTCGAATAGGATGAATATGGGAGCATGAGATTAATGATGGAACACATACCCTATGATGCATCTATTAAAAATGTCATTTGCAAGCTTTTTGGTCGAAATAAAGCCTGTATCCGCAATAATCGGGACACAGAAGTACGGCTATAGCTCTGTAATGAATCGGTAAAATTAGCCAAATAATTGACTAAGAACCCTTTGGTGTATGTTTATTATTTGTGCCAAATTTCATAAAAATCGATACATTACTTTTAACTGTGGATGAAAAACAAACAGACGTGGTTTTAAGCATTTTGTACAATCATGACCAATTTTCATTTGCATAGTAGATGGTTCTTTTACGCCACAGTTAAAAGTTCTGTGATGATAATTATGAAATTTTGTTAGCAGTTATGATACTTATAATGACACTTTCTTGCAAAATTTCATCAATTTTTATCCATTGGTTTTAAAGCTACTGGTGTTGATAGGGGTGAGTCTTGAAGAAAAATTTTCGTGTTTTTCATGTATGATGTTTGCCTATTCATAACTTTTGAATTTCTTTGCCAATTTTCATGAAATTTTCACAGAAGGTAGTTGATTATTTGTATATTATGTCTGCAAAATTTGATGATTATTGGTATAGTACTTTCAATAGTACAATCGAAACAGTAAAGGGAGCTGACTAATTGCTGTCTGAGGGGCTAAAATCACGTTCACTACCAATACATGTTTCGAATATAACATTGTTGATAGTGCATCGATTTTTTTGAAATTTTTCCTATGCAACGAACATAGATTGAGAGGTTTGTGTTTAAAATTTCAGCCATTTTCTTCGCCAAATTAAAAAAATACAGCGCTGACAAGCAAATCAAGGGGCTGTACAAAATTCAATAGCGCACATTTTACTCTTTCATTGCTACAACAAAAAGTACGGCACCGATTCACATGAAATTTTGTAGGTGAAATGAACACATCTTAAGATGTTATTTAACCAAATTTGAGCAACTTTAATGTATCTATTGAAGAGTTACAGCTGTGTTTCTGTGTCCCGATTATTGCGGATACAGGCTTTAGTGCTAAATTGCCACTACCACCACTATTGATACTAGGGTAAGAAATCAAAATTTGAACTAGTCAAAATGTAATCTTAATTTGAACTATTTTGAAATTCATTGAAATGACGTACTTTTTGGGCAAATATTGTCCCGAAAAAGGTGTTAAACAGTTTTCTGTAATATAATCTGATAACATAAGCTTTAAAAGCATTGAAAAAAGCGTTTTTGCCATCGAAAATAAGCAATTGAAAAATCACTGTGATTTCACCTATTCCCCCCCAGAGAAAGCCCATTTTCGGTGCACCCATACAGCTCATGCATTGCATCACACGCAATAAGTGAATACGTCAAATGAAAGCTTATTTATCGTAGAATCGACCAACCGAATAATATTCCGCATTATTTGTCACAAAATTATCAAATTTAAGTGATTCTTACTTGGAGAATGTTATCTTAAGTTGAACCATTTGTAATCTAAATTTAAACTAGTAAACGGGGGTGAGCTTCTAGTGTTGGCCTGTAGATCGAGCTAGTGGTTGCTTTGTTTACTCTTGGGGGATGAAAAATTCCAAATTAAGTTTCCAAATTCCTAAAGAATTTCGAACATTCTGAGTTGAGATTCCACTGCCCAATGAAAAATAGGTATGAGAATTAGCAGATTCATGTGATTTTTAATTGTTTAACATGGAATTGGCTGTTTTGTGAGTTGCTCGAGCTGCTGCCGCCAGTAGTTCAAATTAAGATTAAAATTGGTTCAAATTATGATTACGATGGTTCAAATTAAGATTAAAATAATTGTTGATGAAAAATCGAATATTTCAATCAAATTCGGTGCAAATACAAACTTTTTACCATTTAACAGAAAGCTTATACCCGTGGCTTTCATGTACATACGATTTTGCCGTAGTAAATTATTTCCATGTGGGAGAAAAAATCACTTAAAATTTGCACTGCTTCAAAAAGCCGCAATTTGGTTCAAAGTTTGATTACCTACCCTACCTCCACCAAGGGAGCTTTTACCCTAGTGCAATAAAAAATCAAAAATAAACATTGGATTATGGCACCGAATATCCAAACATACACTGAATAGGGCGAAAGGTTGCTGGGCGGAATGAAATGTAGTTTAGACCAAACAGCCGAAAGACGAAACAGCCATTTTTTAGAAGAAGGAAAATGTTTAGATGGAAAGTTCTACTGTTTGTTTGCCTAACAACTCCGTTACAGTTTAAGGTAAAGATATCCCTTTCGTGAAAAAGCCTGAGAGTATTGGAGAGCCAATTTTGAGCGGTTTGTATGAAAATTTCACTTTTTGGTGCTCTGTGCCGAAAGGGATATTATGAAGCCTCGGTTTTAAATGGGCACAAATCTGAAGCATCGTCTGGTGGTGGCCACCCGAGCAAAGTGCAGCAACAAAATTATAGCAAACTGCATAGCTGTCCCCGGCAATCTTTGTTTTGCCTACTGCATTTTTTTGACGTTTGAAGTTTCTTTCCAAATCCATGTTCCCGTTAAAAATGTATGAAAACCCGATTTTTTAAAACTTTCAATTTTTACATGTTTTTTTTTGCCTCATAAACCCTTCCTTGGGTGAAAACTAACAGAACAAAACTCAGACGACCCAAATCGGACCATCCGTTTGCAAGTGAAGTAATTGGGTTTTTAAATTAAAAAAAATTCAATGATTTTTTATTTTTAAACGAAAGAGCACCTTTTTCTGAGCCGTTATGATTTTTTTCAGATTTTTAGAACTTTATTTTGGTATCTAAAATCAATTTCAAAGAGATTTTTTTAAATCACCTTTTGACAGCTGGGCAACTGCTTGACAGCTCCGCTCAGTACAAAATGCGACGAGGGGTGATTCGACAAATCGCTCCCATACAAATTTCAAATTGATTTTTAAATAGGTTCCCGGGCTCCAAAATTGATGAAAATTTGGATTTCGGCTCAGTTTGGCATGCAGATTCAGAATATGGAATTATCTCAACACCACTAAAGAAGCCAATTCTAGGGATACATCAGTAGTGCAATTATATTCTAGCATTTCTGTTTTAATATCAACCGAAAAAGTATATTTGAATTAGTAATAAATAACAAAAGTTCCATAACCAAATAAAAAAATAACTAAAAAACAAAATTTTCCATAAATAGTTTATTTTTGAGCAATAAAAACCGTCGAAAATTTAATAAATAAATCAACATTGCAACACTTCAAATGTTTCATAAATTAATCAGATTTTTCCATTAAAAATTGAAAAATCACAATTAAATATATGTACTTAAAAAGCAATAAAAAAAATCAAAAAATGCAACTGATAGAAAAACAAATTATCAATAATCGCTAAAAGGCATTTTAAGCCAAACAATGTTGATTTATTTTTGTATATTTTTTTTGTTCATGTAACTTTTGTTATGCATTTGTCATATGTGTTTGTTATACTTAGTCCACTCCTATTTCTTTGCTGGTACTTTTGGAATTATTCATGGGATTTTTATTTATTTATTATGGAACGTTTATTTGGCTGCTTTAGCGGTGTTGAAATAATTCCACATTCTGAATCTGCATGCCAAACGGCACTGAAATCATGAATTTTGGTGCCCGGGAACCTATTAAAAAATCAATTTGAAGTTTGTATGGGAGCGATTTGTCAAATCACCCCTCGTCGCATTTTGTACTAGGCGGAGCTGTCAAGCAGTTGCCCAGCTTCAAAAAATATCTTTGAATTGATTTTAAGTACCAAAATAAAGTTCTAAAAATCTGAAAAAAATCATAGTGGCTAATAAAAGGATGCTCTTTCTTATAAAATCAAAAAATCAATACATTTTTTCTAAATTTAAAAACCCAATTGTCTGCCGTTCGTCATGGCCTTCGGTCGTATGGCTGTATGTCATCAAAACATCTCATCGATTGCATTTACCTCCCAGACAATGAAAGGTTAATTTACTGCTAAACCCATAATTTCACGAATATGATCCCAAAACCTATTTAAATAAATCGAAAACGATTCTGGAGAATAGGTCATTCTGGGGAATGAGATTATAGGATTTCAATTTCAGGGAAATGACGTACAACCGCAAACAACATGGTTATTATTACATCAAGTCTTACTTGATGCTGTTTGAGCAAAAAATTGAGTTAGGTACTTGCTTCTGAAACATCACAGTGACTCAGAGTTTTGTTCTAGCAGCATCAAATTGGACATGAAATCATAACAGAGTAGAGTGGGGCAAAAGTTCGAGCAAGGGGCAAGAGTTTCTTTTGAAGTTTTTGAGCTCAATTCAAATTATTTCTTTCGGGTGTCAAGGTTGTTGTCTTTCACTCCAAAAATAATGAAAATCGATTAAGATTTCAAAAAGTTATGACTAAATGTTGTTTTTTGATCAAAAAATTGTTATTTGCAATAGTACTTCCAACGTGTGGATTAGAATTGTAATGAATTCGAACTCGGTCTTTTATTTTGGGGCGTAACTAGGTGTATTTTGAAGATGCTTTGGCATGTATAACAGGCTAAAACCTAAAATTCTTCAAAATGTACATATTATCTCTAAAAATGAAGAAACTTTAAAGATAATTGAGGGGCCCAGAATCAAAGGGGTGTAATTAAGAGGCGAATGAACCTAGGTTTAAAACCTCTATAAAAAAAGGGGTGTAAATGACCATTTTGTCGATTTTGAGTTGAGCATATCATAAAATTCTTCAGATTTCAAGCTTTTAGGAACTTTTTTAGGATTGTTTCTACGATGATTGGAAAAATTACAGTAAATAATAGAAAATTGGGTTGTTTTCGAAACTCCATACATTTTGTATGGGATTAAAAATTGGTCAAAAACTTTAAACCTCATTTACTCGAAAGTTGGGTTTTGTCACTTGCACCCCTTTGCTTCTAACCCCCTCAATTAGGATAAAGTTATAAAAATTGCCATTATATCTTTATGACGGAAAACTACTAATTTATGGTGTGGTTAATTTAACCCTAAATTGGGATAAACCAGGAACTTCAAAGTGTATTCCACATCAAACATCAAATGTTAATTATTGTAACTATTACTATTATTATTATTATTATTACTAAAGTGTCAAAATATTGTGATACGATTAGCTAAACTCGACAAACGCCAGTGGTGGGGCAAGAATTCGAATTGGATGCATACTTACAAAACATGTTGTAGGGTGCCTGTACCAATTATGGCACTACCTAGGGAAAACTATTTGTACAAAAGTACAAAAGAAGACAAACGAGTGTCATCAATATGTTAAAATATAGCTTAGTTTCCATACTTTACAGGAAAGATATAGAAACGGAGCCAAAACGCGTTTTAGTATTTATTACAGCGTGCGCCAATGACAGGAACCCTGTCCCAGATATGGTTACATTTTATAACTTACTTTAATAACTCGGTTCCTTTTCGCACTATTTGCATGCATTCCTTATGGGATTAGCCATCGCAAGTAACATTTTAAGTTTTGTTCGGCTCTATAAGAGATCTTCATGACCAATTTTATAAGACTTTTTTTTATATCTGTATTAACGAGATTTTTAGCCCTAGGTTAGTTCATCTCGGGACCCAAGCTTAACTTCCCTTCCGAAGGAAGAACTCACATTTGGCGAGTTTGTCGGGAGTGGGATTCGATCCCAGGTCCTCGGCGTGATAGTCAAGTGTTCTAACCATCACACCAGGTCCGCTCCACGTTTTATAAGACTTGCAATAACACTGATTTCTACATCAAAACCTCTTGATAACCTCTTTCAGAGCATCTTCCGGCTAAGTGGACCACTCTCGGAGAGGTTTTGCAAACCATATTAAGAGTAGCAATAAAACCGTTTTAAAACCTAGTTGAAAAATGCTCCATACTCGGAAAGAGAGTTGCTTTTTTTCAACAAAAAACATGACAGCTAAATAAGTTTAGGAGGATATATTTATTCGCTAGTAAAAGCGATCATTTCAAAGTAATATTGTTGTAGTTATTATGTTGCTAGGCTTCTGGGCATTCAACTTTACCGTGAATATTGGGGTTGCAGAAACATAAAATTAATGCGCTTCGGAAATGATGATTATTATCATCTTGGAATGAAATTAATCAATAAGGTAGTTTAGTAAAACTATCTGGAATTACAAGAAAACTCAGCAGGAAGAGTTTATTTATGTGGGCATGTTATGGAAATGACAGGAAACAATCAATTCATTGCTTATTTGAGCAAAACTAACAATTTTTAATTCACGTTATCTAATTCTTCAATATGGAGACGACCATAATTAGCGAAAATAAAAAGAAAGCAAGTTTAATTTTATGATGACTGTAATAAACCTACACGGTCAGAAAATTCACTCATTTTGGAGCTAAAGTGGGACAACTCAAAATTGAGTAAATTTTTTTTCCAGCGATAGCGCTGGCCCAAGTGCGAAAATCTCATCAGTTTAAGCTGTATAATATTCTTGCTGATGTGAAGAATATTATACGGCTTAAACTGTTTGGATTTATGCACTTGGGTCAGCGCTATCGCTGGAAATGCAATTTACTCATTTTTGAGCTGTCCCAGTTTAGCTCAGTTTTGTGTGAACCTTACTCATTTTAGAGTAACATTTTCTTAGCGTGTAGCAGCACAGAGAACAGACGGTTAAGCTCGAATAAAATACGTCGAAATTGTGTGTTAAGGATTTAAGTGTACCTCAACGCCACCAACGGAGACTGCCCCAAATATAAAGTCGATTTGACCCCACGATGGCAGTGTTCATCGTTAAAATACACTAGCCCACAAAGCGACACGAGCGCCAAATGGTCAAAAACGGCGAGCGCTGGAAAGAAAAATGACAACACAACAATGTAAGCAACGGGAGCATAACGACATACTCTGATATGACCGTTACAAAGTTTTACATAAGACAGAAAGCAAAGATAGACGTCTGTTCTCTGTGCTAGCAGTGTCATAGTTTCTGATTTTCCACCAAAAGATGTCGGTACTAATCGAACGTATCGCTTTCTGTTGAAAGTTTGAAATTTTATTGTGGTAATAATGAATGCCAAAAGGATTACATATCGGAGAGTTTTGTTTACTTTTAAAATCTGGCTTTATGGATATCTTCAAATGGTTTTCATAAAAGTAATAATAATATCTTTATTATCGACATTTCATAAAAGTAGTCATAAAACTGTGAGGTTTAACCCTCTAATACCCAAATTTTTGATTTTTATCTAAATATCATTTTTCGTCATCTAAAATCGATTTAAACATGTTTTGGAAGATGATTCTTTTTAATTCTCAAATTCGTGAATTTCAGTTTTTGATTTTTCTAATTTTTATTTTTGAACATCCCCACAGTTTTACAATTTTCCTGGACGCCTATTTGGGGTTCGGATTTTTTGAGATGAAAACATTTTGAGATTTTATGATTATTGTTGAAATATTTTAATTTGTTTTTTCCGTGTAATTTTAAGTAAATTAATTTTAGTGTGTATTCGATTCCCTTAAACTATAAAACTAGGATAGAATGATTTGGGAAAAATTTAAAATATGTCAATTGTAGCGATTTAATACAAAATAAACAATGACTTCTGGAAGGTGACTAAAATATCAATTTTTTAATGATTTTTAAAAAATGTAAACATTTTAAGATATACAAAACAGTCCTAAATATCAGCCAAAAATATAAAAAAAAATGATTTTCCACGAAACAAAAAATGCTCAAACTATTCCCCGTCTAAAGGCGGGGTTGGGTATTAGAGGGTTAATTATTGCTGTGATTAAACTCTAATTAAAATCAAAGAAAATCAATCAGCAAATTAATTGTTACTTGGGATAGCAGGTACACTATGGCAAAAAATGGTGCAAGAAAGCCGACATTTTAAGGAAAATTATTTTTTTTTCTACCATAATTTGAGCAAAATGTGGAGTTTAAATGAGTGCAACCATCTTTTGTGAACATGATCTGTTGTTCACAAAATTTTGCTTGTTGATTTACATTGAAAATCAACTATGACGAATAATTGGTACTATAGGCGCCATAATTGGAACACTTATCCTTATTCAAAACTGAAAAGATATTTGGCGTAAGTTTGTTCAACGAAGAAGCTCGTGGATGGTGGAGTCACCAAACGGTATACAATTATTTTTATCTGCTTTGGTTTTTTGGAAAATACAAATTGAATATTCAACTAGGGTCGAACTTTTCCCCCATTTTACTCTATGTACCTACGTTGTTTGCACCATTTCCTTGCAGAAACAGAGAATTCATCTTCTCACCATACAAGAAATCCGCTCATTACCACAAATTTAGTGCTCCACCGATTGCGTCATATTGTTTCTGTTTTACACATGTTTGTTTTTCAGTTTTTTTTTATTTTCACATTTATGCTAACATTTGTTGTATAAATATATTCTCTTACGGGTTCTATCTCAAGTAAATATGAATGTCATTCAAAATATTTTTCGTGTTGTGTTTTATTGTCTTTAGCAAAAACATCATATTCCAATGAGTAGTATTTCTTTTTATCTCCAGGGACTGTTAATAGTTATTTATGTAACAAGTTGCAATAAGTTGATTTTTTCAGCACGAGTCGTACAATCATCCAACGAGGCTTGCCGAGTTGGATAAATACGAAGAGTGCTGAAAAAATCGAGTTTTGCAACGAGTTCCATACAAAATTTTATGCAATTCAGTAACATATTTTCTAATTTATATGAGTTGTATCATTGGTATCATAATGACCCACTTTTCCGAACTGGTTCATAATGCAACTGAAATGCGTTGCATAATGAAAAATAGTTGCATAATATTCATAATGCGACTCATTTGAGTTGCATTATTAACATTAAGCAACTCAAATGACAATTTCTTGATTTTGCTTTGGCTGACCAAGCCATGTGGGAAATTACACTGTTGAAAATGCTTTGACATCCATGTGCACAACAGAACATGTGCTCGATGAACAAATTGAGATTTGAAATTATGAAAAGAAATCCACGTACTCCGGTGAGACTCGAACTCACGACTCCCAATTCGCTAGACGGGCGCTTCTATTCCTTCAAGCTACGGAGTCACTCGACTATCTCCGTCGCCAGCAGGCCTAGAACTGAACTCGATTCCACAATCGCACATGGTTATCTTCTTTTCACAATCCAAACCCCCTTCGGATGGGATTAGATGAACATCTAACACATTGTCTGTTGTGCACATGTATGTCAAAGCGGGAGAGGAAGTTATTTTTAATTGTCGAGAGCTTCGGGCACTGCCTTCCAATCACTTATTGATATGGCAATTAGTGTGCAGTCGGACTCTCGACGGGTCGGTCCTCGGCCGACCGAATACGGTAAGGGTGACCGTAGCACCTTACAAATGTCAATTTCTTGATTTTGCTTTGGCTGACCAAGCCATGTGGGAAATTACACTGTTGAAAATGCTTTGACATCCATGTGCACAACAGAACATGTGCTCGATGAACAAATTGAGATTTGAAATTATGAAAAGAAATCCACGTAGTCTCACCGGAGTACGTGGATTTCTTTTCATAATTTCAAATCTCAATTTGTTCATCGAGCACATGTTCTGTTGTGCACATGGATGTCAAAGCATTTTCAACAGTGTAATTTCCCACATGGCTTGGTCAGCCAAAGCAAAATCAAGAAATTGACATTTGTAAGGTGCTACGGTCACCCTTACCGTATTCGGTCGGCCGAGGACCAACCCGTCGAGAGTCCGACTGCACACTAATTGCCATACCAATAAGTGATTGGAAGGCAGTGCCCGAAGCTCTCGACAATTAAAAATAACTTCCTCTCCCGCTTTGACATACATGTGCACAACAGACAATGTGTTAGATGTTCATCTAATCCCATCCGAAGGGGGTTTGGATTGTGAAAAGAAGATAACCATGTGCGATTGTGGAATCGAGTTCAGTTCTAGGCCTGCTGGCGACGGAGATAGTCGAGTGACTCCGTAGCTTGAAGGAATAGAAGCGCCCGTCTAGCGAATTGGGAGTCGTGAGTTCGAGTCTCACCGGAGTACGTGGATTTCTTTTCATAATTTCAAATCTCAATTTGTTCATCGAGCACATGTTCTGTTGTGCACATGGATGTCAAAGCATTTTCAACAGTGTAACTCAAATGAGTTGCATTATGAAAAAAACATTGCATAATAGTTATTTATGTAACGAGTTGCGAAAAATTGATTTTTTCAGCACGAGTCGTACATTCATCCAACGAGGATTGCCGAGTTGGATAAATACGAAGAGTGCTGAAAATATCGAGTTTTGCAACGAGTTCCATACAAAATTTTATGCAATGATTTTTTCATAATGCAACCCATTTGAGTTGCATAATGTTCATAATGCAACTCAAATGAGATGCATTACGAACATTATACAATTATTTTTCATTATGCAACTCATTTCATTTGCATAATGAACCAGTTCGGAAAAAAATGGCCATTATGAATACCAAAATGAGTAATATGAAATATAAATTTTGATACTTTGCATAAATATATAAAACGAACACGATTGCAATACTGAAGGAGATGCATTATTCAATCTAAAAAAAATGCTTTGTTGTTTTGTACATTGTCGCATTCGATACAAAAAGCTAGAATAAACCAATATTAAGAATTATAGCATGAATAAACCAATCTTAACCAAAAGTGGCTGAAATCGATGAAAAATCTGAATTTGAAATTTTTCACATTCCACAAAAGTTACTATTTTCAATCTAGTTATGCATAATAATTCATAGTGTGAATATCATTTTCCCAACGATACTTTAACGGTCCCGATTACTCGTTTGGTTGCAAAGTTATGGCCCGCCAAATTTAATATGCCATTTTGAGCCATTTGAGTCTAAATTGGACAAGCCACTGATTTTTGTATGCTGTCCAAAGTTTATGGTCGAAAACGACCTCAGGGTCTAATTTGTATTTTTTTTTTATGAGAACATCGCTTTTGAGTGCACCTGCCAATGGATGGTGATGCAAGATTAGATAAAAATTTAATTTAATTATGTCAGAACATCAAGTACTCTTTATTTTGTTTTTATTGTCGTTTTAATTGTTGTTGGGCTTCCTGTAATCCAACTTTTCAAAAAGGTCTAGCTGCTTTTAGGAACTCTAATTTTAGCGGATTTATTGTCTTATATCGTTGCGGATAGTGTTTCGTTTTTTTCCTGCTCAGGTAACACATCAGCAGCAAAAGACTGATAAAAATGGTAAATTGTCTGGGAGGGATCAAATATGCTATACAACTCTGTAAGAATTTTTAGGGTATCATATGTTAAAGTTTATGTCTTTTTGAAATGTTCGAGCTGAATTACGTTGGCTTTTTTAACAGACAAGATGTTTTTTATATATATTTGCTAATTCAAGCATAATTTTTCAAAGCGACGTAACTAACTTTTTCACTGATCTGAGTAAATCCATGGTCAATGTTGACGACCATCTCACTAAAATAGTTTTTATATAAAAATACTTTCCATAAGTTTTTTCGTGCTTTACATTACCAGGGATATAGCATGCATTAGGTAAGAAACAAAACCTCATTCCATATCATTTTCACAACGAATTTTGACAAAAATAGACATACACCGGGTTGGTAACAGATACGTCATGCCAGATACGCCACTTTTGTATGGTGCCAGTTTGGTGTATCTGTTACTGTGGGTTTTGGCTAGAAACATCGTTTCATTTTCTCATATACCAAAACGGTGAATCTATCAGCAAAGTTGTGAACATTAAAAAAGTTAGATACGTCGTTTCGAAGAATATGCTTGTTAAACAAATAGAGCAATATATGATCAAACGTTGATGTGGATTCTTTAATTTGCTTTATAAAGCATACTTGCAGCTGAAAACCAGGATTTGAAAAGTTATGCTTCAATTCTTTTGAATCATGTTTGATTAAGTTGACTGAATTATTGTCCACTGTGTTTAACATTGACATTTTAGTTTATTGAAGCGAGGTGACAATAAGCTGGGGCTGCCAAGCATGGGAAAATATTGTCTACAATGATTGTTAACATTGAAGTATTTATTTTTTAATTTTAATAATATTGGTGTTGTATGGTTACGGTGTCTAAAATGCGTGATTCCATTACAAACCTATTATTTTATCATTAATTTCTCGGTTATTAATGTTTATGTTAAGCATTCTAGGCAAAAAATAAAAAATAAAAATTGCCAATGATTTCTTCGTTAATCGGTTTGCTTTGATAATTTTCCAAAGGTTTATAGATTAGTTTTGGTGAATCGTTCATATGAGAATCCTAATGTTGCGTTATATCGCTTATGCCTGGTTTTTACTGCGCAAGTGGAATAAGCATCTCACTTGAAAATTTCTCAAAAATATTCGATCTAAATGAATTATGTGTTTAGACTAGGCAAATGACTTCAAAGCTCACTCGAATTCTTTTGAATACTTTTCAGCCTAAACAAATATCTACAATGTTCAATTGGGGTTCTCAATGGTATTCCATAATCGAAATTCCCACCCAAAAATGAAACGAAATATAAAATTTCATTATTTTTGGTGCTCGTGGACTATGTCTAAAATTCACTGGATGTTTGTTTACAATTTTTTTTTCTCATTGTGTGAGCTCTCATTCTATCGATTGCACAGGCTTGAACTATCATTTTATCCACGAAAATTGAACTGTCATCAAAACAAATATACTGTAACGCGATTCAATTGTGCTATACTCACAAAAAAAACTTCTTCGATTAGGTTTCACAAAACAACTCAGTTCAGGCAGCGCGTGAGCAAACTGAAATAAAGGCATCGCAATTGACAGATGACTTGAATTGAGTTATCCAAAAAAGTCTAACGAAACGTAATGCTAGAAATATATATATATATATATAATGTAATGCTAGTAATATATATATATATATATATATATATATATATATATATATATATATATATATATATATATATATATATATATATATATATATACGGAAGGACAACAAATGTTTCGATTTTTCTCACAAACTCTTAACACAGTGCAGGGATGGGAACACTCACTAGCAAAGAATCACACTCACTTGCTATTTTCTCAGCTCAGAAGCGTGCAATCAAGAAACGATGTATGGACGACGTTTGCCTTGTGGTTTTGTCCCAAACTTTGTCGAATAGAGTAGGGGTCATTTACGAATCCCAAAGTCGTGACAGAGCTATGAAAGCGACTCTCCACGAGGTGAGTGTAAATTACATTCACCTCGTGGAGAGTTGCATTCGCAGCCAACTCACGAATTCGATATGCGTGTGCGACCCCTACTCTATTCGACAAACTTTTAGACAAAATCACAAGGCAAAAGTCGTCCAAACATCGTTTTTCGATTGAACGCTTCTGAGCTGAGAAAACTGCAAGTGAGTGTAACTCTTGGCAAGTGAGTGTTCCCATCCTTGACACAGTGAATCTGAAAACAATCACTAGCACACAGACATTTGGATAAGTTAATTGAACTCACACGAATCGTGGCATTAGGCGGTGCAACCGAGATTAATTCGTTTGACTGGAATGAAAAACATCAACATGTTCAGATTTCGCATAAGTCAAATGAGTTGCTTTTCAATTCAATTCGCATTTAATCCGAGTCACTGGCATCGAGTAAACCATACATAAGAGAGGAATGTGTTATTCATGAATTGGAATGAACACATACATTATACATACACATACATCAATATTGGTATTTACTAGTATAATATGTAGAGCAATAGCAATTCCTTCAACAGCCGCATCTCATCCTCATCATCCTATAATGTCTCAAGCGGTGAGAGAGTGATCGAGATGTAGCGATGGTTTCTGGATGCGACGAAAATTTTTGTTTTTTTGTTAAGAACGGTCTCGACGTCCTGCAGTGAAGATGATGGTGTTCATCCTACCATGAAGGGCACACCTGTCGTGGAAGTTACTGCGAACCGGACGTCAGTCCGGTTGTCTTATTAAGGGTCATCTCTGGCCAGCCAAAATAAATGTCAGAACTTTGGCCGGATATCCAGTTGCCAGCCTGTATAAGATGTCATCAAGGCGGCTGAAGAAGAAAGAAGAAAACAATGATAAAGAAAGAATTTTTAGTTGTAAAATAGCATTACATTCCTAAAAACACTGATTTTGACGAAGGATTACGTCGTTAGTTTCTAAACGGGGGTACACTTTACAAAAACGAAAAATTTAGCATGTAACGAAATTATGAAATATTTCAAAGACTCATAACCAAATCTATTATTGGTGGATTTTTTTTTTTGAATTTCTGCATGAATCTATAGGAAAACTACACATACATTTTCTACAACCCATGCACAAAAGTAACTTTTTACAGACATTAAATATTGAAAGATTTAAAACTGTTGACCCATCTTTTTACTGACCAATCACGTCCAAGCAAAATTTTGGAGTATAAAAGCAATCTGCTTCTTCTCATCTTCCATCATCAGTTTTTCGTGAACTTTCGACGTGTTCGGACGAATTTTGTCGAGTGTTCCTGAATCGTTCCCGAAATTTCGAGTGCGCTTTTAGTGAGTGACAAACTTTTCTAGCAAACGGTTGATTTTCTGTGTGCCTTTTCGTGTCCTGTAAGAAACAGTGATATAGACTACAAGAGTGGGTTTTTTTTATTATCGTACAAATTGGGCCGAAGGGTTCACAGTCAGGGCTCATGGATATATGAACAAAAAAAAATGAGAATAATTCAGGGTCGCCTATTCTCCCGGAAAGCTCAGCTGGATTTTTTTTGTTTTCTTCTGACACTACTTACTTTGAAAAATCTTAACTCAAGAACGAAGCATCGTAGAAACAAAGTTTTTTTAGAAATTGAAAGCAATTTTTTTCAGAAATCCAAAAAAAAAATATGAACTGGAAAAAGTTTTCCACAAAATTGTTCACAGTTGAGTAAATTCGTAGAGCAAAGTCGAAAAAAATGCCCAAACTCGAAAAACTAAAAAAAAAAATTAGAGAAGGTAATTTTATAAGCCTTAATCGCTAAAATTTTTGGAATGCACTTATTTTCGTTTTTGAGTTATGGCCAATCTAGTTGAAAAATGTCGGAATGTGCCATATAAGCCTTTTTTTTTGAAAAATCATAACTCAAGAACGAAGCATCGTAGAAACATTTTTTTTTAGAAAAAAAAGCAAATTTATTTCAGAAATAAAAAAAAAGTGGAAAAAGTTCAAAAGAATTCATAAAGAAAAAGCAGAAAAACTGTGCCCGAATTCGCGGGAAATTTTCAAAAAAATATTTTTAAGAAGGTAATTTCATAAGCTTTGATCGCTGAAATTTTTGGATTTTTTTTCGTTCATGAGCTATGGCCAATTTTGTGAAAAATGACCATGTAAGCCTATATTATATATTACGAAGAGAACATAACTGCCGATAAAGGGTGAGTCGATAATTATTGTGCCATTTTCAAACAAACGTAACTTTTTTCCTACTTCACCAAAATCAACCAAACTTTGCACAGTTTCTTCTTATAGTCTATTGTTTACATATAATAAATTGAACAGTTATCAGTGAGATTCCGGTCGATGTAGAATAAATTTAGTTAATAGGTCTAAAAAGATGTTGTACAATCGCATGCTAAAATCTAAAATCATGGTATCGCGCCTTAGAACAATTAATGGTTACCCGGCCAGAAGCACTTAACAAGATTATAACAGAATTATGACAACTGTTGTTAGAAATAACAATAGTTGATATACACTGAAGTTTTTTTTAAGCGGTTTTTTTACGCGGTTTTTTTTACGCGGTCCGTCCTAAAAAAAAACGCGTTATTTCAAGACCCGTCGTAAAAAAAACCGCGTTATTTCAAAAACCGTCGTAAAAAAATCCGCGTTTTTTTCAAAAACACGCGTGAAATACTCAGCACCACATCTAACGTGACTTGACTTTTTTTACGACGTTTTTTGAAATAATGCGGTTTTTTTTACAACGGGTCTTGAAATAACGCGGTTTTTTTTACGACGGGTCTTGAAATAACGCGGTTTTTTTTTTACGCGGGACCATTACCGTCGTAAAAAAAACTTCAGTGTAATTCTGTTGTAAGGATTTTTCCATGTGAATATCCATAAAAAAAATATTGAAAATCCTCAGAAGCCTACTCCTGATTTGTAGAGGATAACAATATATTATAAACTAATTCTTGAAAAATGCTAAAGTTGTTCCAATTTTGAAACCTGATAAAAATCCTGCCGAATTTAATTCGTTCCTATAAAATTGAAGGTTATTACTTACTTGACAAAGAAAAAGCATTCGATAGTGTTTGGCACGAAGGCTTAATCGTAAAATTGAAAAAAAAATTACTTTCTACTACGGTGACAAAGGATATTCAAGAGTGAGTCGTTAATTATTGTGCCACCCTACCTTTAACTGATTCGCAAATTGTCTACAGTTAATGAAATGAAACCAATTTTTTACAGTAATTTAGTATATATATGTATTTCAACTTTTTGGTATCGGTTCAAATTTAGGATGCGTTTTAGTGAAATTCACGACATTTTCAATTAACGCCCTCCATGTGGACATGTTCAGGCTCCACATGATACAAATAATTGAAGCTATCTGGTTTGTTTGTGTCCATCGTGCCTGGTTTTCACACAGCTCCAAGCTTATGTTTCACTGACAACCATTCCTGAAACCTATTGACGAGCATTAAGATGATCCGATAATGCATATGGACAATTGTTTGATACACTGTAGAAAGGTAGAATGTATGCAGATTGAAGGGACCGAGAGAACCCTCGAGATAGGGAGAGATATCGAGATGTAGAACATCGACATGGGAAGAGTCGACTGTAGTAATAGTCAAAGTTTCGAGGGCATTGCCAATATCAAAATGTGTTTCCAATGAAACATTAACATCTAAATGACTATCGATGTATGTTTTATATGTATCCCAGTCAGCTCTGTGATAATTGAAAGTAGAGCTGATGGGATTAAACATCGCTTCATGGGAAATATGAAATGTTATAGGAAGATGCCTTACTTGAAAATTATATCAAGTTTGTAACATGTTGTGTTATGATGTTATAAAAATTTTCAATAACATATTATTTTATAAACCAGATACAGGATGATGTTAAAATATCTAAAATTGTAACAAAAAGTACTCTGGTGTAATTAAGAAAAAAACTTATTGTGTTATGAACAGATCAAAATTATAACAAAACGTGATATAAATCTTAGCTTTAAAATAACTAGTTTCTATCATAATTTGATACAACTTTATAATAATGCTATCTCAACGCCAAAGAATCGAAACTTAAGTATTTTACAATGAGATATAATCAGATTTTATAACATAATGTGATATAATTGAGTTATAATATTTATGTACACCAAATGTTTCTAACAGAAGTATAAGACACATTCTACCGTGACGTTACAACTTTGTGACGCCTTTCCTGTCAGATTTTCCACTATAACTTGTAAATTCGATCGTAAACCCTAGGATATTTTCGCATATTCGGATTCCTTGTTAAATTTCACAGCGCAACATTTTTTTGTCTCAAGAGCAAACTTATGTGTCTCTGACAGATTTTGGGCCGCTGAATCCGAATCCGGGCTAAGATTTGCTCCAGCACGTCAGAATTTTGAGCTATACTTCAAGTTATAGGGCAAAATATGCGATTTTGGGCTTTTTTGACTGCCAGCCATTAAGCATGAAATTATTTTTTTTAAACAACCAAAAGGTAATTGTAACGACTCATGCAAAATATTTCGTTTTACCAGATCAAATTTGATAGTTTTAGGCGATTAATGTAAGGTACGATATTTCCTATACAAGTCACCCTCCAAAAGTTGCATGCAAGTTTACTTACTAATATTAAATGCTTAAATCTATCAAATAGGATTTGATAAAACAAAATATTTTGCATGAGTCGTTAATTTAGAAGTTAATTGATCAATTTACCTTTTGATTGCTTAAAAAAAAATCCATGCTTAATGGCTGGCAGTCAAAAAAGCCCAAAATCGCATATTTTGCCCTATAAATTGGGGTATAGCTCAAAATTGTGACGTGCTGGAGCAAATCTGAGCCCGGATTCGGATTCAGCGGCCCAAAATCTGTCAGACACACATAAGTTTGCTCTTGAGACAGACCAAAAGTTAATTTTTGTTACGCTGTGTTTCCGATAAGTTTAATCTGTTGATCAGTTAGTTTTCATTGGAAAAGTATGTTAAAAATGGGAATTAGTAGCGTGACGTTACAACGGTGTAACGTCACGCTACTCATTTCCATTTTTCCAGTGCTGAAAAATTCATTTCGTCATATCCAAATTCAATCACCTACAGCTCATTTTGGAAGCTGAAGCTGAGAATATGGTATATGAAAAACTTGTGCGGCAAGACCAGTTCTGCAAGAAAGTCACGGAAAAAACGCTATTTTACGAATATTTAAGGTAAATGTCACGAACTACCTTTGAAAAATGCCAAATGATATTCACCGTGAATATCATTGGCATTTTTCGAAGGTAGTCCGTGACATTTACCTTAAATATTCGAAAAATGGCGTTTTTTCGTGACTTTCTTACAGAGCTGGTTTAGCCGCACAAGTTTCCCATGTACCATATTCTCAGGTTCAGCTTCTTAAATGAGCTGTAGGTTGTTGAATTTAGTTATGACGAAATGAATTTTTCAGCACTGTTTTTAACATACATCCCCAATGAAAACTAACTGTTCAACAGATCATACTTATTGGAAGTTTTACAATGTATTTCCGAATATGTAAAAATATTTGAGGGTTTACGATCGAATTTACAAGATATAGGGTAACGGTTGAATTTTGGACACCTAGAGGACATTCGTTTGAATTTAATTCAAAATCAAACAGATTCAGAGGGTATTTTCACATAATGATGATATTAGTATGTTCGTAAAAGCCTCCACTGTTCGTTAAAAATACCCACAAGGTCATTTCTGGCTGAAAATTTGTTGAAAATAACTGATTTTTGCAGCATCATTTTTCACCCTTTTGGACACCCCAATATATTTTGGACTCCCTTCAGTATATATTTTGGACACCCGGTGTTTAAACTCGTTTGAAACTATTTTGGAAGAATTTACCGCTTGAATATGCTGGAACAGATCCTAATTACTTGATTGACAATGGCTGATTAGACGAACTTTGCGAATTTAATGCGCTAGAATGATAAACGTTTTTGTTTACAACTGCAAGTTTCCTCAGCACTGCAATCTCTTTTTGTAAACATGATGCGGCACTCGCACGGCTGACGAGATTGGCAAAAAGTAATGATTTTTCTTAAGGGCCTAACTGACTTGATCGATTTCTCTTCGTCGACTCTCTATTTTGCTTATAACTTGATCAAAACAAACAAAATCATTATTCTTTTTGTTTCTAGAGCAAGATGTAGCTGTCGTCTTCGCATTTCAACCAAAAAGTCTTTGGAAAACTTAATACACTTTCCATCATAACACAAAGAGAGGATCGATGAAGAGAAATCGAAAATGTCAGTTAGGCCCTAATGAAGAATCAGTGTCGAATTGTTTTTGTGATTCCCCAAGTAACATTTTAAGTTTTGTTCCGCTCTATAAGAGATCTTCATGACCAATTTTATAAAACTTGCTGTTGGGGAGGACATTCACTTTCGGCATGATAAACCAACCATCGAGAGCAGCTTCCGTTATAGCAGCTTCAATGCTGAAATATAGTTTATTTTATTTAAATTCATTCTTGCTTACATCTATAATTAATTAACATACAGTTTGGTATCTCACTAATTGCACTGTGAACTCTCTACCTCCTCAACCAACACTAAACTTATCACTACAGGTTCAGGATTGAGACACCAGTGTTGCCAGTTTCACAAACATTGCAATATCACCACAACACTTGCAATAAAACTGATTTATACATCAACACCTCTTGATAACCTCTTTCAGAGCATCTTCCGGCTAAATGGACTACTCTCGGAGAGGTTTTGCAAACCACATTACGAGTAGCAATAAAACCATTTTAAATCCTAGTTGAACAATGCTCCATTCTCGAAAAGAGGTTATGATGATTGTTATTTTTTTTTTAACAAGAACTATGACAGCTCAAGATGCAGAGAAGCTTCTTCGATGGCACGTAAAGATCAGGAGGTTACATAATTCGTAAGTGGAAAGCGATATTTCAAAGTAATAATTTAGTAGTTATATTGTTAGTTGGCTTATGCGTATTTTATTTTACCGTGAATTTTTGGGTTACAGAAACACAAAATTAATGCGCTTCGAAAATGGAGAATAATATCATCTTGGAATGAAATAAATAAATTTGTTAATTTAGTAAAACTATCTCGAATCACAAGAAAACTCAGCTAAGTGAGTTTATTTATGTGAGCATGTAATGGAAATGGCGGCAAACTATCAATTCATTGCTTATTTGAGCAAAATTAACTATTTTCCATTCACGTCAGCTAATTCTTCATTATGGCGACGACCATAATGATGATGATATTGTTCTACCATCTATTGTAGCAAGGCAGCTGCCTATAGCACTGGAATAATCTGAAAAGGGATTTGATCAAGATTGTGCTGTTGTTAATGGTCAGACATTCTCCTGTAGGAAGGGCCAAAAAGGGTTGTGCGGACCCGCAAGCAGAGACACTTGCGCGAAACCCGCGCCAGGGGAAAAGAATCCCCTTCCAGAAGAAAGTTCTCACGAACAACTGCAAAATCAAGCCCTCGATTGACAGAATACTCCCAATAGATGGGGTCGAAGAGCCCGACCTCAATCCACGAAATGTTAACAACAAGGAGGAGGCAGTTCCAAGCTTCTGTCCAAATCGTTTCAATCGGGTGCCCTGATAGTCCCCCCCTTTCCCAATACATGATGAGATATGTATATGTAATGTATGTAAGTGTGTGTTGTGTATGTTTTGTTATACATTTATTTGAAAAACAATCATAATCATGATTAAAAAGCATTTATAAAATACGCGAAACATTTACCTGATTACTCCTGAAATAAAATGTGGATTAGCAACAAAATATTAAAAAAGCACATCAAATCTCGATCCTGGAATGTCCGCTCACCACAGATCGGCCACTTTAGGCATGAAAACATTTACAAGATCGAAATTTGAAGGGGTGGTAGATCTTACACCGCAACGCACCATTCTAAGGTGATCTACCCACGTTACGGGGCCATTATGGCGACGACCGTAATTAGCGAAAATAAAACGAAAGCAAGTTTACTTCTATGATGACCACAATAAACCTATCAGTGCAGTAGTTTCTGCTTTTCCACCAACAGATGTCGTTACTAATCGAACGGATCGCCATCTGTTGAGAGTTTGAACAGTTTTATTATGGCAATAATGAATGCCAGAAGGTTTACATATCGGAGAGTTTTGTTTACTCTTGAAATCTGACTTTTTGGAAATCTTCAAGTATACTATAAAGCATTTCATCAATGGTTTTCATGAAGGTAGTCATAAAACTGTGAGTTTTTTTTTATTCCTGTTTGGGTCTGTCACTGCGACCAGTTTTTAGATCTATTGTGACAACTGTGAGTTTTACTCAATATTGCTGTAATAAAACCCTAATAAAAATCAAACAAAACGAATTAGCAAAGGAATTGTTACTTGGGTTTAGACATTAATTTTTACATTTTCCTTGCAAGTTTAAATGAAAAACTACCGATTAAAGTTTTCAGACTTATTATTTTATGGTATATCAATTTTATTCAATTATTTCAGTACAAGCAGCTACTAATAACACCACTTTTGGTACGTTTACCCTAACTAATTATTAAGGCATCCAATTTAAATGCGGTGTTCGGTGAAGTTTTAGCCAATAATGGAGTTGTCAATGAGAACAGAGGCAAAACGTTACATGTTTAAGCTACCAAATCAGCTAAATTTTTTGGAGAAGCATAGAATTTGGTAACGGATCGATTAAGTGGTGTGGAGAAAAAACGATTTTTTGAACCACGCTAATATTACTCTCCAGTTAGCCTAGTGGATAATGCCTTGGATCGCCAATCCGGAGATGGCGGGTTCGATTCCCGTTCCGGTCGGGAAAATTTTCTCGACTTCCTGGGCATAGTACATTATAAAAAGACAATTACATCGTCTTCGACCTTGCGGCCTCTACAGACTGAACATTACTAACATTCGACAACGGACAACACAAATAACACCCAGTGGCCCAGCGGAGAGTTTTTCGTTTGACGAATAGTTTCCCCCGACTGGAGCGGGAATCGAACCCACACTCCGAGGCTTATGAGACACCTAAACGACTGACGCCGCTAACCGCTCGGCCACGAAGCCCACATTATTGTGCTTGCCTCACAATATACAAATTCATGCAATGACAAGCAAAGAAAGCCCTTCAATTAATAACTGTGGGAGTGCTCTAAGAACACTAAGCTGAAGAGAGGCAGGCCAAGTTACAATGCGAACGTCGAACCATAAAGAAGAAGAAGAAGAAGAATATTACTTACCTGGATCCGTTTCATGCTCGTCTAGATGCTCATCTTGCTCCATTACTTGATGCTACGCAGGCAACGTAGAAGTTTTTCAAATTTCGATTGATTGTTTATCCAAAATAATACTATGTAAATCAGAATTACGCAACAAACAATAATTGTTGTCAGCAAAAAAACCTTCAAATCCATTTTGCATTTAATATCTTTTGTCAATCTTGCTGTAATATTATTTTTTAGAACTGGTTCACTTTAACCGCACATCACTTTGCTGCCAGATTATCAATGTTGAACGATTCCACTTTCATATTGCATCTTCAGAAATGATATCAGTAAGTAACCTGCTAATAATGCGGCTATAATGATGGCAATAAGCTCACACGTTTCCATCTTCATTTCCTTGTAATGAATACCTCTTCACACAATTTTTTGTTTATTTATTTTTTTAACGTCCTTTTTATTAGCTGCCTATTTAATTCTCTTTTAGGATAGACCACTGTGCTCTCAAACAGAGATCGGTTGGAAAAATAATTCGTTTGCTGAAATCAGATCACTCGAGTTGTTGTTAGTTTGATCGTTTGACCTAGTTTCTAGGTCTAGCATTTTAATTAAATCATCATTATTTTCACTTTCATCACTTTCATGATCAATCACCTCAAACACGTGAAACTAACAAACCAAATAGCTTAGCTTAGAGCTCAGACTGACTGAACAGGGGATTTTTTTTTATTATCGTACAACTTGGTCGGCGTTAATGTGGCCGCTATCCAGGAGATACGCTGGCACAAAACTGGAGAACGCGAATTCCGAGCGGTGGATCCCATCGCCAAAACTTCATTCAAGTACCACATCTACCACAGCGGCGGCGATAAGGCAGAACGCGGAGTTGGCTCTATAGTGATCGGGAAGCAGATGAAGCGAGTTATTCGGTGGAAGCCGATAAGCGACCGAATCTGTGTGTTGAGGATGAAGGGCAAGTTCTTCAACTACAGCCTGATCAGCATCTATGCGCCAACAAACGACAAACCCGATGACATGAAGGATGAGTTCTATGAGAGCCTTGATAAGGCCTACGGAGAGTGCCCAAAACAAGATGTCAAAATAGTCATCGGAGATGCAAATGCGCAGATCGGTAGAGAAAGTTTCTTTCGGCCTGTCATTGGAACGGAAAGCCTTCATTCTGTTACCAACGATAATGGTCTACGCCTTGTGACATTCGCTGCTGCTAGAGGGATGGCAATCAGCAGTACCTACTTCGCACGTAAGAATATCCGAAAACACACCTGTCGACACCCGAGTGGTGACACTTGCTCCCAGATAGACCACGTGCTGATCGACGTATGACATTTCTCGAACGTCATAGATGTGAGGTCCTACAGAGGCCCGAACATCGACTCGGATCATTATCTTGTAGCCGCTAAAATTCGGGCGCGATTATCCAGCGTCACGAGCTCAAGAAACAACAGGACGATGCGTTTCAATATCCAGCGCTTGTCAGCCGAAGGGGTTGCTGCACAGTACCATCAGAAGCTAGACAAGAGGATAAGAGAGACCATCGGATCTGGAGATGTCAACAGCTTGTGGGAAAGTATCCATGAAGCAGTGACAACAACAGCGCAAGAGGTGATTGGTACCGCTCAGCGACGCCAACGTAATGGTTGGTTTGACGAGGACTGCCAACGAGTGACGAACGAAAAGAATGCCGCCAGAAGTCGAATGCTAGTGGCCGGTACCCGGCAGAACAGAGAGCGGTACAGGGTTGCAAGAGCAGAAGAGAAACGAATCCACCGCAGGAAAAAACGGCAACACGAAGAGAGTGTTATTGCTGAAGCGCAGGAAAGTATGGACAGGAACGATATGCGGAGGTTTTATGCAACTGTCAATGGCGCGCGGCACAAGACTGCGCCAGTGCCCGCCATGTGCAATGACCGGGAAGGAAATTTGCTGACAGACAAAACAATGGTGGCAGCCAGGTGGAAGGAGCACTTCGAAGATTTGTTGAATGGTAGCAGCGAAGGAGCACCCAGGAACAGGATTAACATAATGGATGACAGTCAAGCAGTGGAACCACCAACACTGGATGAGGTTAAAAAGGCCCTTAAGGAGCTGAAAAACAGCAAGGCTGCTGGGAAGGACGGAATCCCGGTCGAACTTCTTAGGCACGGAAGCGAGCAGCTACATCAATCAATCCACCAGATTATTGTAAAGATTTGGGAGGGTGAAGAATTGCCCACCAGTTGGTTGGATGGCCTCATATGCCCAATCTACAAGAAAGGGCACAGACTGGAGTGTGCCAATTACAGAGGGATTACCCTTTTAAATTCGGCGTATAAGATACTGTCGCGTGTCCTGTTCAACAGACTGCGACCTCTTGAGAAGTCCTTCGTCGGCGAATGATCCTAGATAAATTTCGAGAATATAACTTGCAGACTCACCATCTGTTCATTGATTTTAAAGCAGCGTACGATTCAGTGAAAAGAAATGAGCTTTGGCAGATAATGTCAGAACATGGTTTTCCGGCGAAACTAATTAGGCTGATACGCGCAACGTTGGATGGATCAAAATCAAGTATTCGGATCGCGGACGAAGTGTTTACGTCGTTTGTGACCTTGGATGGATTGAAGCAGGGGGATGCTCTTTCAAATTTATTGTTCAACTTTGCACTCGAAGGAGCGATTAGGGGGTCAGGCGTGCAGAGGAATGGCTCTATCATCACACGGTCGCACATGCTCCTCGGTTTTGCGGACGATATTGATCTCATCGGCATCGATCGTAGGGCAGTGGAGGAAGCTTATGCTCCTCTGAAGAGAGAGACAGCGAGGATAGGCTTGACGATTAACTCTACCAAGACGAAGTACATGACAGCGGGTAGAGACAGAAGCAGGCCTAGTGGTGTTAGTGTTGAGGTAGTGATTGATGGGGAAGTGTTTGAAGTTGTTGAAGAAATTGTGAACACTTGTGACATGCGACAATGACGTTTCCCGTGAAGTGAAAAGGCGTATTGCAGCTGCGAATAGGGCCTTTTACGGATTGCGTAGCCAGTTTAGGTCCCGTAACTTGCAAACGCAAACAAAATTCGCTCTGTATAAGACGCTGATTCTTCCGGTTGCCCTCTACGGTCACGAAGCGTGGACGTTAAAGGAGATAGACCGAAAAGCTTTTGGAGTTTTTGAGCGCAAAGTGCTGCGGACAATTCTCGGTGGGAAACAAGAAAATGGAGTGTTGTGCAGACGCATGAATCACGAGTTGTACCAAGTGTACGAAGATGCGAATATTGTGAAACGTATAAAATACGGCAGACTTCAGTGGGCTGGACACGTAGTGCGAATGTCGGAAGAAAGAATAGCGAAAACAATATTCAGCAGAGAACCCGGTAGAGGTAGGCGGCTTCGTGGGCGGCCGCGAACTCGCTGGCTGCACGCGGTTGAAGAAGATCTACGATCCCTACACGTTCGGGGAAACTGGAGGAACATCGCCCAAGACCGACGAAGATGGTGCTCTACTATACGCTCGGCATTGGAGTAATGTTTCTTTGTAGCCAACAAGGTATCAAGGTAGGTACAACTTGGTACTATGGCTCACAGAATTAAATGAATTTTTTTTCATAGGTAGGGTTCATATATATATGAACAAAAACTAAATGAAAAAAAAAAACAGGGTCGCCTAATTCTCCGGGAAACTCCAGTGGAAAACAAACATTTTCCACGGACACCACCTAATTTGATTAATAATAACTCAAGAGCGAAGCATCGTAGACACATTTTTTTGTGGAATCATTAGCAAACTTTCTCAGCAGTAAAAAAAAAAAACAAAATAAAAATTGGTTTCCACAATATTTCCTCACTGTTGAGGAAAACCGGTTGGAAAAGTCGGAGAAACTATTTTCGAAGTCCGAAAAAAATCCCAAAGAAAAACATATTTTTAAAAGGAAATTTGATAAGCTATATTCTGTAAAATTTTCAAGATATGGGTTTTCTCCGTTCCTGAGTTATGACCAATTTTATGGAAATTGTCAGTTTGCCATGAATAACCGTTTGAATTGAACTGGTTGATGGCTCCAAGTGGTGCCGAGCACAACGATGCGTAAGCGAATTTGTATATAGTGAGAAGGTGAATTCTCCGTTTCTACGAGGAAATGGTACAAAAAGCGTGGGTATTATGATTCTTTGTCTAATTTGATGCAATTTGAGCAAAACTTTTGAAAACTGTGCTGTTGAAGAGACAACAAATGTAGAAAACAACAACACAGTTTTTCAATGATATGCTCAAAGAGCATCAAACAGCCAAAAATCATAATATCCATGCTTTTTGCACGATTTTCTTGCAGAAACGAAGTATTTACATCCTCACCATACAAAAATTCAGCTCGTTACTACAAATCTACTACTTCAGCGAACGTGCCCTATTGACCATGTAGCCGATTTTGAGCTGAGTATTTCAAAACATTCTTCAATTCAAGCTTTCAGGATCTTTTTGACGTAGGACTTAGTCTCTGTTTTCTATACTCGGTGTCATTTCAAAACAATAAAAAGTTGACATTGTGATCTGGAAAACTATTTGGACCACCCTAATTTCACATTATTGGAACAAATGGTCGGCGTTAAGTCAGAGATGACCATGTGTCTTTTACTTAATTTCTAGAAAATTGACTTTAAAGTTTGCAACTCTATAAGTTATGAGTTTTTTAACAACTGTTCTTGAATTTTGGCCATCAATCCTAATAACTATTCACCACAGCATCGCTCTGTATTGATCGCGAAAAAACGTAAAAAAAAGCTTGAAACCGAGCAATTGCTTAGTAGTTGATTGTACTTAGTCCACTCTGACTGAACGATTTTAGGAAAATCTACAACCAACTACAGTTCACACTCAAATTTTTACTTATTTAATGAAAAAATATTGCACAAGAAGGACAACAGTTAAAAGGAGTGGTGCATAATGTGAGCAGGATGTTTGAAATGTTATATTTCTGTTATTACACTGTTGATACCATTTTCAATTTTTATGTACAGTCAGAGTGGACCAAGTACAACAGTTCAGTATCACACGAGGGGTAGTCAATTAATGAGCTATTTAAGAATTCTTAACTTGAACATTTAATAGCTAACAACTTTTGAACGTATTTTCATATTTCGGTACGTTTTTGAAATATTGTAGTTACACAGTTCATAATAATTTATTTAGAGGACTGACGTTTATCAAAAATTTGTTCAGACAGAGTGAACCAAGTACACAATTCTGAAATAACCGGAAAAATGATTTTTTTCATGAAACGGGTATTAGTACATTTCAATATGATGCCCAACAGCTACTAAACAAACAGATTTTGATTTGGAAAGAATAAGGTTATTTCAAGTATTTTTCTTAGAGACACATGGTCCATAGTGTCTGCACGCGAGATGCCACAATATTCTTCAACAGATGATTTATAAAATACGATATTGACCAAAATAAAATGGATTTACACGTGCTTCCTTGATCATTAATCATCAGAAAATGCGTTAGGGAGTCATATGATTTGAAAACGTATTATATTTTGATGATAAACTATGTTGATTAGACTAGTTTACAGCATTTTTGAACTCGGTAAGCTGATGATCGTTTTTGGTGTAGAATCATGCCCCGAGTTCGAAAACGCGAAGGAAAAAAAATACAGAAGAGCGAATTTTTTTTCGACTTTCCATACAAGGTTCATGATTTGAAATCGATTTTTGTTCTATTTTTAAGCAAAGTCGTTCACTTCACACATCTCATTCTCCGTAATCAATGCTCCGATTGAGCTGAACTTTTTACTCTATCTCGGCTATATATGATATCTCAAAAACACGTAGAGAAAGAGTTTTTAAATTGTTTTTTTATTGAAAAAATACATTTCTTCATATATTTTTGGAAATTTTGCTAAAATTTAAGGAGATCGTTCCCAACACTTGCCAATATCTTGAATTTTATCAATCTGACGCAAAACCTGCATTCAGATGTTCGAATGGTATTATATTCAGCTTTTAATTTATGGAAAAAGATTTAAAATTGTTTAAACAAAACGCAAGAGATTTGAATTTTATTAAATTCCATATTTTAAAAAGTTGTAAAACTCGATATTGAGCCAAAACTCAAAAATTGTTCTACTCTAAATTTTTTGAAGCACGGTTTCGAAATCAGCGCTAAATTATACTTCAAAAATTTTGGTCGCTGACAGAAGTTCACGATTTTCGTTTTATTTTGTGAACTAGTGTTATTGGATTTTATCCAATACATATTTTTTAAATTCTCTTGACATCAAGCATTTGGTCCACTCTGACTGCACACTATTATTGATTTTCGCAGTTCAATCAAAAGAAAATTGTGCTATAACTCTTGTTAATTATTGTAACATTAAGAAAATCGGGTGAATGTTCCAAGTAGCTAAAGTAATTCATAATCAAATGCCTTATAAATCTAACTTTCGTCAATTTTGTTACTTGGTCCCCTCTGACTTAACGCCGACCATGTGATATTGAACTGTTGTACTTGGCCCACTCTGACTGAACATAAAAATTGAAAATGGTAATCAACAGTGTAATAACAGAAATATCAAATTTCAAACATCCTGCTCACATTATACATCAATCCTATAAACTTCCTACTTGTGCATTATTTTTTCATCAAATATGTACAAACTTGAGTGTGACCTTGAGTTGGTTGTAGATTTTCCAAAAATCGTTCAGTTAGAGTGGACTAAGTACAATCAACTACTTAGCAATTGCTCGGTTTCAAGATTTTTTTACGTATTTTCGCGATCAATACAGAGCGATGTTTTGATGAATAGTTATTAAGATTTATGGCCAAAAATCAAGAACATTTGTGGATAAACTCAAAACTTATACAGTTGCAAATTTTAAAGTCGTTTTCTAGAAATTAGGTAAAATACACATGGTCCTCCCTGACTTATAGTTATTAACAATGCACATACCAGTTTTCGAAAATGGTAAAACTTGCAAAATATACCTTTTTTCTTCAAAATGAATTCAAAGTGAACGGTTACCATAAAAATGCTTTTATTGAAAGATATTTTTAAATAGTCTTGAGAAATTCTAGAATTGATTCACATTAAATGCTTTACGAAGTTTACGTGTTGCGGTAATATAAGGGGGTGTTGCAGTTGTGTCTTTTACACACCCCTCTTTTTTTCAACGAAATAAGCTCATTTCCTATTCCCTGAGTTCAAATTTTATGTATAAATTTGAAGAAGCTTAACACTTTTTGATAGTTATAATCTTTTATAACGTTAAATACCTAAAAGGACAAAACAGTCGAAAATATGAAAGTTTTGTTCTAGATGATTTTTACTTTACAAGACAGAAATTGAGATAGTCAGTCTTGTATGGTCCGTCCCGAAGGAAACAATCGTCCCCGTTGTGTGCCAAAGCTAAAAATAGCATCTTTCCAATATCTGCTACCAAAACAAACAACGACGCTCATCCATCGGTTGATTGTTGTGATTGAAAATTTGCTTATGGAAGGGTGAGTTTACTCATTTACATCCGCATCAAATGTTTTGGTGATTGAATAATATTAGGTATTAAAAAAAGTTGGTTTCTTCAAAAGTCTGTAGCACTTCACACTAGGTCACTATGAAACGAACAGTTCATCGTCTGGCGCAAAAGCCTAGGACTTAAAGGCCCCTGGCAGGGTCCTCCTTACAACTAGATCCAAGAAACCGGGAAAAGCACGTTACGTTACAAGTAAAACAACGTTTCAAAAATAATCGATCAGTGATCTGCACTCTAGTACACAGTCAACCGCTTCCCCCATTACTCATTGCTTTCATTATAATCCCTAATCATTGAACACAACTTTTATTATAGACCTTTCCAGAAATTATAAGCACACCTACGCAGAGCGAGAAAATAATAATTTCATAAGAAACAACTACGATTATATTTTTATATTTTTATTAAAAGTATATTCTTCGTTATATGTAACAAATTTATACATTAAAACGTGTTTTTATATTCATAATGATCATTACAAAAAATCTACTTTTCAACTCTTTGCACAATCCACTTTTTTATACTTATGCTGAATTACTATAAAATATATTTTTTTATATTTCTTTCAAAAACATGTTTCTTGAGCTACTTAATTAACGTTTTTTTTTTTGAAAAATAACATTTAGCCTGTGCTTACGGGAACTTAAAATTTTTGAGAAAACTTGAAAATTCAGCTCTTTTCATTTTCTGAAGAATGCGTCCATATATTTTGAAATTTTTAAACATGTTCCTACAACAATAAAAATATTTCACTCTACGCACGGTAGTTTTACACATACTCTAGTATAAATTTTGCTACTTGTTTCAGCTATTGTAAAAATTGATTTTACAATCGAGTTTTGAATTGAATTAAAAAAAAAAGAGAAAAAAAATTGGAAGTGGAAGTATCAGGTCCAAAAGACTATATTTGAAAATATTGTCCGATAGACATGTGTATTTACTGTCATGAATGTGTTTTTTTCAATTTTTTATTAGTGTAATTTTTTACATACAGTCAGGTCTTTCTTACGCGGTTTTTATTTACGCGGCCGCGTAAAAAAAACTCCATACAAAAAAAATTCATCGTCTTATTTTTGCATGATTCGTCGAGAAATGGTGAGACTTTTTTACGCGGTTTTTTGAATTTTGAACTGAGTTTTTTTACGCGGTACGTATCCCCCGCGTAAAACAAAAACCTGACTGTAGAAGAAACATTGTTGAACAAGATTTTTTCAAAAATAGTGCAATTTGTGCAAAACGTTTTTGAAGTACCATTAAGGAATACTCTGCAACTTATAAACCAAAAGTTAAATGTATCTTTTGATAGCCGAAATTTGACGTTAATATACAGGGTGTTAGGTTCATGGGTGCAAAATTTTTAAAGGGTGATAGAGGACCATAAATGGAGAAAAAAATTGTTCAACACATATGGTCAAATCTCAACCGTTACGTAGTTATTGAACTTCCCATGTTTTTGACACTTATTGCTTTAACTGGCTATAACTTGAAAATGGTCAAAATTATCGTAGTGTTTTTAGCCTTATTCGAAAGATTATTGAATTTTTCTAAAAAATGGCATCTTTGAATCGATTGGTTTAATTGAATAACTAAGTTTTCTACAGCAAATAGCTCAAAAGTAGTGTGTTTTAATTTGTTTTTGTCAATTATCTTTGAAACTTACGTAATAAATTAAAATTATTTCTCAAAGATTCAAAGATGCCATTTGATAGAAAACTCAATAAATAATCTTTCGATAAGGGTAAAAAAACTGCGATAAGTTTTACCATTTTCAAGTTATAGCCAGTTAAGACAATAAGAGTCAAAATCATGGGAAGTTCAATAACTACGTAACGGTTGAGATTTGACCATATGCGTTGAACAATTTTTTTCAGCATTTATGGTCCTCTATCACCCTTTAAAAAGTTAGCACTCAGAAACCTAACACCCTGTATTAGAGCAGGATATGTGAGACAATCAAGTTGATTATTGCATTCATTCCTAAATGGCTGGGCTGCAAAGTCGTGCTTATAATTTCTAGAACAGTCTATACTAGCACCAGAAAAATGTCGACGTTTGTTTCTTTTTCACTGAATTCACCGAACTAACTCCAATTCAAGTTTATTTCATTTTCATGGCATTCTTAAATTTCATCAGTTTACTCACGTGTTTTACAAACATGCATGATTATATCAGTTAAACACTTTCACCATTTAGCCAGTTCCATAAAATCTGTTCGCACCTTTATCGCACACCGGATCCCACATTAATAGGACGATTGATTGCACATTTACACTTTCCTTTTACTGCTTGCTTCTAATTTACAAATGGTTTAGAAGCCATCACCAACAGCTTATTACTGATAACTCGAATACAAATGTCGAAATGTTGAATACAATATTAGAGTGAGTTCACAACAGCCAGCCTCATATACCAATAATTGTAAAGATAACGACGACGACGAACCTCGTGCGGTATTCCCAACCGTTGACGTTCGACTGAATCGTAAATTTCCAACTGAGCAGCGAGATGCAATGAATGTATGATATTCGTCAGTATCCTGCAATAGGGGAACAACACAAAAGTTGTCATATTTGGGATTTTGTTGGAAAATGTGAACTTTCCTCTCACAAAGATCCATTTCGAAATTCATTGAAAAACCCGAGATTTTGAAATGTTTACCAATTTTCTGCAATAAAGGCACTACTTAAAATCAGTCAAATAGTCATTCAATATTAGTGAAACTTTCCTGCAACTGCACATTTTCAGGATTGACGTTTGAAAATTGGCCATTTCGATGCACATTCTGCAACATCAACACAAGTGTAACACAAGCATGAAAAGGACGACAACAAGGTCAGTAAAGTAGTAGATATTTTTTTGTCTTCTTCGTGCATGTGTGTGATCTGTCAAAATGACCTGTGAATTGTCAATCATTTTGAGGTTAGGTTTGGTGGTGTATTAAAGAATTACTTAATTCTGTTTTTATTTGATTGTGTATTTATTGCTACATATATGAAAAAAAACTAAATACGTGCCAGAGATAACCCTTACAACAAGAAGTGTGTTTGTATTATCTTTATCCATTTTATAACGGTAATGCACACATACACTCCCGTTCAAAAGTTTGGGGTCACCCCCTCAAAAACATGTCATTTTTTTAGGCCCATATCTCCGCCAATGTGCGTCCGATTTCAAAACCCTAGGTTTCATTCAAAAGATAATAAGTCAAAGAAACTTTGAACATGATTTAAAAGAAACTTTTTCAAAAAATTTTGTGTGTAAACTTAACTCAAAGTTGCCAAATTTTCTAAAAAATGAATATAAACTTACGGCAGTGTCGCTGGAAGTTGGGTCGACCAAATTTCAAGATGAGAGCGGTAATATGACCCATTTTCTATTAGCTTTCAACTGCTTTTTACAGAACTTAGCTAAAAAATCTAGAAAAAAAGTTATTAAATAAATCAATCCTTGATGTCATCGACCAAAAGTTTGGGGTCACCCCTCAATATGATGTATCGGCCAAAAGTTTGGGGTCACTTTCGTAAAACATAGAAAAGTGATTTGGTGATATCTTCGTCATCTATAGTTCAATTTTAATTATTTTTGGCTCATTTCAAAGATAATTAACTAAATTTACGTTTGATGTCTTCAACTTAACGTATTCAACGATTTTTGTATATAAAAATGTTATGTAAAGTTAGCACATTTTACCACGCTTCAAAGAATGAGGAAACTTTACGTTAAGTTTTAGTATGCAAATTCCAACAAACATGTGTGGTTCAATGTCTATGCAGTAAGTATCATTCATTTTGTTTCAAATAAGCCAAGAAGAATTAAAATTGAATGAAAGATGACAAAGATATCAACAAATCACTTTTCCATGTTTTACGATAGTGACCCCAAACTTTTGACCGATACAGCATTTTGAGGGGTGACCCCAAACTTTTGGTCGATGACATCAAGGATTAATTTACTTAATAACTTTTTTTTCTAGATTTTTAGCTAAGTTCTGTAAAAAGCAGTTGAAAGCTAATAGAAAATGGGTCATATTACCGCTCTCATCTTAAAATTTGGTCGACCCAACTTCCAGCGACACTGCCGTAAGTTTATATTAATTTTTTAGAAAATTTGACAACTTTGGGATAAGTTTACATACAAATTTTTTTGAAAAAGTTTCTTTTAAATCATGTTCAAAGTTTCTTTGACTTATTATCTTTTGAATGAAACCTAGGGTTTTGAAATCGGACGCAAATTGGCGGAGATATGGGCCTAAAAAAATGAGATGTTTTTGAGAGGGTGACCCCAAACTTTTGAACGGGAGTGTACGGTGCTTATTGTAAGTGAAAGTGACTTCTGAATAGACGCACCTCTCCAGTAGACCTGTTCACTTTGAAACTTTATTTCTCCGATTCTCCGTGACACATCAAATTATCAATCCACATGCAAGAACAAGTCTTCAGTCCAAAATTGAGCAAAATTAATAAAGATTTAAAGGTGTATCAAATTGATTTTGTGTTTTTTTAGCTGTTTTCACAGAAATTTTTCTCAGAAATTCACAAAGTTGCTCCGAAAAGGTGCCGGAGATACCGTTAAAATATAGCTAGAACAATACTCTACAACTTTGCTGAAGACACTACGGTGTTTAAATTGCGTATTTCGAAGTTATTCAACAATTTTAGTTAAAAAATCACGAAAACACACGATATTTTTGCGATTTTACATATAAAAGTCGTGCAATATTACATTATTTTACGTGAGTAACTTAATTATCTATTACTCCTTTGTGTAACGAACATTTCGTCCATACATCGTTTTTGTGTAGGAATTCGTTTTCATTGACTAATTATCAAAAGTATGTCACGTTGATACTAAAAATCGCACAGAGTTGCCAGCACGAATTAAAACAAAGTTACCCATGATTAAGACGTCATGCCATCGTATTCTAATGTCTTTTGATTTAAGTATCAGAAATGGTGCAGATGGTAAGGCTCGAGCCTGTGGATCAGAAGGTCCCAGGTTCAAGCTCAAATACATGATAAACTTTCTTTTCTTTCTTTGTAGCAGTTAGGATGATGAATCTGCCATGACTTACACGCAATCTCTCAAATAATAATGATCGGGACCTGCCAATTAAGCCCATTCCAGGACTAGCTAGATATTTAGTTTAGTTGTTGACAATAAATCGTGTCGACGAGATCAGCAGGGCGAAATATTGAGCATCTGTTTGATAACGATCAATTTAGCTAAAACAATTCAATACGATGATGGAACTGCTGCTGGATGCAACATTTTTCATGCAACTGTGGGTGGAGGTGGAGCTTACTTGTATCTATCTACCCACAAATCAACACAACTATACGATGAAGGGAAACTTAATTCTTACTATGCACTCTACGGTTACGAAACAAGGCTATGATGCCAAATTGCAATGAGATGCAGTGCGTAGTTTCATTATCTTATAGCTGGATCGAGACGCAAGAAAATCCTATTCCAGGACTCGAACCTTGAATCTTCGAATCGACAATCTCATGCTCAACCATCTGCACTAATTTGAAACTAATGCAGATTAGACAAAGAAGTGTAATGACGTTTTAATCATGGGTAACTTTGTTTAATTTTGTGCTGGAAACTCTGTACAATTTTTTGTATCTGCCACGTTGATAATTAGTCAATGAAAACGAATTCCTACACTAAAATGATGTATTGATGAAATGTTCGTAACACATAGGAGCAGTAGATAATTAAATTAGTCACGTTAAACAATGTAAATTTACATGACTTTTACATGAAAAATCGTAAAAATATTGTATTTTTTCGTGATTTTTTAACGAAAATTGTTGAATAACTTTGAAATACGCAATATAAATACCGTAGTGTCTTCGGCAAAGTTGTAGAGTATTGTTCTAACTATACTTTAACGGTATTTTCGGTACCTTTTCGGTGCAATTTTCTGGATATTTGAGTACATTTTCGTGAAAATGCTTGAAAAACACAAAATCGATTTGATACACCTCTAAACTTTTATCAATTTGGCTCATTTTTGGACTGAAGCCTTGTTTTTGCATGTGGATTGATAATTTGATGTGACTCGGGTATGTCAAAAAAGTGAACAGGTCTACTCTCCAGCCATTCTGAAATGGGTCTCTGGATTTGCCTTCTAACTCTCGGACTGGTTTCCTTGTTTTATCTTTATTACCGAGATTTTTTTTAACCCGGGGCTAGTTCATCTTGGGACCCACGCCTTGCTTCCTTTCCGAAGGAACAATTTACATTTTGTGAGTATCTCGTGAGTGAGACTCGATCCTAGGTGCTCTGCGTGATAGTATCGGGCTTTATCCACCACTCCAGGTCCGCTCCACCTTCCGGACTGAAATATTTGCTACACCGTTGAATTGGCATTGCATGATGCTTACATCCATAATATCAGGGGGGGGGGTCTGATGGAATATCCATTTCATGAATTTTGGATGAAAATTTTCAACTACTATTAAAAAATTTGACTTATTTTGAGTTGTTCCTTTATTGTAGAAAATTGGTGAAAATAACAAAAGCTGGCGCTTCCCAACGAACTTCAGAACGGGTGTTTTTTGAGAGGAAGGTTCGCATTATTTTTTGCCTTTCTCGTACACTAAGTGTACTGGAAAGGCTATATGTTCACTCCAAAAATGACTTTTTGATAGAAGGCCCGGAGTGTCGACTCACATATACCAATCAACTCAGCTCGACGAATTGAGGTGATGTCTGTGTGTATGTATGTGTGTGTGTATGTGTGTGTGTATGTGTACAAAAAAACTCACATCACTTTTTGGCAGTAAACCTCAACCGATTTTAATGACCAATGGGTCATTCGACGCGGAATCTGGTCCCATTGTTTCCTATTGAAAATGGTTCGGGTCAGTCCAGCCGTTCCGGAGTTATGTCCATTTAGGTGTTCCGGACCAGTACCCTTCGAAGGGGCCATACATAAAAATGTAACAAACACATACATGCGACACATCAAACTGTGGCATTTTGGATAACCTGATGAACGTTTAGCAGGAAAACAGTCTCAGACCATATCTGAACCGGTAGTGTTCCGGAACCGGTTCCGGATGTCCCGCCGGAAGTGGCCAAATATAAAAGTGAACTAAAGCCATGCATGCGACACATCAAATTGCGGCAATTTCGATAACCTGATGAACAGTTAGCAAGAAAACAGTCTCAGACCATATCTGAACCGGTTGTGTTCCGGAACCGGTTCCGGATGTCCCGCCGGAAGTGGCCAAATATAAAAGTGAACCAAATCCATGCATGCGACATATCAAAGCGCGACTTTTTTATAACCCAAAGACAGGTTGGCATTAAAAAAGACTCAGGCCATATCTGAACCGGTAGAATTTCGGAAACGGTTCCGGATGACCCGCTGGGAGTGGTCAAATAAAAAAGTGATCCAAACCCATGCATGCGACACATCAAACTGCGGCAATTTCGATAACCTGATGAACAGTTAGCAAGAAAACAGTCCCAGACCATATCTGAACCGGTTTTGTTCCGGAACCGGCTCCGGGTGTCTTGCCGAAAGTGGCCAAATATTAAATTGAACCAAATCCACGCATGTGACATATCAAAGCGCGGCTTTTGTGATAATGAAAGGTTGGCATAAAATAGACTCAGACCATATCTGAGCCAGTAGTGTTGCGGAACCGGTTCCGGGAGTTCCGCCGGAAGTGGCCGTATATAAAATTTGACATAGTTTTTACATGCGGCACATCAAATCACAGATTTTCCGACAATTTGATGACCTTTTATGCTAAGACCACATTATGGACTGTCAGTAGTTCCGGAACTAGTTCCGGGTTTCCCTCCGAAAGCGGCTGAATATAAAATTGTACCAAACCCATGCATGCGACATAGCAAAGCGCGGCTTTTTTGATAACCTAACAAACGTTTGCAAGCAAATAGGCTCAGATAATTTAAGAGATTATCAGTAGTGTTCCGCAACCGGTTCCGAGCCGAAAGTGAAAGCAAACCCGTGCATGCGATTGAGGTATCACGGCTATTTAGGTAACATGATGAACAGTTGCAAAAAAATAGACGCAAGCCATATCAGTGTGTTACGGAACCAATTCCGGTTGTCCCGCCAGGAATGGTCAAATGTAAAAGAGAACCAATATATGTAACATATCAATGACTTATTCAGTAACATGATAAACGATAGCCAACAAATAATCTCAGACCATATTTAGGAGAACCGGTAGTGTTCCAGAACTAGAGACGAGACGAGTAGCCCACCGGAAGTGGTAAAATATAGAAGGGAACTGAACCATAGCGGCGTTTTTTTTTTATAATCTGATGTAAGGCCAACAATAAAATAGTCTCAGGCCACATCTAGAACTTGTAATAATATTTCGGAATTGGTTGGGGGGTGTTACTTCGGAAGTGATTTAATAGAAGTCTCCAGTTAGCCTAGTGGTTAAGACTTTGACTCCCTGAGCATAGTGTATCATTGTACTTGTCTCACAATATACAAGTTCATGCAATGGCAGGCAAAGAAAGCCCTACAATTAATAACTGTGGAAAAGCGCTCAAAGAACAAAGTTGAAGCGAGGCAGGCCAAGTCCCAGTGGGGACGTCGAGCCATAAAGAAGAAGAAGAAACCAAAATCATGCATGCGATACATAAAATCGTGGTTTTTCAAAAAAATGTTGAACTGTTGCAAGAAAATAGCATCAGATCACATTAATTTTCAGTTTTTTAGTTAACTCGATGAACAGTTAACAAGAACATAATCTTAGACCACATTTGAGACAACCAGAATTGGTTCCAGGTGTCCCACCGGAAGTGGTCAAACGTAAAATTTAACAAAACCCATGCAAGCTGCACATCAAATAGCGGAATTATAAAAGTGAACAAAATAAATGTCAAAGCGATAAATCAAATCGTGGCTTTTTTAATAGCCTGTAAACGTTTGGTAAGATTATAAGTGAAGAAATGGTCAAAGTCTTCAATATGCAAGAGATCAAAATCGTGACCAAAGTGATATCTTCAAATCACACCATTTCAGATTCCAGCGGTGTAAATGCATAGTAGGATGGATCAACGTTTTATGGAAAAAATAAAATCTAATCGCATCAACACCTTATCAATTTTCAATCTTCAATCTACTTTTGCTTCTAAAATTACTGCTCACAATTTGGGTGCAGCTGATTGAGCCCTCGCTCTTCTCATTGCCATTGAAATTTGAATGGAAATTTTTACATTTTCTGCATTTTTCTCGTAAGAAGATCACATTTTACATGAATCGTGTTACATTCGGTAATAAAATATAGCCTAAAGTGTACTGAAATAAACAATGGCGAAGATCACAAAGTGATCTACGATTGTGAATAGAGTTGACCTTCTTCATGCATTAGCTGACGCTCACCCCGCTGCCGTAGTGCATGGAATGGAGTCATAATGACCCCAAGATCATTTTTATCAAAAATCTGTATCATTACATATTTTTCTGTATCGCCGTATTTGAGGGTATAGCAGACACCGAGAGTCCTAGATTTCAATAGGAACTAACAAAAATGTACTACTTTCAGACAGTTTAAAACTTTTGCAGGTATTTATTTTTCTAAAACATTTGTGAAAACGTACAAATTTTTATAAATTCTTTAAAATTTAAGCAACAATTTAAAAAAAATTATATTTCAATAAATTTATTGCAAAAAGCTTCAAATTTCATGCTTTCTGGAGAAATCTGTATAACATTTCAAAATTCTGTATTTTTCTGTACTCTATATCTTGTCTGTACAGAAGGTCAAAAATCTGTATAATACAGAAAAATTTGTATATCTGGCATCTCTGACCCCAATATACGACCAGGGTTAAGGTGGTCAAGCAGTCAACTGAGAGGTCTGATATTCTTCAGCTCTGCTTTGATCTTGAACATTACATCGGAATATGTACCATGAATAAGTTTCCAAAATCGATCATGGATTTGTTAAAATTGTTGTTTTTCTATATAAAGTATTATCAGGATTCAGGAACATTTTGGCTAACGTCGACAGAAAGTTCATGAGTACATATTCGACGAGAAAGGCACTATCACCACTAGGTGGATAAATCTGGGTTTTATTGTTTGTTTTTGCCATCAAAATATCAAAAAATGGCAAATTATGAGTTGTGCCCCTATTGCAGGAAACCGACTATGTATTCAATCTCACGCGTGCAGTATTGATAACATCATATTATATGAGTAAAGCCTGCGCACTTCATAAAAAATCCGAAATAATCCACCGATGGTGAACAGTACCTTTCTTATACTGCCTTTGATCGCATAATTGTCCCATATAAATAGGAAATGTGTTCGACCTTAAGTACATTTCTCATACTAGAGATGACAAAGATATCAACTAATCACTTTTCCATGTGACCCCAAACTTTTGGTCGATGGCATCAAGAGTTTATGTACTTTTTTTTCTAGATTTTTAGCTAAGTTCGGCAAAAAGTAGTTGTCAGCTAATAGAAAATAGGATATATCTCCGATCCAATTTCCAGCGACACTGCCGTAAGTTTATATTCATTTGTTAAATAGAAAGTTTGGTAACTTTAGCTTAAGTTTACATACAAACATTTTTTATTAAGTTTCATTTAAGACGTGTCCAAAGTTTCTTTGACTTATTATCTTTTGAATGAGACCTAGGGTTTTGAAATCGAACGCAAATTGGCGGAGATATAGGCCTGAAAAATAACCTGTTTTCGAGGGGGTGACCCCAAACTTTTGATCGGGAGTGTACGTATCTGTAATAGGATTTATCTAATTTTTCATTTGCTTAGTTTATGTGTGTTATAAGAATTATGGTTCATGTTAAAACAGCTTCATAAAATTCACTTGCAGGAACACGATCTTCGCACTATCGCATATGTGCGACACGAATGCACAATTTTGTAAAATGTCGCTAATAAACAAACAAACAAACACCGCCATAGGCCAAAAATCGAAAAATTGGTTTTCTAATTCATGAGTTTGTATAATTTTTATAAATTAACTAGCTGTACCTGGCAAACTTTGTCTTGCCCACTGCGTTTCGTGTTTAATTTGTGGCGATACGTAGAGGAAAGTGGGGTAATATGCCATTTTTCAAACTTTCATCGTTTTCAATGATATATAGTCTCATTAGTTAGGCATTCAAAGTAGTAACAGCAACTAGACAATATTTGCTCGATGCTTCAGGAAAAATGTTCAATAAATTATTGAATTTTCATCGATTTTTAGCGATTTCTAAAACTGGTTCGTAAAACGGAAGTGGTTCAAAAAGGCCATTTGCCATGGGGTAAGATGCCACTTCATGAAAACATTCAAAAATTACGTCCATCAGTTTTCTGGCATTTTCGACTCACTTTCATCCCTCTGTCACGTTTTTTTGTATACTCAATACATGGAGTGTCATCCCCTTCCCCGCTAAACGATGGTCGTCATATTTGAATGACCCCTAACATGCGTAGACATCAACAACCATGCGCCTCCATAGGTGCTTAAATCTCCTTGGAAACACTTGGCTGGTAATCAAAACACCCGAAAACCTTAATTGCAAGCACAAAAAACCGGAAGTTGTCAATTATCATTCGGAAATCAAAAGATTTTCCGTGGGTTTGGCGGCCTAGCTTCTAGAAGAATGTTTAATGCAAACATATCTTGACATCATTCGTCTATAGCAAAGATCAAGTCCCATTCAGGAATGATTTCATGAGTTGGGCCATTTTACCCCATCTTGGCATTTTCAACTCTGTTCCCCTAATGGGATTTTTAAGGGCTTGTTCACAAACGTCATAATGCTAGAGGGCTGAGTGGGTGTTCTCCATGGGTGTTGCTGCCGAATATTTTTTTCTCCCTATACAAATAGTTTTGTGCTCTGGTGTGATCACCTACCCAGGTCAATTTTGAAGCAGGGAGCATGAACAATTGAGTTCTCCGATGTAATATAATAATAGCGAGTGGTAATCAATTGTGTCGGTTTGTTGAGGGAAAACTAAAAAAAAAAATCATTGCCATTCACACCTTTCCTACCATAGTTCGGTCAATGGCAATTCTCAGAGACGTAATTATCCCATCCATTCACTTTAGTTTATTTTAGTGAGCTCCTGCTGATGCCGTCACGCAAAAACGCATGCATTAAACGCTGCTTTCCCATAAAATACGTTTTTGATTATAATCGAGTTCTGATTCATTTTCTAAAATCTATAATTTTAATAATATTAAATTAATAATAGCGGACGATCGGTGAAGAATTAGGGTAATTTGCTAATTGTTGAACACTACCCAAATGTTGAACAGTTTCTGAATATTTTATTATAAACCTTACTTAAGTAATTTTCATCCAACGTAAACTTATGATGTAGATGCATATACATGTGGGTCACGATATTGCTCTAATTAAGTTACAAAATTATACATATTTTACGTCAAAAAAAATATTGAAAATTTTGTACCGCTGATGACACGAAAACTGCACAATTCTTAAGATTAATTTTAAGAAATTGCTGTTACGAAATAAGCCTTGCGGGCAAATCGACCACAAATATCAAAGGCACACCATAGTTACAAGACATGGAAGGATGTCATTAACAGTTTAACATTGTTTAAAATCACATTTTCATTGTAATTAAATTTGAAAAAATATTTTTCTTATCACACTATCATTATGTATCCATGATCCGATTGTTAAACACTGGTATAACCTACGATGTTAGCATGACTGCTAGAATTTTTTTTCACTTTACCTAACCGTGCATTGCATGGGGTTTCAAAGACGTTCCAGGGATGTTCTAGGGGTGGTCCAGTGGTCTTCAGAAAGATTTCAGTGGTTTTCAATGGGTTTCAAGGGCGCTCCAGAGGTGTTCAAGAGAAATTCAGAGTGTTAAGGGGGTCCAAGGAGTATTTCAAGGCGTTCCAGGAGGCTCAGGAGCAACCCACGGGTTTTCAAGAGATTTCAGGGTCGTTCCATGTGTGTTCTTGGGGGTTGAGTGGGTCCCATGGGTTTCCAGGAGAGTTTCAGGGGCTTTTAAAGGCGTACTTTTCTTCTGTCGTTTTCGCTTCTTATCAAATCTTTTCAGCTATTTTTGCATCTTGTCATGTTTAAAACGATTGCAGTCCACTAGAGCTCACTTCAAATGTGCGATTTCTTGTCATTTAAATTAATTGTCACTAGCTCAGACTGGCTGGGCACAAAACACGAAAAACCTGGAAAAAAAATCCGCCAGAGTGAAAAATAGCGTATGTCGGGTTAAAGTCGGGTCAAATTTTATCAAATGTTGGACCACTGTTGGACCCACATCGGGTAACTATCGTGTCTATGTTGGGTTTGGTGGCCAACATAAAAACATGTGAATGATAGGTTGATGTCGGGTTATACGTCATCAATTACAAACAAAGCTTCAACCGTTCAACAATTGGCGAGAACCGTCCAACATTAGGATGAGCTAGCTCAAGGAAGCGTTCAACATTTGGGTTACAGACTTCCCATACAAATGTTCTATTTTCTCTTAGAAAATGGAATTTAAAGGAATACAAATTCAATGGCCAGTATAAGGGATGAGTAGATCTAGACGTTCACCGGATATTTTTCTACTTAAGTGGAATTATGCACGGAAAAACAAACGAAAACCAAAATGCCGGTACTAACCGTTCAACAATTGGCGAATTACCATAGATTTGTAGTAATGAGCTGTTTGAATGTTTGTATAGTGAGAAGGTGAATTCTCCGTTTCTACAAGGAAATGGCACAAAAAGCGTGCGTATTATGATTCCTTGTCTAATTTGATGCTGTTTGAGCAAAAGTTTGGGTAACTGTGCTGTTTATGTTGGAAGACATGAAGAAAACAACAACAGCAGTTCGTCTTGGTTCGTCGTTGCATCGCGTCGTCGTCCTGTGTGCGTGCTCATCTTCGTACGGGGCGGTTTTGTGTGTTTTTGGAGGCAAAGTGGAAGTGCCGCTTTTTTCATTCGGATCGGCCGCGTCGTCGTCGACAATTTGAATGTGCACATCATCGTACCCGTGTGTTGTTGTAGCGGTTCAGTGTGATTTCGAGGCCAGTTAGTGGAAGATGCTGCAGCACATATGCACTGGACACTTTAAAGGATGTTTATTGGTGAGCTCGTTTCATTTTATTACAATAATTAATGCTAAAGGATGTATAAAACTGTGCTCTGGTTTTTGTGTATTTATCTAACAAATATTGAAAAGTTCGTCACGTCATGTGTCGACGCTAGTTCCAAATGCACATTTTGTTGATAATAAATATTTTTCTTTCATTTTTGCATGTACACAAAAATTTGAATGGTTCGTCATCTTCGGTGTCGACATTTGTAATATTTTAGTCCAAATGAATAAATGTTTTGATTCAAATAAAGGTTGCATGAATTTCTGGAAAAAGAGAGGGTCAGTAAAAGATAGACGGCGAACCATGCGGTAAGATCTTTCTGATTTATTTATCACGTGTTATTTTGTTAATATTTGTGAATCGATCGCGTTCAGCATTGCCTCGCGCGGAAACGCAAACTACAGATGCGTCGGTGTTTAGCATTATGTTCTCCTTACAGGATGCGGCAGGAAAAAATGCGAAAAGTTCAAGGCGCTATTACACACTGAATATAGGATATATATGACTATTTTTTAATGACAGTGTATCAGTCAACGTCTATATTCTAGCACTACAAAATAAAAATTAACATATTTGATTTTTAACATGTGATAATGTAAGCCTAAAAAGTTGGTATCAAAAAACTGCGAGCCCAATGGTCATTAGACAAAATGGCTATAATAGTAAAAAAATAGCTTCATTTCGGTGAAAACCAAGCCATATTAGTCCAGAGCCATGTAGTTTCACATACCAGATGAAATAAATACATATATATGGTAATAATGTAGAGATAATTAAAAGTTTTGTTTTATCAGGTATGAAATTTAGCTACCTGTGTGCTTTTCAGTTGTTTGAAAATTTTGATGGTCTTCAGCTTCCGGTGCCGTCTTGTAAAGGTTTGTGCCCAAGAAGTGATTTTTTTAAAATAACTTTTCAGAAAATTAGCCTGTTAGAGATCATGGAACGTTGAAATCGCGAATCAAAACATTACATTCATTTACCACGTCGAAATCTTCAACACATCTCCATTTCTCCTGTCCAAACTCCTAGTGATTCTCGTAGTAACGCAGAGAATTCCTCGGTTATTGGCCTAAGCGAGAATCACGTCACGTCACTTACTTCCCTATTGACCTGCATTCGGACACGGCCGGCGCTGGTATTGCTTATTGAAAATTATTGGGATTCCAGCATTTACACAATGAAGAGAAAGCTAACCCCAGCATCATCTGTTGGTTCTTTGTGTAAATGCAGTTGTCCTTGCAATAACAGAGGAGCAACCGCGGGCGGTCAATCATGCTCATGCTCATGCTCAAGACATGAAGAAAACAACAACACTGTAGCCCAAAATGTTGCTCAAACGGCAATAATGGTTTACGACAAAAGGATGAAGCGGGTAACCCTCCTCGACATCGCTGTACCGTTAGACCATAATATCTGTTAAGATCAGAAATATTTCAACTAATATTAAAATTTAAATTGGACTATAGAATCCAGCTTCTTCTAAAAAGTGCGTATTGCAACGCACCCTCGCATTCTATTGTTCTTAAACGCATTTTAGTTTCTATATGCCAATTAGGCGATTTTGTGCTTCCTCCTTTTTTGCTGTCACCCAACCAGACCGGTCAGCAGCACAGTACATAGTGTTAAAGCTATAGTTATAATAAAGCAACCATAGTGAACTGACCCACATGCAATAAAGTAGGGGTACTCACTAAACAGATTAAATGGCTGCGTAAGCCATGGTTTTCTGCTTATTTGAAATGTTTCATGATTTTGCGAATGAAATAATCAAAGATTGCCTTGGTGATCACGACGTTTAATCAGTTTACGCTGTTAAGTGAATCCCCCTAGTGTCTTCTCGTGCAAATAAATTCGGTTTTTCGATCAGTATTCGCGTCGTTTTATGTGCCCAAGTGATCCTCCGAAAATTACGCCCGTGATTTCAACCCGTACAGAACAATATCCAATCAACGTTCTCCGGCAAGATAACCAAGTACCACGATCTAGAGTAGGAGTTGAAGCAGATGTGGTACTTGGAGGACGTCCGTATAGTTCCGGTTGTCCTCTCGGCAATCGGATTTGTCCCTAAATCTCTCCTAGGGTCCCTAGACGTGCTGGAGTTGAAGAAGGACCTGAACAGCATTCTGAAAGTGGTGATTCTTGGAACCTGTAGTACAGTTAGGCGGTTCCTGAATCACCACAGCTGACATCCGAAGCAGACTCATTAGGATAAGCATTAGACTGTCCCAAAAAAAAAATCGATGTTCGAAAAGTTTTTGGTATATTTATATTGACGGCAGAACCTTATTTGTGCCGATAAAAGGTCTATTTTTTAAGCATTTTCCTTCAAAATTTGCTATAAAAAATACATGTACTATTTTTTTTATTTTCAACCTTGGAAATTTCATCTGATAAAGCATTGTCCAGTTAGAATCCGGACGCAGATAATCACTTATATCTCAGAGGTGGAATAACAAACAGAAAAGGTGACGCCCTCAAAACAAAGATAATTTACTGTAGTTTCATGGAAAAATATCATTAAAATTATTTAATTTAATTTTTAATACATTTTCTCATTTTTACCGTGATTACTTCCTTAAAAATCTGCACAATGGTAGTAAATTTTAACATCAACCCCTTCGGCGGATTTGTTTAACAATCAGGTCATCTCTGTAGTGTCCTGAGACCCTCTACCAATCTGATTAGGATTCTAAAGAAACTTTGCCAAATATTTCTCTTCTTGCGAAATTAAGGGCTATTCAGTGAATTCCAAAGAAGCGAAATTTGAGTGTTTTTTCGTTAATAAACACTATCCAACAGTGATGACACCACTACACATCTCAGGCTGTCGTGATAGCTCACCAAATTAGCTCAAACCTCTACAGATCCCTTGTGGGCATTTTTGAAAAGCAGCACGCGATTGTTGAGGTTATCATCTTTGTACACATTTGGTGTCAAAATCGTGATGTGAGAAAACGATGTCCAGAGCACGAACTTCCTGGCAAATCTTCCATCCATTCCATGCAGATTTATCCATGAACATAAACTTCAATCTTCCTTGGGCACTTCCTCATGGCATGGTTAACAACATCTGTGCACATCACACATAATGGTTATGGAGACATTAACATTTTTCGCGACTGTCGTACCTACCCACGCTCAATTTTCAGCGTGTTTGTGCAAGATTTTTTTTCTTCACTTGTCTTCAATCTGAAATAACTTTTCACTCGTAGCAAGAAAATCGATAGAATTTTCACCATCAATAAAGGACTTGTCTATGATCAGACTGCTGTAAAAAAAATATGATTAAGGAGTGTATCGTAAAGTAGTTGAAAATGTTTAAAATAGCCTCAAAAATAGTTTAATACAACTTTTAAGTAATTTTATTTTTGGAGATACTGTATAAATCCTTGAAAAAAGAAATGGCTTTTATAATTTTCTAAAAATGTTCTTTCAACTGGGTTTTTAACCTAGATTACTGAACGCATGTTTTTAATTTTTTGCACACCTTTCAAAAAATTGAAATTGCGAAAAAAGTTCGATAATGTTCAAAAATTGTTAACTTTTTTGTGCAAACATAATAAGCTCCAGAATCCTCACGATATAGGCAAATTATTTTTTTGAAGAAAAATCTCCACTGCATTTAAGCGCAATTCTTTAAAATGAAAAACGGCCATTTTTGAGGAATCCATTTTTTCTATGCTCCTCCAAATCATGTTTACGCAAATAAAAAATACATTAAATGAAAAATTCGCATTTTTTAAAATAGGGTATATTTTAAATTTATGGACAAGTAAGTTAGAGCAAAAAATAGAATTTTATAACCTTTTAAGATATTAAAAGCAGAACTTCAAAGTTTGACCAAAAATTAGACGTTTTTTGGAGTGAACCATTTTGTAGATATAGGGGATTTTTCTATCGAAAATATGAATTCTAAAAGTCGGTGTTGCATGATATGTTATGTGTACATAACTGTTAACATGCATCAATATTTTCCAGATTTTTTATCGTACAAATTTTACTCGCTACAGATTTTTGAAATGTTGAAAAATCTTAACACAATTGCATTTTGTGCAGATTTTTATTTTGTGAGGTGTATTCATTTAACCATATTTTCAATAATACTAAACATTTTCCAAATTTTTCCAAAGTATTCTAAACTTAACTTTATTGCGAAGATTTCATAGAAGAACCGAAATGAAAAGACCAACCCAGCTTCGAGATAGAGCATTGGAACATTTTCAACTACTTTCCGATACACTCCTTATGATCATTGAGAGCGTCACAATAAATTATCTTTTGCGTCCGCATTCTAACTGGACAATGCTTTAGTTCTATTCATATGCGTCATTTCTCTTAAAAAATATTTAAAATATCTTGTCTAGAAGCTAAGATGTTACGCTTTTAGCGAATGGTCAATATTTCAAATATTTGAAAAACTTTGTAAGTTGGTCTTTGTGCCACTCTAATGTATGTATATTAAAAAAGGTTAGGCTTAAAATAAAAGCTTTACTTGTTAACTGCCGTTCTAAGCATATCTGTCCCATGTTGTTTTGCATTTTTGCCGTGTTTTTCTCAGTAACAGAGCCATTTGAAGTTAATTTAATATTTTTTTCATTTTCCATGACAAATTAGGGAGCATTCGTTTAGTACGTCACGCTAAATTTGGGAATTTTTGACCCCCCCTCCCCCCTTCGTACGGGTTTTTCTCATGCTTAATACATTGCTTGTCACACTTTCGCGTGTAATTTGTAAAAAAAATCCTTTTTTTCTGTTTAATTTGTTAGACTGTCAGACTAGGTCTTGTAATCACATTCAAATAACGACTTAAGGAAGTCTAGAACTTTCCACAGTTTTGTAAATTCAATTCTTAAGCTCTATCAAAAAACAAAACTTCAGACAAATCAATGCATCAGTAAGTGTCAAGGTAAATGCACAATTTTCAAATTGGACGATTTCATATGAAACTAGCTGTCCCGGAAAACGTCGTTCTGCCTGCCTACTGTGTTTTTTGACATGCAGCTCTATAGGGACATCCCCCGCGAAGTCATCTGTATGGGTGCCCCCGTTTCAGAGACCGGAGAGGTCTCGCACTAAGCTAAGAATCTTTCCCGGCCCTCACAGCACCCACATACAAAATTTCACATCGATCGGTCCAGTAGTTTCCTAATGCATAACGGTCAGACAGACAGACAGACAGACAGACAGATAGACAGACAGAAATTCATTTATATATATAGATATAGATTCGACATTGTGGTGCATAGTTGATTGGACAAACGCCGTTTGTCATACAAAATTGTTAACTTTGAGATGCTATAACGATATTGTCTTCGATAAAATGAGTTCAAATTTTGACACGAAAATACAAATAATGCTGAATTTCGCGTATGAGAAATTCAAAACGTTTCTAATCACATATCTTGGCGCTGCAAGGCAACTAAAATGTACAAAACTGATCGCTCAGCAACACACGTGTAAATCAAAGGGCTGCGTTGTCCGATCACTTCTTCATATTTTGGTTCCCTTGTCACGACCAACTTGTGATCAGAAATTATAAAAAAAAAAACAATCCATGTTTGAACCATTTAACAAGTAAAGCTTTTATTTTAAGCCTAACCTTTTTTAATATACATACATTAGAGTGGCACAAAGACAAACTTACAAAGTTTTTCAAATATTTGAAATATTGTCCATTCACTAAAAGCGCAATATCTCAGCTTCTAGACAAGATATTTTAAATCTTTTTTTCAGAGAAATGACGAATATGAATAGTACTATCAGATGAAATTTCCATGGTTGAAAATAAAAAATAGTACATGTATTTTTTTTTAGTAAATTTTGAAGGAAAATACTTAAAGAATAGACCTCTTTTCGGCACAAAAAAGGTTCTCTCGTCAATATAAACACAATATTTCAAAAACTTATACCCTTAAAGAATGCCTATAGGTCCATAGAAAAATACAAATATAATAAAAAAATTCAGAAGTTGAAAAAATATTACGAAAAAAATATATTTTTTGAGAATTTTCATGAAAAGGGTCGTTTTTCAAAAATCGCCCTGGCGGAACCTCTAAACGATTATTTAGAAAATTGAAATGTTCTACGAAAATGCTTCAAATATGCATATCTTTTTTGGGACAGTCTAATAAGCATAACAAACCGGCTAATGAGATCCACAGAGTCTAATCCACTTTGGCATTCCGATTCCCCGGGGTAGGTGAAAAGCTATTTGTCAACTTATATGGTCATTCAAGCTTTTTGAATGTTTTTTTTTCTCATTTAACCCCATTGTACCCTTAATTTCCAAACTTCATAGGATGCAGAGATATTGCTGGTTAGCTCTTCATCAATATTAACTCATATATTGCATAGAAGTTTCAAGTTAAAGTTGTTTTAAATTAAAAACAATAAAAAATAAGTTTAGAGGGGAGTTTGGGTAAACTGAGCTCTAAAACTATATGCTGCCGTCACCTCCCGACTATGGGGCTATGCGCAAACAACATTTAGGATATTTTTGGAGTATATAAGCAATGGCTCATCGTTTGGAAATGTTTGGAATCGGTGGTATAAGGATGGGAACTACTCATATTTGTATGCGGGAAAACTTAAATATAACCAATAATTTGAGATCAAACTCGCCAAAAATGGTTTCTTTAAGAATAAACCATGTGTATTCGTTCATTTATTTAGTTATTGTCACGTAAAAAATCATGATTAAAAATAAAAAAATAAATTTCTACCTTGAAAATATACCATTGCCTAATTGACCCCACAACACCCTAAAATTTCAACATTTTAATAACTTTTTGTATGTAACGTTACTCAATGGGAGTGGGGCGATGGTATCCCAGCGAAATAATCATTAAAATCATAACAAGTGCCATAAAATAACAGAAATTCACAAATTTTAGGGGGAACTGGAGTAAAACGGGCTCTATAACTCGTTTCAGAGAAGTTGCCCGTACATGAATCATCCACCAATAAATTCTTGAGAAAATTTGCTTTCGAATAAGCCATTGATGGTCACATATGGTCTTGTATTAAGAAAGTTATAAATTTTTTCCACCTTTGGGCTTGATTTTGCCCAAAGGTGCAATGTTGCTGTGGCTGATCGACGTCAGTCACTCACGTTAGCAGGCGGCCAACGGCAGCGGATCATGTGGACGAGGGAGATGAATATGTAAGGTACACCGGGGCAAGAGGAAACACGAAGTTTTGAAATAGATTTCAATACAATTTGGAAATTTCTCCTTCGCTAAAAGATTGTTTGAATCAAAAACTATGTGTTATGGCGATCGAACTGTTTATCATCATTAGAAAACATCATGGTAACCCGCTGTTTCATTTTGCCCAACCCGTTTCAACTTGCCCCGGTGTACCTTACATACGTGATTCGCTGCTATTTTGTCTGCACGAGGATGGAGACGGACATGCCCGGCAGATCAGGGATGCTGGAAATGTTCAACGAGAGATTCCCTCGCTTTGCGAACCAGCTTGACTTGAACAAGCTGTACACTCGACAGCGAGCAATTATGTCTCATAATATGCTCACAGCTGCAGAAGTGGAGTGCATCAACCTAGAAGCGCAGAGGGAATTGGAAGAGGAGAGGACAAGATCGAGCGATACGTCGAGAAGGGGTTCTGATGGGCTGGATGCATCAAACGCGAGTGAGAGTCGTGATTCGACTGCACCCACTGCTCCAGGACCAACAGCGGATATACAACGACAGCAACTACGAGACGAACTAGCGCTCCACATGGCCACAGCAGTCACGCAGTTCCGTGGGACAGACCCCATATCCTGGCACCGAATACCAAAGCTGCGGAATTCCTATCGGTTAACAAGTGCAGTTAGCATCCTAAACCAGGATACTTGGGGGCTGTACAGAACCTCGAGGATCTGCAGTTTACGGTGTATTCAGCTGCGGGGGCTATTGTCAAGACGCTGGGATTACGAACGCGCCCGCAAGAAGACGGTGAAGGTCGCACACGCCCCAGCACACAAAAACCCGCGTGGATGCGACGTTTGGAGAACCGGATCGCTACATTGCGGACCAAGATTGTTCGATTAACACAGTACAAGCAGGGGTATCGATCAACGAGGCTAGTTCGTTGTGTTGCTGAAATTGTGAAGCCCGCAGAACTCCGAGATCTCACAGAACTCAACATTACGGAGATCCTCGACACCCATGTACAGCTATTGATTGCTCTTGCGAAACGATTGCGGCGTTATGGAGAATGTTCTAAGCGGAAAGAACAAAACTGGATGTTCAACATTAACGAAACGGAGTTCTACAACTGCATCCGAAACGACAAGCCTGATTATGAACAGGGCCTTCCGGAGATTGGCGTCGTCACACAGTTCTGGGCCAATCTATGGGAGAACCCTGTCCAGCACAGCGATGATGGGATGTGGTTAGCAGAAGAAGAGCGACGGTGTTGGAGACATGACCGCGGTCATAGTAACCGCCTAGGATATACGTGAGGCTACCCGGTATACCAGAAATTGGGCTGCACCAGGTCCCGATTTCGTGCACAATTTTTGGTATAAAAACTCACGACGATTCACGGGCGGATGGCGGAATGCTTCAACATGGTGCCCCACGCAGTTACCAGAGTTCATTACCAGGGGTATCACTTATCTTTTGCCGAAGGACCAAAACATAGCTGACCCAGCAAAGTACAGACCAATAACATAACGTGCCTTTCAAGTCTGTACAAAGTGCTGTCGTCGGCAATAGCGAGGAGGATACAACCCCACTGCGATGCCAACAACGTGATGACCGAGGAACAAAAAGGCTGTCGCAAAAACACGCAAGGCTGCAAAGACCAGGTCATCATAGACGCAGTCATTGTGGGTCAAGCCACCGAAAAGCAGAGGAACCTGAGCATGGCGTACATCGACTACAAGAAGGCGTACGACTCAGTACCGCACTCGTACCTTCTTAAGGTACTGCAGTTGTGGGGGTGTGGAGCACGTCCCTACAAATTACACTAGTTTATAGCATTTTTGAACTCGGTAAGCTGATATAAAGACAATTATATAAAGACAATTACACCGTCTTCGACCTTGCGACCTCTACAGACTGAACACTACAAACATTCGACAACGGACAACACATATTACACCCAGTGGCCCAGTGGAGAATTTTCCGTTTGACGAAAAGTTTTCCCCGACTGGAGCGGGAATCGAGACACTTAAACGACTGACGCCGCTAACCGCTCGGCCAAGGAAGCCCCCCCTGATGATCGTTTTTGGTGTAGAATCAAGCTCTGAGTTCGAAAACGCGAAGGAAAAAAAATAGATCGGAAAATTTTTCGACTTTCCATACAAGGTTGATGATTTGAAATCGATTTTTGTTCTATTTTTAAGCAGAGTCGCTCACTTCACACATTTCATTCTCCGTAATCAATGCTCCGATTGAGCTAAATTTTGTACTGTAACTCGTCTACATATGATATTTCAAATAAACGTTGAGAAAGAATTTTTAGATTGTTTTTTTCTTATTGAAAAAAAAAAAAATACATTTCTTCATATAGGGTATGAGTACCATTCCTTGGCCTAATATGCCAGCCGCCTTGACAATTTTGGCCATAACTTGTAAACTAATAGCACTAGAAATGATGTGTTCACCCTATCACGCAGTCTAGGCAGTGCATGGAATTGGAAGTAAATTAGCGTAAATATGCAAAAACTTATTTCATTCCGTTGCAAAGATTCGATGCGATGGTATGCAACGTTGGTCTACGGTACAAAAATTGGCCTATTAGTGGATACAACTTTGGTCTATTGCTTTCCAAGCGCTTGAACCACTTATTCTCTCATTTTATAATATTTCTGCTAAAGTTATCACTGTTTGTTCACCAATCTTGCTTTCAAATAACATTTTCGGAGCCAAATTTTCTCATAACTTTAAATAAATCACTTAAACTAAAGTTCTTTCTTAATTGAGTAACGAAAACAACGCAACCCTATTATTGTGTTATATTTTCACAGTCACCACATACAAAATCTTTTTTTCCTGTTCGTTCTTTCTGATTCATTCGCAAACAATATTGTTGACGTCACTTTACTGATGGACCAAGATTTGAGTACATAGTGAAAAAAAATGTCCTCAATATTTGGCCCACATTTAATTTGTAAAATAGTTATTTTTCGTTGAATACAAATAAACAAGTTCAAAATAGCGTCTTTGACCGTCGCATTAAATGCAAGATTAAATGCAGAGATGCATTCATGTTCTGTTCAAAAGCTGTGCTCTCGTGAGCCGTGTTCAAGTTCAAAACCTAGTGGGTGTTTGAACACAGTGCACTGGGTAGCTAATAGCAACGTTTGTTTGCAGTTCAGCAGCTATCAGTCTTTCGAGGTTTCGAGTCTACCAAAGGTTGCCTCCAAGGACTTTTTTGGCTCCCACTTGGATGGACATTTAGACGATTTTCCTAATGTCCGCTTGATCCAATGACCATATCGTCGATGCCATGGAAAAAGTTTGTTCCGTATGTTATACGCAGGCTTTAGAACCTCTGCACCGGAGCTGAAATGGGTAGAGTTTCGGTCATGTTACATTTTTGAAATAGTAGCATCCTCTCGTTTAGTAGCTCGAACAAGCCATGGACAGGAATAGTGAGAATGATGTACATACTAAAATTCCAATTTATTCGCCGAGTCAGGTCAGGATGAGTCGGAGCCCGACCCAGGTCGGGCCACACAACGCATTGCAATGTCTCTTGCACTCTCTTTACGTCACTTTACTCTGAAAATTGCTCGGTCGTGTTCTGGTGATAAGTAGTGAATAACTATCTTCCGCATTGACCAGTCGGGGGCTAAGACATTCGGGGATCCCTTCACCTTTTCAGACGAGATTCAACATCAACTTGAAATCCAGGAAAAAATGTGACGGTTCCATTGAACACTTATCCGTGAGCAATCTAGTCTTCTGGTTTATGTTCAATTGAACTGAACATGAACACAAGATCAGTCGGCGTACAATTTTGGAATGCTCACTGAACATGAGCGTTCAAAATGCATCTCTGATTAAATGTTCAGTTATCGAAAAGTCAATTCGAGTCAAGTACAAGACACTGAAGACGACCTTACAGTTGAGGTCGAAATACGTATCTGTCAAAGGATGCAAATTCTTAGTGGAATTCGAAGAAACAGTACTTAACGCGATTTTCTTTTTTATTCACGAATAATTTTTAATTTAAATGTATAGAACTTTGCCGTCTATGGTAAAAATGTTGCATATTGAATGCACTAAAACTGCTTGGAACATTTTTTTTCGGGAGAAAACAATGTATCAAATTTATCGAAATAAAAACCATGTGTCGCTCCAACTTTTTTCCTTATAAAAATGATATATGTAAAACTATAAGAGATATCAATTTGGTTTGTTCGGCAAAGTTGTTCAGAACTAAGTTCTTTTCAACTTTGTAAAGCATTTTATTGCTCTGTATAGAAACAATAAAAAGTTGACATTGTGAACTTGGGCACCATTTGGACCACCCCAATTACACATTATTGGAAAAAAACCACCAATGTGCCGTGTTAAGAATTTAAAGTTAAGTCAAACGTTTTTCAAAGCTTATTATATACAGGGGGTGGCCAAAATGTTTGGGATAGGCAACTTTTTTTCTCCCGCAAAAAAAATTCAACCTGCTGTAACTTTTCATAGAGTGCAGCAAAAAATCTCAAATTATGACTGTTTATCAACCTGTTATATGTGCACCATTGGTACAAATTTGGGCTCGATTGAATGATTTTTCGCGAAGTTAGAACCGTTCGGGTAAAACACTATTTTTTTAGACAACTCATTTTTGAACTGTCATATCTCGGAAACCAGTGAACCGAATTGAATGATTTTTTTAACGTTCATCAACAATATATTGATACTTAATACGACGTTATAAAATGTAATATTTTCTCACGGCGAATTAAGTTATACCGGATTGAAATTTTTACCCATATAGAGGAAAATAAGTCAAATTTACAATACCACACAAAAAATACTAAACGTGTTCTTCCTTCAATCTAAATAGGATCTAATATATCTGACAAGAGATAACTTGAGAACAGAAGTAGAAAATCTTTGGACATGAACACTAAAATTTATTGACAGAGATGTAAAAAAATACATTTTTTCAAGAAAAATCCAAAAAGTGTCAATCCATGATAACTTTTTTCAACGTTCAAAAATTATCTATGTTTTAATAGTTTGTGAAGCATTTGTATATTAGTGTACGTTCAAAATTTCATTCATTCCGGTTCACTGGTTTCCGAGATATGACAGCTCAAAAATGAGTATTCTAAAAAATAGTGTTTTTCCCGAACGGTTCTAACTTTGCGAAAGATTAATCAATCGAGTCCAAATTTTTACCAATGATGCACATATAATGGGTTGACAAACACTCAAAATTTGAGATTTTTTGATGCACTCTATGAAAAGTTATAGTATGTTGAACTTTTTTGTGAGAGAAAAAAAAGCTGCCTATCCCAAACATTTTGGCCATCGCCTGTAAGTCATAAATGGTCAAAAATTCATTGCATTCGGTTCATTGAATCCGAAGCAGAGATGCCAGATTATTTTCATCAAAAATCTGTATCAATACAGATTTTTCTGTAGCGCCGTTTTAAGGGTATAGCAGACTCCGAGAGTCCTAGATTTCAATAGAAACTAAAAAAATGTATTTACTTTTCTAAAACATGTGTGAAAATGAACAAATTTTCATGATTTTTTTAAAGTTTGAGCTGCATTGCATGAAATTTATTGAAAATAACTTCAAATTTTATGCTTTTTGGATAAATCTGTATCACATTTTAAAAATCTGTATTTTTCTGTACTCTGTATCTTGTCTGTATAGAAGGTCAAAAATCTGTATAATAAAGAAAAATCTGTATATCTGGCATCTCTGATCCGAAGATATAACAGCTCAAAGTTGGCTATCGAATAATTATACCTTTTTCTAGAATGTATATAACTACGTGCCGAATAGCCCGATCTTTTCCAAATTTGGTCCACTGATACACAACTAGTTGATGAACTTACAGTAAAAAATTGAGAATATTTGATGCACTTTTCGTAAAGTTACATCCATTTGAAAAAAAAATTGAGAGGGAAACATTTTGCCTGTCCCGATCATTTTGTCTATCCCCTGTATGCGTACCAGCAGTGCGTTTTTCGATGCCCACAAGGTTACTAGAAGTTCAAATAAAAATTAACCCCATTGGTTTGCGCGAGGTACCGTTCAAACTAACGGGGGTAGACGGTAAAGCAGGATACAAATAATGAAAATATTTACGTATCTTTTTTTGGGTGAAGTTGTTGAACATCAGTAAACTAAACGTTTTTGTTGGCGAAAAAAAATATTTTAGAGCTCGTGCCATACATTTTTATCAACTTTTGGCAAATTTGGAGAACAGCTATGGCAGATTATGCACGAATACGGATTCCCAGATAAACTGATACGATTGATCAAGGCGACGATGGATCGAGTGATGTGCGTAGTTCGAGTATCAAGGACACTCTGGAGTCCCTTCGAATCTCGTAGAGGGTTACGGCAAGGTTATGGTCTTTCGTGCTTGCTGTTCAACATTGCTTTAGAGGGTGTAATTAGGAGAGCGGGGATAAACACGAGTGGAACGATTTTCACGAAGTCCGTTCAGCTGCTTGGTTTCGCCGATGATATTGATATTATTGCTCGTAAATTTGAGACGATGGCGGAAACGTACATCCGACTAAAGAGTGAAGCCAGGTGAATCGGATTAGTTATTGATGTGTCGAAGACAAAGAACATGATTGCAAAGGGCTCCAGGGAGGAATCACGACACCAGCAGAGAAATTCAGAGGCGCATTGTGGCAGGAAATCGTGCTTACTTTGGGCTCCGCAGAACTCTACGATCGAATAAAGTTCGCCGTAACACGAAGTTAACCATCTACAAAACGCTGATTAGACCGGTCGTCCTCTATGGGCACGAAACATGGACCCTACGTGCAGAGGACCAACACGCCCTTGGAGTTTTAGAACGGAAGGTGTTGCGTACCATCTACGGCGTGCAGTGCGGAGTGCAGATGGAAGACGGGACTTGGAGAAGGCGAATGATCCACGAGCTACATCAGCTGCTGAGAGAACCAACCATCGTCCATACCGCGAAAATCGGAAGGCTACGGGGGGCACGTCATCAGGATGTCGGATAGCAACCCGAATAAAATGGTTCTCGAGAGTCATCCGACCGGTACAAGAAGACGTGGAGCACAGCGAGCTAGGTGGGTCGACCATTGGAGGACGATCTGTGAACCCTACGCAGAGTACGGAACTGGAGACAAACAGCCATGGAGCGAGTGGAATGGAGACGGCTACTATGTACAGCAGAGGCCACCCCGGCCTTAGCCTGATCGGTAAGTAAGTAAATTTGGATTTTCCCGGGATCCAGGAATTGAATTATAAAAATCTCGAATCCCGGTTTTTTTCGGGATCCTCTAGATTCATGCAAGATGATTGAAAATTGTTGAAAATTATTGAAAATTCAACCTAACCACCTTCCGTTACATGTTGAATCATGCTTTCGTTACATGCATATCTTGCTGAAAGACGCTATTCAACGTCAAATGTAAATTGATTCATCACACGCGATCAATCGAATTATCTATGTAGAAAGCCTTCAAAACGCTTTCCACGCAAAATTCCACCACTTCTAATTCAATCACTTTCATTCGCTCCATTCAGCATCGTTTCTGATTCCTAGACAGCTCCTTGTGGAAGCCAGTGATTTATTCCGGTTTCGATCGTTGCAAGCACAGGCAACGCGTTGCAACGCCGGAAATAGACAATGGCGTAGGGTTGGCTCATAAGCTGATGTGCTAAAAATGATGATACCTCAGTCACTTTGACAGAAAATTGAACATCATCGAAACCAATCAATTAGGTGTCAAACCCATCCGATTCGTATGGCCAATGACGCGTCCCACGTTTCCAAATGCTCACTGTGCAGGAAATCCGATGGACTCGAATACAATTGACGAATTTCACGCCAACTCTTCCACGGGACTGGCAGCACCCTTTCAGAATCGAACGAAACTTGGTGGACATAAAGACTGACTGGGTCTTTCTAAGCCGCTTTGCATACTTGTTTTTCAAAATTGGACAAGAGTAACATTCGATGCGGGCCTAATTTATTTTCATAGTTATGGGAGCGCTTAGTTTTGTCCTCTACTCACTCGATCTTAATCAACTTGTAAAGATCGTACTTTGCACACGATCGTTTGTCTGGTTTTTATTCCACAAAACACTGCACTTTTTCCGCTGTAGATTTTAATAAAATGTTTAATGGTTCTAATGGGATTGATGTCATGAACTTACTTCATCACCAGCATAATATATATATATATATATATATATATATATATATATATATATACAGGGGATGGCCAAAATGTTTGGGATAGGCAACTTTTTTTCTCCCACAAAAAAAATCAACATGCTGTAACTTTTCATAGAGTGCATCAAAAAATCTGAAATTTTGACTGTTTGTCAATCTATTATATGTGCATCATTGCTACAAATTTAGGCTCGATTGACTAATTTTTCGCGAAGTAAGAACCGTTCGGGTAAAACACTATTATTTAGACAATTAATTTTTGAACTGTCATATCTCGGAAACCAGTGAACCGAATTGAATGAATTTTTTATCGTTTATCAACAATATATTGATACTTAATACGACGATATAAAATGTAATATTTTCTCACGGCGAATTAAGTTATACCGGGTTGAAATTTTTACCCATATAGAGGTAAATAAGTCAAATTTACAATACCACACAAAAATTACTAAATGTGTTCTTCCTTCAATCTGAATAGGCTCTAATATATCTGGTTAAAGATAACGTGAGAACAGAAGTGGAAAATCTTTGGATATCAATACTAAAATTTATTGACATTGATGTAAAAAAAATACATTTTTTCGAGAAAAATCCAAAAAGTGTCAATCCATGATAACTTTTTTCAACGTTCAAAAAGTACCTATGTTTTAATAGTTTGTGAAGCATTTACATAATGTTAGTGTACGTTAAAAATTTCATTCAATTCGGTTCACTGGTTTCCGAGATATGACATCTCAAAAATGAGTTGTCTAAAAAATAGTGTTTTACCCGAACGGTTCTAACTTTGCGAAACATTATTCAATCGAGCCCAAATTTGTACCAATGATGCATATATAACAGGTTGACAAACAGTCAAAATTTGAGATTTTTTGATGCACTCAATGAAAAGTTACAGCATGTTGAACTTTTTTGTGAAAGAAAAAAAATTTGCCTATCCCAAACATTTTGGCCACCCCCTGTATATATATATAATATATATAAAATGGGGTGTTTAGAACTCATGGGGTGTTAAGGGATTCATCTTCACACACTACTTTGAAAAATCACCAAACCGTTTAAAAATAGATTAACTAACTCCAAATACGCTTCGAATGTGTATTGGAAATAAAAGCATACTATAAGGATTACCGCTCATGGAAATACGTTTTTAACTGGACACTAGACATAAAAAATAGAACGGCATTGCTTTTTCTCAATTTCGCTACCATTGAAACATTCATTTGTGAGGTCAGAAATATGATTAGGAAAAACATGTGAGTAATCGTAAGGTGTTCTACAACTGATTTCAAACGAAACTAGAGTAAAATATTTGATGTAACTAAGCTGGTTTTCGAACTCCGACATTTTTTGTGAAAAAGGTCTAGTTTTATAAACTGGTGGGGTATTAGGGGATTCAATTTCTCATATAACTTTTTTATTTGTATCATGAAGTTTTGATGCGATTTATTCATTGTATAACAGTTACTATTCTGAATAACGTATTACGGATTTCATTTCGGGTCATAGACATCCAATAGTTGCTATGGATGATAAATTCAACTAATACAATATAGATCTTTAGATACAAGTGTTAGATTTATACATCTACACTCAGTAGCAAAAAAAAAAGTCAAGCTGTTATTTTCTCCCAAAATGCGCTATGTTCAATATGCTGCAACTTTGACAATCATCAATATTTTTGGCTGAAAATTTTACCACTTCATCATGAATAGATTTATAATGTATGGACAACATTTCAAATTGATAGAAATTATATATTTTGAGTTATAACAACTTATATGAAATAATCCATTTTTGGACACACCTTTTTCAAAAATCCGTATTTCAGTGAAAAATTTAAGTAGCTTCATAAAAATTTCACTCCAGCCTCAGTAAATATAGGAAATGTTGTGGTCAAAATTTGAAATGTTTTCATCAAGCGGTTTTGGCCACAGAAATCGTCAAAGTTGAAGTACCACTGTGGGTGCCTACAGTTTTCACTCCATATTGACCACGCTGAAACACCGCTGCAGAAAAAAAGCCGAGGTCAATTCGTTCCGTTAACGTTTAGATCTAAGTTTTAATAAACAATCTATATTATATGACATATTTTTATAAATTTTCGTGTGATCTGCTAGTTGTTTATGACATTTTACACGTAACGCATAGTGCGTTACGCATTACACGTAATGCGTTACAAACATACGTATATTAGTGAATATGCAAGTAGTTTGAATAATTTACAAATGTTGGCTACTGTTAAAACCTTATCATAAGCAAACAAGTGATGTTACATGCCTTTCTATATCATAATTTGTGGTTCTCAATTATACCCCACTACTTGTTTACTTATAATGTTTTTTTTACAGTTGCCAACATTTGTAAATTATTGCAGACTACATCCCAAATTGGACTATCACACTTTTTTGGTACGCCTAAAAAGTGTGATAAAAGTGCACATTTACCTCGGATCGTCTCGACGTCTTCGGTGCACTTATTCCTCCATTTACAAGGAATAAGTGCACCGAAGACCTCAACTCGATCCGACGTGTCCCTGCGCAGCAATCACACTTTGAAGGTGTGTGCACACTATTGTGTCAGTTCAATTTGGGGTGCAGTCAGCAACAGGGTCGTGCAATTTCGAAAGGAAAACATGACGTACGACGACTGTAGCAAATCGTTTCCCATGCGAACGGACTGCTGTGATGCTTCATCTCTCACCCAGCAACACACTCGTTCGTTGCTGCTACAGAAACAAGTGTGTATGAAACATGGGATGATACACTTGGATTTTCGTTTCATTTATGAGTCATTGAAATACTTCAACATGCTAAAAACACTATTTAAACCACATTTTTAAATAGTGGTGCACGCCAATAGAATGATAATTATGTTTTATGAAAGAGGATAACAAATTCGACCACTTAAATCCAATTAACCGGCGCCCGTAACCATTGAGAGACTAGCGCGCACCAGTGAGACACTAATGCTCTGACGGGTGAAGCACAAGCAATGCGACCGGGTGGGAGACTACCGAGTGCTACGATGAGTGGAAAAGTTTTTTTTAACGACCGAGTCATTAGAAAAATGTATGAAACACTTGAAGTGACTCATTCAAATGTTGCATGAAAGTGTATCATTGAAACGAAATTGTACGCCCCTGGTCAGCAAAATCCAAACTACATACTTGTATATTCATTAACCTATGTATGTTTGTAACGCATTACGTGTAACGCGTAACGCACTATGTGTTACGTGTAGAATATCATAAACAACTAGCAGACAACACGAAAATTCATAAAAATATGTCATATAATATGGATTGTTCATTAAAACTTAGATGTAAACATTAATGGAACGAATTGACCTCGGCTTTTTTTCTGCACCGGTGTTTCAGCGTGGCCAATATGGAATGAAAACTGTAGGCACCCACAGTGGTACTTCAGCTTTGACGATTTCTGTGGCCAAAACCGCTTGGTGAAAAAATTTCAAATTTTGACCACAACATTTCCTATATTTACTGACGCCGCAGCGAAATTTTTATGAAGCTACTTAAAATTTTCAAAATGGTTTTTCATATAAGTTGCTATAACTCAAAGTATATAATTTCTATCAATTTAAAATTTTGTCCACACATTATCAATATATTGATGATGAAGTGGTAAAATTTTCAGCCAAAAATATTGATAATTGTCAAAGCTGCAGCATATTGAACATGACGGATTTTGGAAGAAAAATTCTGCTCGGCTTTTTTTTTGCAACTGAGTGTAATTAGAAAATTGGTCAAATATGTATTACTCAATGCCGCAGTAGTCCCCTCTTTACAGAAGTTTGTGTTCTTTAGGTGTTTTAACGAAGGCGTGTTCTTCAAAATAGATTTTCCGTCTGTTTCCTTATTTAAATATTATTAATGATTGGCGCTAAAACGTGACAGCTTTTTGAACACTTGGAATATGCTCACTTGTTCCATATATTGTGTAAACCAGACTGCAACTAACTCTTGCAAAAGAAAGTATTTATAAAAAAGACTCATCAGGCTGCTAAAATATCTCAGAATCTAAAATACGACCTATCAGCGATGCTGCAGAGTAGAAATATCAGCATTGAATACACAGTTTACATCCTAGACCATCTAATGATGCTTGCATATAAAACATTTCAATATAAATGTGTTTTAAGTAAACAAAAAACTGTAAATACACATCCTTTGTGTACAACCTGTTGGTCAGTCTGAATTATTCAATTTGGTTACTCTAAAGAGTAACTGTGAATAATGTGTTCGTTAAAAATTGTAGCCACTCAGGTGCAATTGACGCGATTGTTTCTAATTTCGAGGCTTTAACAAAAAAAAAACACCTCATACACAAAGGTAGATGACAATTAAACTGTCCCTGCACCTTCAGGATTATGATAATCTTTTTCGGCGATGTTCAAGAAATATTACAGTCACTGTTTACAATTAATCAATTTTTATCTTTCTTTAAGAATAAGAACTTTTACATTCATTTTTATTTAGTGTTGAGGTGCCTCTGTCACTAATGAAATCGTCACCACCCAGGATGAGGACTGAGGATTGTAAGGGGCCGGACGGTTGACTATATTGTCTTCTGAATCCGCACAACATCCTAGAATACAACCGTACCAAAAATGTATTTGATCTCCAGCTAATCGAGCTTTATGATCGAACTACCGAGGCTGTTTTTTGGTCCCCGGTATATTGGATTCCAGGATAATCATCACTTTCGGTATTTGTCTTAATTTCAGTGAGAGACTAGTTTCTGGGTCTCTAAGATATCTTCGGTGCAGTTCGTTTTAACTGGCAAGCATCTCAATGAGACGAGTCTCATGAGACGTCACATTGAGACACGTACACAAGATTTTTCATGAGCATGCTATGATCTCAAATATCATTTTTTTCTTGAGACGCATTTCAAACAAGCGCATGGCACACTGTCTCATTCATGTATACATGAGATTTCAGACACTCTGATTCATTCCCTTAAATTCCTTAACACCCCATTTTCATATTTTCCAAAAAATCGCACATTTTGTTAAATATTTTCAGTTTCTCCAAAAAATCGTCAAATTTTGTAATCTATATGCGTAGCAGGCAGCAAGACAATGGTCGGACTGCTTTTCCTGAAAATTTTAGGAAGTAGAACCCATGAATCATAGGGGACGAAACATTTTTCCGTCCCTTAACACCCCATTTTACGGTATATATATATAAATATATATATATTTTTTTTCCCATACAAGACACTTTTTTAAATTTGATTATATTTTGATTATAATACTATAATATTATGGATACCAAAACCACCAGGAATCACTTTAAAAAGCATTACCATACATAGTTTTATGAGAATTTGCAATTTCAAGCAATTTTAGAGTAGCTAGTGCTATAATATATGACTCTCTATATTCAAAAAATCATATCTCAAAAACAAAACAACATACATTTCTGATTTTTTGATATGTTACGCCAAATTTCCTGAATTTTCTGATAAAAATATAAAACCAGGCTACCTTTTTAGTCCCGAGATTATGAAAACGTGAAAAAAAAACAAATATATTTGCATATTTTATAGTACTCTTCAAATTTTAGCCCCTTTTACGCATTTTTCCTGAAAACTACAATTCAATAGCTTTCAAAGAAAAAAGAAGTTTAAAATCGGTCAAATGGTTCAAAAGTTACGATTTTTTGAAAATTTTTAGGTTTGAAAAGCCTTGATTTTTTGGACCACCCTATATGAAAATTGGTCACCCTAATGACGAAATAAAAAAAATACGGGTCTAATTATTTCCAAAGAACTACAAGCCCACCAAGTTTCACGGCAATCGGAGATGCACTATATCGTTTTTCCATGGAATGGCTGTACATATATATGTATATATAGATTTTATGTTTATCCTAGTAGCGCATTCTTTACTTTAGCACCAGGTTGGTTGGTGCCAATTATTGTGATAATAATAACAAATATGGTAACTGTTGAAAATGTTCCGAAAGACAACCATCCGAAAGGTTGATTTTCCAATGAATATTATTGGTTGTCAAGTTGAGGTGTGTTATGTTGCTTCGGTGCTCCAAGTGCTGTTCCTATAAAAGCTCTAATGGGAGGCAATTGATAAATTTAGCTGGATTTACCTTTAAGCAAGTTTTTGCGATAAACGACTGCGACTGTACTCGTAACTGTCGTTCGCGTATTCCTCATCATTGAGCTTTAGTGTACAATGCTGGAACTGTATGAGAAACGATCCTTGCAATTTACGCTCTTGAGATGAATAAGGACATAAGGAGGTCTGCGGCATTAATCATTAGGGGTACTCACTAAACAGATTAATTTGCTGCGTAAGCCATGCTTTTCTGCTTATTTGAAATGTTTCATGATTTTGCGAATGAAAGAATCAAACATTGCCTTTGGTGATCACGACGTTTAATCAGTTTCATCAGTTTACGCTGTTAACTGAGTCCCCCTATTATGTTTGTGTCGTCCACTCCTTTGATGATGTTTTTTTTTCATACGTTTGTTCCATATTGCAGTAAGCTGTTTTTCCAGTAATAAGCCGTTGGATGCACACAGTCATTGGCTCCATTCGCGAGTTTGAGCTCATAAACAGAACTCTACTCTAAGAACATGAAGTTTTAGAAAGAAGTGTGTTTGGTCCGTCGAGATAGTAATTTGCAGACAGTTAAATTTTAGGTCATTCAGTATTACTGGTTCTATTTCTCAGGATTTTAAGTGCGTTGATGATCATCTCTTTCCTGTAAATCACATACACACTTTCGATGTCCAATACATTATCCGTAATAACATGGTCAAGGCCGTCGTGCGGTAGAAATTGCTTAGCGGTGGTAAGCTCATTGGGACTGATGATTCGGCTACTAGGAATACTAGGTTCACTGAATCGAAACCCTGCATGGTTCCTATTGTAGTTATCCTGATGTTTAATGAGAGTGTTAAGTCTTTTGGTAATATGGTTGAGTCTATGTTCGATTGCTGTGTTGATTCTAATTTGCTTGTCGTTCTGATCTACCAAAGTTTCATCGTCGCGTTTCTAATTTGCAAATCGTCCGCGTCAGGACTTCCTGAAATATATTTCCAGACGATCCCTAGGGTTTCCCTTCGTTTGTTCCTATGTATAAGTGTAACCTTTGCTATAATAGTATGCAACCTGTGCAATTTAATTTTCAAAATATCACTCAACGGTTTGTTATCAACGATCGCGTTTTGGGCTATGCTGTCTATCTTCTCTATTTATCTATCTAACTGTGTTAAACTTGTCGGATGTACTACGCGTAGATGGCTATTGCTTAATCTTGCGGTTGCGGTACAGGTCGTGTATCCGTAGGTCTGTCCATGCTGTCGGCACTGAAAACAGACACCCAAGCTAAAGCAAATTATATCTCGAAAGCTGTGTAAGAACTGAATCGAAAACGTTCAACCGCTTAACAGACTGGAAGCCGAGAAAACCCCTGTGAATTTTGAAACAGTCGATAGCATCCACGTATTTCAAGAGTTAGTGACATTATGGTTTACATAATATATGGAACAAGTGAGCATATTCCACATTTTCAAAAAGCTTTGGATGTCACATTTTAGCGCCAAACATTGATAATATTTAAAAAAGAAGACAGATAAGAAATTTATTTTGAAGAATACGCTTACGTTTAAACATAACAAAACACCTGAAGAACATTCATTCAGAATAGTTACTGTTATACAATGAATCGATCACCTCAAAACTTCAAGATACAAATAAAACAGTTATATGATAAATTTCATCCCTTAACACCCCACTAGTTTTTGAAACCAGACTTTTTTTCACAAAAAAAAAACACTTAGTAACATCAAATATTTTATTCTAGTTTCGTTTGAAATTAGTTGTACAACACCTCACGATTACTCACACATTTTTCCTTATAATATATCTGACCTCACAAATGAATGTTTCATTTTTTCTCATCAAGTGAGAAAATGCAATGCCGTTCAGTTTTTGTTATCTGGTGTCCAGTTAAAGTCGTATTTTCATGAGGGGTAATCCATATAGTATGTCTTTATTTCCAACACACATTTTTAGCGAATTTGGAAAGTGCTGATCAATTTTTATATGGTTTGGCGATTCCTCGAAGAAGAATGTGAAGATGAATCCCTTAACACCCCATATTCTTTTCCAGAAAGCTCATGATATGGGATTTTTTTACAAGAAAAATTTCCTCCGCATTTAAGCGCAATTCTTGAAAATAAAAAAGGCCATTTTATGAGGAACTCTTTTTTTATGCGTTCCCAAAGAACGATTACGCAAATCAAAAATACATGATGTTGAAAATTCGCATTTTTTTTTTCAATTGGGTTGTTTAGTGAACAAAATATTGCTATTTTCTATATCCTAATGATGAAATTTTGGATTTCGACTAACATTTGGACGGAGATTCCGATAATGGAATAATCTGGATACCCCTAAAGAACCCAATTGGGCCTGTATTTAAAATTATTATAGAGGTAGTTTTACCAGAGAACCGAATTTTATAACCTCTGAAGATATTTAAAACAGAGCGACAAAGTGCGTCCAAAAAGTAGGTGTTTTTTGAGATACACTATTTTCTAAATTAAGAGGTTTTGTGCCTTTTTAAAAACGATTTCAACATGTAAATTTGGCAATCACTCAAAGGGTCTTTGCCCTCTTACAAAATTAAAAGCTAAAAATAAATAAATAAATAACCATTTTCTAAATGTTGGGGATTCTTCTATCCAAAATAAGAATTTTGAAAGTCGGTATTAAGCGTTATGTTATGTGTATATAACCCGAACAGAGGTTAAGTACTGACGATCAAAACGTGATATTGGTTTGATTGATATTAGAGGTAGTACTGGAAATAATAGCAAAAAAATTGTTCATGAAACTTCTGACCAATAGCAAAATTTGATATTTGAAGATCAACCAAATAGCTCGCTGCAATTGGTCAGCTCTCAAGAGACCTAAAATAATATGCTGATGTTGGTCGAGGGGCAAATTGTAGCTTTTATTTTCAAAACTTTTTCCTCTTATGTCAAACAAACCAATATCACTTTTTGTTCTCCATATCAATATGATTTTATTGTGTTTTTTTTCCTGTGCTCGGGAACTGCTGCATTAATTATTATTTTTCAGATTTTTCCCCTTACATTTTTTTTCGCTACACATTCTTAAAACGTACACACCAAACGCTTTCAGCAATATTTTACTGAATTTTGCCGAGCTGAAGGGTCCAGCAATTTTTTTTGCTGAACTTTCAGCAAAGTTTGCTGAATTTCAGCAAAACGTTACTGGTGATCAGCAAAGTTTACTGAACAAATCAGCTTATTTTTGCTGAAACCTTCAGCTCAGCAAAATTCAGCAAAATTTTGCTGAAACCGTCAATCGATTTTTGGTGTGTAAAAAACAGCATTTTGTTAAGATTGTTATTTTGAGTGGTGTACTCATTCAACCATATTTTCATTAATGCATACTAAACTTAACTATATTGTGAAGATTCTAAACTTAACTATATTGTGAAGTATTGTACCGACTTTTCGAACCCTCTAAGCAGAATACCCTCTTCGAATGAGTGTAATCAGTTTCGTACCTTTTAATTCCGCCCTAATTGCTTATCCTTTGACAGATACGCGTACTTCGACTACCACTTGTAATCTCCCTCAGTGTCAGTTATCCACATAACTGACACTGAGGAAGATTACAAATGGTAGTCGAAATATGCGTATCTGTCAAAAGATAAGCAATTAGGGCGGAACTAAAAGGTACGACACTGATTACACTCATTCGAAGTATATTGTGAAGACTTGATAGAAGAACCGAAATAAAAAGACCAACCATGCTTTCACATAGAGCATGCTGAACATGGAAGAAAAACCAAGAAAAGGCACACTTTATAAGGCACAACCCAGGTAACCAATAAGCATTTAAATAAGTCATATTCAGCTTTAAAACTACATTACATGTGCTTGCTACCGTATCTAAGCAGTTCAACTGCTAAATTGCCCTACATTGGCAATTGAAATGCCGTCCATCTACAATCTGACAGCTGTTGTGTAGCATTTCAAATGCATGATATGTTATGGTGAACAAGCATCATAACTGCTGCTTTATTGCCATAAAACTGCCAAGAGAAATGAGTGACGCCAAAACTGCGAACACATTTCAACTTTTCATTTACTGTGCCACGGCTACAAGACTGTAGGAACCACTATCATACAGATGTCCTATCATTTATTGGTAGCAACGAAACAAATCAATAGAAGAACAGAGGTTTTCCAACTAAAGCCCTATACAGGGGATGGCCAAAATGTTTGGGATAGGCAACTTTTTTTTTCTCTCACAAAAAAGTTCAACAAGCTATAACTTTTCATAGAGCGCATCAAAAAATCTCAAATTTTGACTGTTTGTCAACCTATTATGTGTGCATCATTGGTACAAATTTGTGCTCGATTGATTATTATTTCGCAAAGTTAGAGCCGTTCGGGTAATACACTATTTTTCAGACCACTCATTTTTGAGCTGTCATATCTCGGAAACCAGTGAACCGAATTGAATGAAATTTTGAACGTACACTAACAATATGTAAATGCTTCACAAACTATAAAAACATAGGTACTTTTTGAACGTTGAAAAAAGTTATCAAGGATAGACACTTTTTGGATTTTTCTTGAAAAAATGTATTTTTTTACATCAATGTCAATAAATTTTAGTGTTGATATCCAAAGATTTTCCACTTCTGTTCTCAAGTTATCTCTAATCAGATATATTAGAGCCTATTTAGATTGAAGGAATAACACATTTAGTAATTATTGTGTGGTATTGTAAATTTGACTTATTTTCCTCTATATGGGTAAAAATTTCAATCCGGTATAACTTAATTCGCCGTGAGGAAATATTACATTTTATAATGTTGTATTAAGTATCAATATATTGTTGATAAACAGTATAAAATTCATTCAATTCGGTTCACCGCTTTCCGAAATATCACAGTTCAAAAATTAGTTGTCTAAATAATAGTGTTTTACCGAAACGGTTCTAAATTCGCGAAAAATTAATCAATCGAGCCCAAATTTGTACCAATGATGCACATATAATAGGTTGACAAACAGTCAAAATTTTAGATTTTTTTGATGCACTCAATGAAAAGTTACAGCATGTTGAATTTTTTTGTGGGAGAAAAAAAGTTGCCTATCCCAAACATTCTGGCCATCCCCTGTAGTTGGTTTCTTATGCCATCGTGTCGTGCCCCCATCGTGTCTTATGAGGTTGATTTAATTATCAGCACTTGTCCGGGTCACAACGAATTACCTGCCGGTGTGCTACTCAAGCCTTCAATAGTCAAAAAATCATCGCACATTATCTGATCATTTATAGCTTTTACTGTAGCGCGGCTTAGCAGCATCATCAACCAGAGGATCGAGGGGTTGAATCCAAATTTCAGCGGGATCATCAATAAACAACAGCCAAAAAAAAGTTGCACAGGAGAGTGAAGGAAAAATTGAGGCTTTCCACGAAGCAGCATGAAAAAAAATCCACTTTTTTTAATTTTGCATTTTTGATTTGCATATAATTTTGCACAGCTGTTCTAATCAATATAAATAACCATTTTTTCATATTAAAACTTTTTATGGAGTCTCGGCTAACTTTCAAATATGGCCTATGAAAAAATGGAACACATGCGAAGGAAAAATCATATCTCTGAAACTGCTTGTTTGATCGGAAAATTGTCTTTGGCAAAGTTGTAGATTAACAAATGGTGGCTCTCAGAAAAATACACATTGAAACATTTATTTAGTTTTTCTTCCGAAAAAACTGAATTTTGTTACTAAAAATAAAATATCTCAAAAAGCTATTTTTTTACCTTCGTGATATTTTGTGAGAATAAAGTTCATTCTGTTAGCTACCATCTGTAGAAATTTCATAATGGTAAAAAAAAATGTACAAAAAAGTTATGGCACTTTGAACATTTTCGGTTGTGTGTTTTTCGCCGTAGGGGTTTGGCAAAACTGTCTCAGAATCCGATGGAATTTCTTAGGTTTAAAGACTATGTATTTGAAAGCAAAATTGCATACGTTGTTTTTTTTTATTTATCTAGACTAATATTTGAAAAGGGCTAAAGTATTTGACTGTTTTTTACTCAATATAACATAAAAATGACATTACCTACAATAAAGTTATGTATGGGTGACTTTTAGATAATCATGTGAACTTTTATAACATTGAAAAATGTCAATAAGCTTTAAAAGTAAAAAAAAATGCAAATAAGACAAATTATTTCAATTTGCAAAACATGACATTCTTGTTATTATTGAAAATTTTGCCATATATCGCAAGATGGGCACTTTTGAAGAAAAGCATTTTTGAGGTACCGTGATTTTGGGTGAAATTGATCAGTGGGGTGAAATTGATCGACGTGAGAATCATTTTCATTTGTTAAAAATATTGCTTTAAACTTAAAACAATTTGTATAAAATGGCTAAAGGATTATTGAATGATGAGTTACATGTTTTACAGTCAATTAGTCACATATTTCTGTATTAAATTAAATATTTTCCGTAATTGCGTGTTTGGCGAATCTCAAATACCCTTTCAAACTTTTGTTACCGTGGCTGTATCGCACATGTAATGAATATTCGAATGGATGCTTTTAGCTGCCAAGTATTTGCTAAACACGATTTCATCATCAAAAATTTTATAAATATTCGAATTTATACATAAAATTGCACTTTTCCGGAAGTAATCACTTTTTCAGTATGAAAAGTGCATACTTTAAGGCGTTTTCATAAAATTTACTAAATTTAAAACTTGAATAATTAAAAATTGAGAAAACTCGTAAAAGTTTTGCGTAGCATTTCGCATACTGGGGTGGTTAATTCAGGTGGAAAACATATTTTTGGCACATGCAAAGGTATTTCATTTACTGATCAATTTCATCCCGAAAGCAAAATTATTGATTTTTTATTTTTAATGATATTTACCTATTGTAATAAAATGATTTGTAGTAAAAGTTTCAATCTCGTTGACTGATGAGAATCGTGGTCGTACTTGTTTTATTGCTTTGAGTTTGACTTGCTTTGGGTGATCGACTGTACGTTGGATGATATCTTTAATTGGCATTTCAGTCTAATTTGGTCAATCAAAAACAACTATATGTTTTCTTAACTCGACGTTTCGGTCCTTATTGGACCTTTTTCAAGGATTCTGTAATGTTTGAGCTTGACCATATCGCTGCATTCGAAATCACGGTAGCATAAGTGGAAAATTTTTGGCAGCTCCTCTCCTCTTAAAGTATATTCTCCCATACCTAATAGAAGGCTCCTAGCAATATCATAAACTTCCCCTAAAATGCTACATCTTTAATGGACGGTTCCTAACAACAAATACGTCATGTCATCATTTTGCGTGTTTCTCTCCGGTAGAAAAAAAAAAGTTTTTATCCAGGGCGTTTTTTACAGATATTTTCATATATTAAATTAAACATAGCTCCATATGTTTGATTCACAAGTCTATCTCATGCAAAGGATTTATTTTATTCTCCTATGAATAAGGAAACTTTTAAGTTGAAATTCGACTTCTGGTTGATATTCTGAATTTCTGTGTAACAGATCTGGTGTTCTGATTCAAAAGAGAATCCTAAATTATATTCTTTGTATTGGATAGGTTTATAATTGAAACATATAAAGCTATGTTCAATATTAATATGTGAAAATCCACGTATAAAAATACCCAAAAATTGGTTTAACTCGAAAAAATATATTTTGTTTTGGGTTGGATTCAGATAATAGCAATTTAATCACTTTGATCCATTTTGAATTATATTCTTAACGGTTGGTGTGGGGTTGGGTTCTCCGAAATAGGATTAATTTAATTTCGCAAATGCGCATGTATTCCAAATTGACTTCAATTTATTTTTTAACTTTTTTTAGCGTGATCGATTTTTCAATATTTCAATTTTTTACTTGAAAGTTCACACAAATTCCTTAAAGTTACACATACCACACTTTTTTGTAGGTCATGTTATTTTTAAGTTACATCCCAAGTAACACAACTTGTTATAATAATGTAAATAAGACATGGTTCATACAAACGCAGATGTTTTGTACCAAGTATCGGAAACGTAAACGTAAAAGCGCAAAAAATGGCGGCTTATAAAACATCTTCGATGTTACTAAAGATGTTTTTCAATACATTATTATAACATAAAATTGAGTATTGAATATGTTCTCTGCAAACATCGTTAAAACTTATTTTTTACTCGCAGAGAAATCATTACTTATCAAACACACATTGTGTAAATAAATATGGCAACTATTATGATTATGGGTCAACATCATTATTAATCCTCTCATTTCATTTGTAATTTACCATCTCGATGTGATCTAATTTCATGTGCCATTCAAAATTTATGGTCAAATAAACACATCTACTCTTCATGAAATCATGCGCTCTCCATTGGATTGGAAACAAGAAGGGAGGCTTTGGGATTTTTGTCATTTCTCAGGTTTGTTTGAGTTTTTTGAACACATTTCCAGACATGCAAAATGGTGGCTTTTTGACACAGTACCGTCAGGAAGTTTTGGAAAGCTATTTTCATTTATTTTGCTTTAATTATGTGTTTTTAAAATGTGCAATAAGGATAAGGAAAATATATTATTTCAATCAATGTTTTAACTCTCCCAGATAAATAATTATTTTGAGAGAAAATGCAGATAAATCATCGGCTGAAGTGTTACAGTGTGAAACTTTTTTGCAGGCACTGTAATTCATCTGGCCTGATATGGAAAATTTCAAAATATTAGATATACGTTCAAATTACATTTTATGGACATCTCAATAACATGTTTCTCAAATACCTACAATAATACATTGGAAAAACATCATTTCAACGTATTTCAAACAACCATCTGCAAATAGCATATACATGGATGGGATTTTTGTTTTGGATATCTATTTTGAACATAAATATAACAATAACAATCTCAGTGTGCAGTTTACGAAGCCAATATCAATAAATTAATTTCTAATGTTTCGCGGGATCATTTATAGTGTTCAAACTGGGCTTTCCAGTGGGATTAAGCCGCTACGTAAGTATCTAAAGTGATTAGGATATTTAGGTGAAGTTAGAAGTGGTGGATTCCTTCTTCGGATCTATTCAGGCACACAGTCCACAGTCATTTCCACAGTCGCCAACCATTGTAAAGAGTGTTTATATACCTGCATTTACCTTTAAACAAATGACAAAACAATAAATATGGTTTAATTTCCGTGTGTTTTTATTTGTAAAAAATGTTTCATTTATAATGTTCATGACAGTGATGGTCAAGACGAGACTGTGAAATGATATACTTGTATGTTGACGTATTCAATACTTTAAAATAACGTATTGATAACATATTTGGAACCGAAGGTTTTAACTATGTGCTGTTAATATTTTACAAAACATCTTTAATTGAAGCAGACGATGATACAAAAATCTTGTTCAATCAACGTTAAATTTATGTTATTCTAACTTGTGGTGATGTTGATAAGATTTTTTGGAAACTTGTTTTTGTCAAACATAGATGAAACATGATTTCAACACAAGATGTGTTCAGATACGATTATAGAACTACATTATAACATCTTTAACAAATTTCATTTTCAAAGATGTTTTCTGTGTTACTTGGGAATGGTATAAAAAAATGGTCAAAAACTTAAGCCCTTTTCAAATATTAGTGTAGATAAACTTAACAAAAAAACCAACAAAGTATGCAACGTTGCTTTAAAGTACATAGTCTTCATACCTACACAATTCCATTGAAATCTGAGAGGGTGCTGCCAACCCCAAAATCTAGTTTGCGGGAAATTCGTCATGCACTCTAAAAAAACACGCAACCAAAAATGATCAAAGTGCCATAACTTTTTTGTACATTTTTTTACCACTATATAAATTTTAGAGATGATAGCTAACAGAATGACCTTTATTCTCACAAAAAAAACACGAAGGTAACAAAATAGCTTTTTGAGATATTTGATTTTTAGTAACAAAATTCAGTTTTTTTCAGAAGAAAAACTAAATAAATTTTTCAATGTGTATTTTTCTGAGAGCCGCAATATAGTATTCTACAACTTTGCCGAAGACACCTTTCCGATCGAACAAGCCGTTTCCGTGTTGTAATTTTTTATTTGTTTGTGTTCCATTTTTTCATAGGCCCTAATTGAAAGTTAGTCGAGACAAAATATGAACTTTTGATATGAAAAAATGGTTTCTCACATAAAAAGGAATAGTATACAAAAATATCAAGTAGATTAAAAAACATCGATTAAAATGGATTCGTGCTGGTCCGTGGAAAGCCTCAGGGAAGAATGAAATGAGCAGGAGATAATATTTTTGATTTTATTTTTGATAATTTGAGTAATAGGAATGATAAGCATTTAATCAGTCGTATATTGGGTTGATTGATTGATTTATCTTTATTATAGATACTTTCAGCCCTTGGCTGGTTCGTCTCTTTATCTCGTATAATGGGCCAAAACCTGCATTTAATTAGCACGTATGGCGCATATGCGGCAGATTGGCATTCAATGACCTGCAGTTAAGGCGCATATAGTGCTGAATGAATGCAATTTTAACTGCTTATTGGTAACCTGGGAAGTATCGTTACACCAAATATTTCCAAATAAATTAAGTTACATTACTTACCAGATGATAATTAGGGTAGGAGTGTCATAAGTAATCTCACGCTCCCATATTCATCCAATTCGAAAACAAGCAGTTACGGCACCGATATATTCCGTTCTTTTTTGGTTTCATGCGTGCTCACTTGTAGCAAAAAATACAAAAATAAGAAACACAACAAACAGCGCTTCAATCCTTTGTTTTTCGTAAGATGAAAATAGGACCCACATGCTTAATAAGGGATCCAATACCCTAGTTGTCTTTTCCGATGAAAATGTCTGCGTTTGTTTCAAGATTCCAAGCATAATTCGAAGATTGCCAACAAATAAATAGGGGTGGAAGCAATAACACAGGGCAACATTTCTTTGTTTCTAGAGCAAACTTATGTGTCTCTGACAGATTTTGGGGCCGCTGAATCAGAATCTGAGCTCAGATTCGCCGCAGTACGTCACAATTTTGAGCTATACCTCAATTTATAGGGCAAAATATGCGATTTTGGGCTTTTTTGGCAGCAAGCCATTGAGCATGGAAATATATATTTTAAGCAATCAAAGGATAAATTGGTCAATTAACATCTAAACTAACGATTCATGCAAAATATTTCGTTTTACCAAATCAAATTTGATAGATTCCTCCAGTCGACTTTTTAGATCCCACCTAGGTCCCATATAAACTGTACAAAATTTCAGCGCAATCGGTGAAACTATAATGCTAATAAAACAAAACAAAAAGCCGTTCGTTGGATCACTAATCGGTAATAAATCAATAACTTTTTCCACAAGTATCCAATCGTTTTGTGATCTTCGAAGGAAAGTTTCATAAATGATTTTTCAACAAGAAGCGTTTAACGATTTGAATTAAGGAGACAAAGGGTGACCTCTGGGATTTTTTGCTTGAAAGTGTAACTTTTCCCATAGTAAATCCTATGCAAACTTTGAACCGCTTGCGCTAAATTATAGTTTCACCGATTGCGCTGAAATTTTGCACAGTTGATATGGGACCTAAATGGAATCAAAAAAGTCGGCTGGAGCGAGAATTTGATGTTTGTCCCATACTAATGGACACTAAGGTGGCCCACACTTATATGAAAAACAAGAAAATTGTAAAATGCCAAGTCTTACCTCCTGAATCAGTTGTTATCGACTCCCAGAAGCTACGATCAAAATTTGAGCAAAATCGATAAAGCCTAAGAGGGCGCTCAACAAGCTTGAAGTTTGTATGGAAAATCTTGGTCAAATGTATGCAGAAATCTAAAGTTTTCGAATTTTGTCGCTAGGTGGCGCTGTAAGCGTTCAATTTTCAAACCCTTTGGTATTTTTGTAGGTGACTATATATCAAACAACTTTGTCGAAGACCGCAAAGTGATCGTTTACCAACTTAAGGTGAAACTGGAAGCATTTCCTCACTTTTTGGTTTTTGATTTTTTATTAAATAACGAAGCAATATTTTCAAAATCGGTTTTCGTTCACATGTAGAGGATGGATCAAGGTATCTTCTGATTTTTTTTTCGTAGTGGAAAATGTTTTTCGTTTTTGCAGAAACCATTTTTGAACGAAATTTCACAAAAAAAATGGTTTTAGAAAAAATGGAAAACTTTTTCAACACCAAAAAAAATTCAGAAGATACATTGATCCATACTCTATATGTGCACGAAAATCGTTTTTGAAAATATTGCTTCGTTATTTTTTAAAAAATCAAAAACTGTAAAAATGTGGAAATGCTTCCAGTTTCGCCTTAACTTTGCATATAGTTAAAAACCTCACCATCTGAGGCTAAACTCAATGCAAAGAAAATCAAATTGGCTTAGGGATCCATGTATGTACTAACTCTTCGAAGACTGGAAAGGGCTAGTACGCAAGGAGCATGCTAGAATCTTTATTACTGAACACATGTTTCATTATTGGAATGGTATTGCTGCTATTTATTGTTAAAACCCGGGTTCTAAACTTCTTACTGGGGAGATTTTAGCGGTAAACAAGGGTGATGCTAGGTTTCCGATGCATGGGCAATTACACTAGTTTACAAAATAAAACGAAAGTCGTGAACTTCTGTCAACGACCAAAATTTTTGAAGCACAATTTAGCGCTGATTTCGAAACCGTGCTTCAAAAAATTTTAAGTAGAACAGTTTTTGAGTTTTAGCTTAATATTGAGTTTTACAACTTTTTAAAATATGAAATTAACTAAAATTCAAATATCTTGAGTTTTGTTCAACCAATTTTAAATCTTTTTCCATAAATGAGCTGCATACAATACCACTCGATCATCTGAATGCAGGTTTTGTGTCAGATTGATAAAATTCAAGATATTGACGAGTTTTAGGGACAATCTCCTTAAATTTTAGCAAAATTTCCAAAAATATGTAAAGAAATGTATTTTTTTTTCAATAAGAAAAAAACAATTTAAAAATTCTTTCTCATCGTTAATTTGACATCATATGAAGGCGAGTTACAATAAAAAAAATCAGCTCAATTGGAGCATTGATTACGGAGAATGAGGCGTGTGAAGTTTGCTTAAAAAAAAACAAAAATCGATTTCAAATCATCAACTTTGTATGGAAAGTCGGAAAAATTTCAGCTCTACTGTATTTTTTTTTCTTCGCGTTTTCTAACGCAGAACATGATTCTACACCAAAAATGATCATCAGCTTACCGAGTTCAAAAATGCTGTAAACTAGTGTTATCAGTGCTCTTGTTTTGTTTTCTATAAGAAAGAAATTTCTGAGAAAACAAAACAAAAACTGTATCAAAATCGATACTTTATTGCTCTTCAATGGCATTTGAGTAATGCGACATGCACTTCACTAAGGATACGGGTAATGTCGCAACAGATCTAAAATCTAGTCGCAGTGACAGATCCGAACCGGAATAAAAATATTAAAAAACCTGACATTTCATGAGTTATTTAAAGATTCTTTTGAGATACTCCAGATCAACCAAACTACTCCAGAGACCATAGCTTCAGGCTTGTGGTTGTGATAATAGCTTTTGCCACTACGTTAAGTAGTGTTACATAACACAGCGTTACAAAAAAATAACTTTTGTTTTGTCTCAAGAGCAAACTTATGTGTCTCTGACATATTTTGGGTTGTTGAATCCGAATCCGGGCTCACATTTGCTCCAGCATGACACAAATTTGAGCTATACCCCAATATATAGAACAAAATATGCGATTTTGGGCTTTTTTGACTGCCAGCCATTAAGCATGGAAATATTTTTTAAGCAATCAAAAGGTAGATTGGTCAATTATCCTCAAAATTAACAACTCATGCAAAATATTTTGTTTTACCAAATCAAGTTTGATAGCTCTTGAGACAACAAAAAAATGTTGCGCTGTGTAATCAACTGTATTTACCAAAGTAGTTCGAGAAACAACATGAGGGGATTTCGTTTTAAATTGTAATGTTACACAACCATGGCCACTGGCCTCTTAACTTTCAAGGGTCACTCCATAACAGTTTAATGTAATAGCTGATCCATGATAGTTGATCTGATACTGTCTATTGAACTTTCAGAAGACTTACTAGACATGACATATATTACAAATCGTAGCTTTGTACACCTGATTCTTTTTTGCACGGGTCGTTATTTTGCTATAACCGCAGACAGACGTTCAAGTTTGACTCAGCAGCTTGTGTAAAAAACATGGCCGCCACAAATTTCTAAGTGGCAATCAGCGAACAGATGGCGTTAGCGGCGTTCATATACAATCGCTGCCTCACATGTGCGTTGCGACCAACAACTGTCACCACGGTCGTCTTCCAGCCGGATGGCGGGAAAAGACCGCACGTGTTGCACGCTAATAATGTTACCACATAACTTGTGCAGAGTAAATGACTTTTATTTAATGTCTAAAATCTTTTGCACAAATTAGCGTAGGACTCTTGTAAAGTATTTTACACATGATTACTTTTATGTTACATAGATTTGCTTGAATAAAACTGCATTTGGATGAACTTCACTCGCATTGGGAAATCTTTGTGAATGTGACGCAAATGTAGGAATGATTTTGACAGTATTTGTTTTGATTTTATTTTTCGGTGGGTGGTGAATTGGGTGGTAAGTAAGCGGCTGGAAGCACGTGGTTTCTCAAACTGTCAACTGCTCGCGACTGCACTGTGGCAATCGGTTGCCTAGGTGTCGCTAGTGAAAATTTCCATAAAAAATTTGAATAAATTTGTTCGAGCTAGAACGTCTGTCTGCGCTATAACTAAATCAATTTTCAACCGATTCTCATGCAATTTTGTACACTAATAGTACTAATCGTGCAAAAAAAAAAATCGGGTGTACCGTCAAGTCACCATTCACCGTGGATCTAAGAAAATTTGAGGCGAATAAAGGCTGTCGTCTTACACCGATCTTATGAACATTGTTGGTACCGCTGTTAATTGCCTTCATTATAGGTTAGAATTCAAGTAATAACCACAAAATAAGAACATTTTTCACAAAAATGGATGATATAGTACATTTAGTAGAGGATGGAAAGGTCGCCCGATTCCGTGGTAGGTCACCATTCACCGTGTATCAGAAGATTTTTTTCTTTTGTTTTAAAATGATCAAAACCACCTAGCAAAGTCAATTCTCTTCGTTTATATCCATTTTAAGTAATACTTGCAAGATTTATTTAGAAAAACGAATTTTCAAATTTTATTTTTTTTTCTACTTATATGGGGCAACATGGGTCACGGTGAATGGAGACCATTGATTTTTAGGGTACCCATTTACCGTGCCCTTGTGTTTCAATAAAAAAATGAGTGGAATCGTACTTTCTCGGTAAACTTGCTTCGATAATGCAAAATACATACCTGATAGGTGAATTTAATTGCTTCTTGGTGAAATAACTTCGTAACTACATTTAGTTAATCACTTGAATCAAGTAAGCGCAGTTTTTGTTTTTTTACTACGAATGCAGTGAACGAGCAAAATATTGCTTTATGTAAACACACTTTAGTGTCAAAATGGTACTGTAAAAAGTTTCTAACCCGCGTTTTGAAACGGTAACACTTTATTAGTGTTGTATTGGTGAAATCAAAGTGAAATTGTCATACGATTCCATTGTAATATGGAAATAATGAAAAAAAAATATTCGAAGGCCCCCGGTGAATGGCGACTTGACGGTAATATCTTCGAAGGAGCTCCTAGGCTAATGTGGTACAGTCAGGTTTTTTTTTACGCGGTTTTCATTTACGCGGCCGCGTAAATGAAAACTCCATACAAAAAAAAATTTCATCGTCTTATTTTTGCATGATTCGTCGAGAAATGGTGAGACTTTTTTTACGCGGTTTTTCGAATTTTGAACTGAGTTTTTTTTTTACGCGGTACGTATCCCCCGCGTAAAAAAAAACCTGACTGTATTTGACTTTATTGAGAGCATCAAATTAATGTTCTTCAGTATCAAGCAGAACGATGGGTGATCTGATCCTGGCAATTGGCAATGTTTTCTTGCTATTGTTGTTTTCTTCATGATACATATTCGTTAAACATACAAGTTAAAATTGTAGAACTAAGATACGAGTTTCATTTGCTTTTTTACATGAAAATTTTGTTGTGAGGGGGGGGGGGTTGTTTGACAAGCTACGTCATTTAAGAGGGGGGGAGTATGCGAATTTGTGACGAAATGCTACGAGGGGTGTTAAAAGTCGCTTAAACAAACCTACGTCATTTATGGACTCCCCCTACGCTTTTGGCAAACCGAGCGCAACAACTGTTGGCGCGACACTACTGGACCCACCAACCTGTTCAAACTGGTGCACGGCACGACAGCATCGAGGGCTCGTAGAAAGCATTCTCAATCGTATTGGTCGCTCATGTATCCGATGACGATTCACTGCTCCCGTTTGCCTGGTTCCGTGCCCCAAATGGGGAGACCCTACCAAACAATTTCAAATGTCTCCACACCTTTCACCAATCCACCACTCCCCGCTGCAGCGCCAGCGCCGTCAACTGTCTGTCTGCTACACTCGTTCCGGAATAGCTCACGAGGCTATGAAAATGCTCACTCTCTTGTACCTTACGCTCACTACAGAAGCGGTGAGTTATCGCGCGTCCAAATTCAGTTTCGAAACTCACATCGCATAGCCCGTGTCTTTCTCTCGAGGTCATTCAAACGCCACCACCAAGCAAACGTCAGTGCAGTGACAGCTAGGCAGGACGGAAAATTTTCCTCAAATCGTCGTCGTCGTCGTCGTCGCCTTGCAACCATCTACTACTGTATCGCGTAGTCCGCAGGAGGAAGTTTTTCTCGGAATCGGTGATATTCTTGTGAAAAAAACGGTGTGAAAATTCCTGATTCTCCGTCGATTGTGGGGATTTTTGTTGGTGGGGGAGTGTGGGCCCTGTGCTGGATCTCCAGCTGCTGCTCGTGAAGGAGAAAGGCTGGATTTTTGGATTTCTTGCTGAATTTCCTGATTGATTATCGATAGATTCTATCCTTTCAGTGAATTTATTTTCCAGTGTTTCTTGTAGAGTCTTCCGTTGGTCCTTTTTGCTGTTTTCTCTTTTCGCTATCCTTTTTCTTCCAGTGATGAGTGTTATGTCAGTGAAATACGGTATTATAAAGTTGGGAAATAGAATTTATAGCGATTGATTTGTGCTACGGCATCGACGTGATGATGAGTGGCACTGGTCCTCGTAGTGGGAAAGGTTCGGAACCAGTTGTTGCAGGATCTGCGATGAGTCAGCGTTGTGTCCTGGAAGCGTCCGGATCACGTGTCGAAAGGAATCGATGGTCTCCGGTGCCAGCTCGGGTGGCAGCTGCTCCACGGTGGAAGTGCTAAAATCGATGCCCCTGAAAGGCACTCGGAAAAAGGAAAATTGTGCAATATTTGCCTCCTCGCGAAGTGGTTGTGTGAGTGTGCGAAGAAAAATACCAAAAGTGCGTACCCCCTTCGAGCGGTGTGCGTCAAACCTAGAAGATAATAAGAAGAAATCCGACAAATCCGCAAAACTGCCGCCGTCGTGCTGACAAACGTGAAAATACGAGTCGCAGTCGAGGCCGAATTTCCATCATGATCACTACAACAACTTTTGAAGAGGTACGTCAAGACAAAGTAACAGCTCCCGGCTCGGAGGAGCTCAAACACTTCAGTTCTCTATTCTTTAGGGGCTGTCCATAAACCACGTGGTCATGGAGGGGGGGGGGGTTTGGCCTACGATCATTTTGTATGGACAAATAAAAAATTTTGTATGTACAAATGACCACGCGGGGAGGGTGGGGGGGGGTTGAAAAGTCCCAAAAAAATGACCACGTGGTTTATGGACAGCCCCTGAATGTTTCTCTGCACCCAACCAGCGGGTGCCAGATTTAGATACAATTTTGCTTGGAGTTTTTAAAGTAGAAAAAGAGTCGGGAAAATTCAAACAAAAAAACTCAATGCATAAACTTTGTTTTCCTCTTGTCTCCGAGCAATATACGACGTTCATTTCTGGACCCAAGTTGGTCATTTCCACACACATACACAGTTCTGAACGACCGTCCGTCTCCATCCGGAGCAGCACCATTATAAAAGACGCAAACAGAGGGAGAAGCTTTTATGCAATCGCACTCTCCATCCAGCATTACATAACGTAGTAGAGCACACGAAAGTGTGTACCCCAACGATTGTACTACCTACATAGACATGGTGGCGCTGCTACTGCTCCCCACACGCCACCACCATTACCCTCCGCGAGAGAGAGAGAGAGCATAATTGTGAGAAGGGGTGGTGGTGCATCATCAGGTTTGATCACCATTTGGAACCATTCCGGTTCGCAATCAACAACATCGAACGTGTGCTCGGTGTGCTTCTATTATGTTCATTTGTGTTGCAGTTGCAGGAAGTGTACCAGCCAGCGTGCGGGCTCAATCATCAATCATCATCATCATCAGCATCTTGCGTGTGGTGTGTGGTTGGGTAAATGTATCTAGATACCCTTCCGAAATGAAAAGTAAAAGTTTATGCAACACAGTGCGGGTCGGAAAAGCGACGGTATAATTTCGTTGGCAAATCTGGCGCGCACTGTGCTGAGGTCACACACATGTGGTTACGGTTGCTTTCCGGCTTTTTTCGGTTGAATAGTGGAGCGCGATCTTCTCGTTGATGTCTGGCCTCTTAGGTTTCGTATGGGGCATTTAAATTCTGTTTGATGTGTGGGAATTCAGCAAATTGAGCATAAGTAGTTGTTGATGGGAGTTTCCATGATATTGAAATGCTCGATTATGAGTGTCGATGAAATAAATTTCGTGTATTGCTTCACTTGGAATCACTGTCTCAGGAATAATCTTTTTGATTTCGAACTGGCTTTCTCAGTCTAGGGAAATTCAAAACGACTGGTTTTGTATTGCCCGACGTTTCGGCCTTGTGTATTTGGCCTTTTTCAAGGGTAAAACTGTCTGTCGTTCTTCGTTACATTTTGTAATGCCGAGAGTATCATTGCGTGCTTCTTGTATGCCTAGGTTTTGAAATAGTTATTTAATTTTTGGTTTTGGGACACTGTACTGGACACACCTATTATCAACGACCTGGACTGTGCTATTACAATATGACTTTACAATACAAAACCAAAAATTAAATAACTATTTCAAAACCTAGGCATACAAGAAGCACGCAATGATACTCTCGGCATTACAAAATGTAACGAAGAATGACAGACAGTTTTACCCTTGAAAAAGGCCAAATACACAAGGCCGAAACGTCGGGCAATACAAAACCAGTCGTTTTGAATTTCTCTAGACTGAGAAAGCCAGTTCGAAATCATAAATCATATTCCAGTCGAAATTCACCAACAAATAATCTTTTTGTCGAAACACCTTTCTACTTCCTGACGTAATGTCCCCTCTCGGCCTGTTTGCAGCATTCCCTACATACACGGCTGATCTCCAACCATCGCGCCCAACGCTTGCCAGTCACGCTCCACCTGGTTCGCCCATCGTGCTCTCTGCGCTCCACGCCTTCTTGAGCCAAACAGCTATTCTGTTACCCAGACCCTGACTATAAACCAATACAGGCAGGTGGCCAACTTTTCTGGGTCCATCTTGAAGAATGCTGCGACGATACCTTACCCACTGCTTTGTTGGTTTTGAGCTGGTGAATGGCAGCCTTAACTTACCTCAGCGTAGGAGTTGGGTCATTTCCGACCTCTGCTGCACTGGCAGAGTCGTTTCCTCCATAGCCGTGGGCTCTCATGCCCACGTTCTCAACGCTATTCAGGTGCTCATCAAAGTGCTGCTTCCACCTTCACGTCTGTCCGTCAAGAGATCCCCGTCCTTTTCACTACATATTTCGGCTCGCGGTACAAAGCCGTTGAGCTTCTCGTAGAATTTCCGTGTTTCATGGGAACGGCACAGCAGTTCCATTTCCTCGCACTCCGCTTTTTTTAGGCGGATCTGCTGCTTCCGCTCCTTTCTGTAACGTTCCACGTTGTGCCGGGTTACTTGCTGCAGCATTACCGCCCGTTCTGCGTTCTTCTCCAAAAAAGCTCTACTCTGCTCGTCTAACCAATCGTATCGTCTACTCCTTTCCACGTACCCGATGGTGCTCTCGGCAGTGTCGTTGATGGCTGCTTTTAGTGGTCTCCAGCAGTCCTCTAGAGGGGCCACATCGATCTCGCCCTCGTCTGGCAACGCTGCCTCGAGATTCTGCGCGTATGCTGAGGCGACATCCGATTGCTTCAGTCGCTCAAATAAGGGATAAGGGAGGCTGTGTTTGAAAAAGGTGCTACGTATGGCCATGTTTTTGGAGGCGGCGAAATCAATGAGTCGTAGACCGTTTTTGTTCGTCAGCTGGATGGCGCTGAACTTTCCAATCGTTGGTCTGAATTCCTCCTCCTGGCCTACCTGAGCGTTTAGGTCTCCTCTGACGATCTTGACGTCGTGACTTGGGCAGGGATCGTACTTGCGTTCGAATTTGCCCTTGTCATCATCAATGTTGACAATGCTGTCCACGGTGTGTCTGCTAGAACAAAATTAATTTTAAAAAATCGGTATCGCTAAAACACCCACCAAACGAAATCTGAAGGTCCCCTCTTTCATTTGAGACTAAGATGAGAAAGTTCTATCGGCGGGTCTAGAACAATTTTTTTTTTTCAAATATTACTATCTTTGAGACTTGTGTTTTTTCTCTTTTTAACCTTGAGTGTAGCCAAATGGGCTTGTATGAGGTCGCCCATTAGTAACGTGTCCTTTTAAAAGAGTAAATGGGTCAAATCAAAAATTGAAAATTTCCCTTGCACAATGTTGCTTAGACATAAAATGCAAAAAAATATATTTAAGGCAGTTGAAATAGAATTTCAGCAGTATTTGGGCATACAAATAAGCTTTGCCTTTAATACATGTAAAAGTAGTTATTGCGGCTGCAATTTTCTTAGTTTTTATTGACAGTGTCTCATGATTTAAAAGTTTTACGATCGAAGTAGGCCGAGTAATGTCAACCAAAATAGAACATACATCAAAGTAGCTCGGATCACGGGGTACAACATTTGGAAGGTAATCCATTTCGGAAAACTAGAAGTTTTTTGATGATGCAATTTAAATCGATCAAAAGCATGAATAAAACAATCTAGATCCCTACACCAATTTCATTAACGTGAAGGTCTATCTTATATTCTTGTATGCCGTGGCTCGGATGCAGTACAGCTCCTTACTTAAAAAAAAAACAACTACGACAAGAACCCCCTAAGTGACGAGGAAAACCAAACCAAAGAGTATGTATTGTGTTTGAAGAAGTTTGTTTCCGCCACAATTATCATCGAAAGCAGTTAATATTCACAGTTTTAGATTTGTTTAGTAAAATTGTCTAATAACGGATGATTAGACATAAAAATTATTAGTAACCGTATATCTTTGTAAACAGGTAGCCTTACTCAACTGACAAAAATAGAATAATTAATGCTACATATCCAACGGTTGCACAATATATATGTACTAAGAACAATGTGCTAATCTGTCGGTTATCAACAGTTTGATCTTCTGCTAGTATCATGGCATTATAGACGAGTTAGCAACTTTCCATTTAATTCTATACAGCTTTATTGACATATACACATGTTTTACATTAAAGTACATATGTCTGAGCACATACATAATCATCAGAACGGATTGAAAATGTCTTAACTTGTTCTTGTTTCTGATATTGTGATATCTTTTTCTGAAAGATATCAGAGACAGCTGTTAGTACTACCCCACCAAAAAAAGTTCGGACTTGCTCATTTAAATTTATCTCATTCAATGGTGAGAATATACCCATTAGATTTACTCTCTATGAGTTTAAATATTATTTGAAACCTTCTACAAGGAGTTGCGGCCCTTCTTGTTTGTGAAATATGTAGTATTGCAAAAACTACAACCTCTCATAAAGGGCAAACGTGGCCGATCTAGCGCTACTACCGATGACGCAGAAAGAAATTGCTCGTTGGAGTTGTGTTCTAGATGCTACAGGGAGATGATCAAAGGAAAACAACTTGTTTGCACTAAAGCTGAAGTACATTGAAACTTGTTAAACATTATTCAGACTTCTCATAAAGTTGCTGCGGTTGCTGAATATTTACGGGCAAAACCCAGAGATCAAGCTGATCAGATGAAGCTCTCAAATATTCATGAACTGCCATCCAGATGGAAACCGGCGTCAACGAGTGACCAGAACAGTAAACCGATTTTGTTCACCGATGATTTACAAAGGCGTGGGTATCCAGCATAACCATGCTGAGGATGACAGGTTCGATTCCTGGTCAGTCCAGGACCTTTTCGTGAAGGAAATTTCCTCGACCTTAATGAGCATGCAGTATTTTCGTGCAAGTCTCACGCTATACACAAGCAAAATAGTAATTGGCAGGAGAAGTTTTTAGTTGAAAACTGTGAAAGTGCTTGTAAGAGATAAAATAAGAAAATTTCAAACAAATCGAACAATTTCATTTATTCTTATTATATCTCCTACAGTGCTCATATAAAAAGCTAAGAAGCAGGCTTTGTCCCTGTAGGGGCGTTATGTCAAGAAGAAGAAGAAGAAGAAGAAGACGAAAGAAAACATGTGTCTTGAGTACCAGACGCGCATTGAAGTTGAGAACCTGTTTGAGGAGAATATATGACGAAGTCACACCCCGAAATTTCAAGAGCACAAATCTGAAGAACCAAATGACGGTATGTGCTGTAAAGTTGGTCGATTGGTGACCTGCTGGTAACAGTCAAATAAGAGACCCTAAAGTCGTATACGCATCTGTCATAGGATGCAAACACATTATTGGAATTCAAAGGAACAGCATATAACTCGATTTTATACTCACTGTTCTAGTACTTTCACCACACTGTCCATAAACACAAAACTGTCATCTGCTGGATTTCCCATTCACATGGGACTATTATGCTTTTATGGGTAGAATAATAAACATAATATAAAAAATATACCGTTGAAAAATCATGTTTGCAATGGAAAACAGTGTTTCTCATAAATGTGCTCTACGAAAAAATGAAAAAATATCATACTTTTTCAAAAAAAAAAAAATGTTCTAGACCCGCCGATAGAACTTTCTCATTTAAGTCTCAAATGAAAAAGGGGACCCTCAGCTTTCGTTTGGTGGGTGTCCAAGCGATACCGATTTTTTTAAATTAATGTTGTCCACCAGACACACCGTGCTGTCATTCAATGCACGTTTATTATGCTAAAGTTGAAGAACCGACCCTTGACCCGCAACTTGCACATTCTTCCGTTGATCGGGCACCTATCCGAGCTGTTCCCAGCTCGCGTGTATTGCCGTAGCTCTGGTAGATGGTATGATTACCTCTAAACGTTCGCACCATTGATCCTGTCCAACACACCTTCTGCAGCGCTACAATGTCGAACCTGCGGTCCTTCAGTATGTCGGTAAGTATGCGGGTGCTCCCGATGAAATTGAGAGATCTGTTCTTCCACGTACCGAGCTTCCTTTTGTTCGCTGGGGTCGTTGCCGTTGGTTTCGATTCGTATTTTCTTGTTGATTTTTTGGTGCTCGCAAGCCTAACACCAACCCGAAGCAAACTCCCCCTCGCTGTCAGCATACGACCAAAGTTCCCAAGGTTGCATGTTTTCCGACCGGTGCCACGCGGAGGTAAAGATCGGAGTTGCAAGGCAAAATGCTGAAGCACCCTACAAGAGTGACAATGATTTTGTTGCCCTTTTCCGGCTATATTTCGGCCAGTATGTCTGAAATAAACGTAAATACTTGAAGTATTTTTAGACAAAGTACGTTTAACTTGTTCTGTTCTGTTGCTTAGTTGGTTAAAGCGCCGGACTAGCGATAACGGAGTCGTGGGTTCGAATCCTACCAAAACAAGTGGTATTTTTTCACAAATTTATCTCTCAACTAGCTGTCCCGGCAAACTTTGTCTTGCCATGATGTGGTAGTTTGACAACTGTTAAGGGGTCATTTTGGCACTGCACTTTAGATTGATTTTATTTCGGTCGTGTTGATTTCCTTCCCAGCTCATGGAAAATCAGTTCTTTATCAATTTTGTTACTTTTCTAGTTGATTTTCGTAACTTTTTGTACATATAAACACAGCCACCACGAATACGAACCGAACTGTGCAGGAGTCATGCTGATCGGTTCACCCGTTCGTGAGTTTTGTTGCCTCAAAGAAACTTCGAATTCATTTATATATATATAGATTTGCCAATTAAACGTACTTTGCCTAAACATACTTCAAGTTTTTATCCTACAAGAGGTCTGAACCGCATTACCAGCCTTTATCGTGCCCTTTTGATCACCTTCTGGATGCTGGATTTGCTGTAGCGTGCAATAGACTCGTGGTTTAAGAGTGAATCTTTTCGACCACAGGTTCTCCAGACTCATAGACTTACATTGTTGTTAGCCCTCAGTAACAATCCAACATAGAAGTACGGGTCCACTACATCGAAAGTATCCCCGGATATTGTAACTTACTTTCTAGGCGGATTCTGTCGTACTCGGGTTCGCCTATTAGCATGTTGTTTGTTTTTGACGCATTCACCACCAGTCTAACCTTTTCTGCTTCGGGTTTCAGGCGGTTTCCTTATTTTTCACCTTATTTTCCTGGTATTGCTTTTTGGATTCCTCGCGGAAATTTGAACAAGATTTCCCGGGATTTCGTCTATTGTTATTTCTTCATTAGAGAGATTTTCTACCCGAAGCTGGTTCATCTCTTTGAATTTCGTCTAGAGTTCCAGGGAAAAACGGGAGAAACTCAGGTAGAACGAGAAAGTTTTGGCCGGAATATTTTTTAAAGATTATCGAAGGATTTCTGAAGTTTTAAGAATTCGCTCTGAGTTTCTACCAGGACTTCTATCAGATAATTGCTTCCGGTGTTGGTCCTGGGATGTTTCACGGTGTCAAAGTCTCGATCATTATCGAACTTTCATGTACATCGTTTTTATCTTCAAAAATGACTAGTATTCGGGCATTGCATTTTTCCCACAATATATAAATTCAAAGCTTTTATTTAACATATTGTTAGTTTTCATAGAATTCCTGTTTATTTGTAATTTGTTATTTAAAATTTGGTTGAAAACAATAACCTGCTAGTATACACTTTATATGAGGTCAGCATTATTTATTGAAAAATAATTTCCCATATAATGGTCAAAAACTCATGCAAGATGACAAGTGAATATAATAATAAAAAAATAATTTATTGAAATACTCTTCGTAAGATATCTCAGTAATCAAATGTCGAATCGAAATAAAATATCATATCTCAAAAAGTTAACATGCATTACTCCCAAGTACTCTTTGAAACATATCTCGGTTACCAAATGTCCAATCCTAATGAAATTGTATAGAGTTCTACTAGAATGTTGTAGCTTTCATTTGGTGCCAGCAGAACCAAAATCGGTTGACAGACGGCTGAGATATTTATTATGATACACTTGGTCAAAAATCTCAAAAAGTTTAGTTGTATAAATCCTAAGTACTCTTCGAAAGATATCTCTGTAACCAAATGTCCAATCAAAATAAAGTTTCTGGGCGATCTACTAGGATGCAGTTGCTTTCATTTGGTGCCAAGAGAACCCAAATCGGTTGACAAACAGCAGGGATATTTATTATGATACACTTGGTCAAAAATCTTAAAAAGTTTAGATGTATGACTCATAAGTACTCTTCGAGTATATCTCGGTAACCAAACGTCCAATCGAAAAAAAAATCAATAGCGTTCTACTAGGATGTAGTAGCTTTCATTTGCTTCCAAGAGAACTCAAATCGGTTGACAGACGGCTGAGAAACGTGCGTGACTTTTTTTGTAACGCACACACACACACACACACACACACACACACACACACACACACACACACACACACACAAAATCGATGCATTACTTTCAACTGTAGATGAAAAACAAACAGACGTAGTTTTAAGCATTTTGTACAAACATGACCAATTTTCATTCGCATAATAGACGGTTCTTTTAAGCTACAGTTTAAAGTTCTATGATGATAATTATGAAATTTCGTTAGCAGTTATGATACTTATAGATACACTTTCTTGCAAAATTTCATCAACTTTGATCAATTGGTTTGAAAGCTACTGCTGTTGATAGGTGTGAGTGTTAGGGAAAATTGTTCGTGTTTTTCATGTGCGATGTTTGCCTATTCATAACTTTTGAATTTTTCTGCTAATTTTTATGAAATTTTGTCAGAAGGTAGCTGATTATGTGTATACTTTGCCTGCAAAATTTTAGAATTATTGGTATAGTACTTTCAATAGTACAATCAAAACAATGAAGGGTGCTGACTAATTGCTTTCGGAGGGGCTAAAATCACGTTCAGTCCCAATACATGTTTCGACTATAAAATTGTTGATAGTGCATCGATTTTTTTGAAATTTTGCCTATGCTACAAATGTAGATTGAGACGTTTGTGTTCAAAATTTCAGTCATTTCCATTGCAAAATTCAAAAGTTACAGCGCTAACAAGCAAAACTAGGGGCTGTACAAAATTCATTGGCGCACATTCTACTCTTTCATTGCTATAACAAAAAGTACTACTCCGATTCACATGAAATTTTGTAGGTGAAATGAACACATCTTGAGAAATTTTTAGGCCAAATTTGAGCAATTTTAATGTATATATTGCAGAGTTATAGCTGTATTTCTGTGTCCCGATTATTGCGGATACAGGTTTTAATATAGAAAAGTATGCATGTGGGCCCATATAGCCGAGGCGGTAAACGCACGGGTATTCAGCATGACCATGCTGAGGGTGACGGGTTCGATTCCCGGTCGGTCCAGGATCTTTTCGTAAAGGAAATTTCCTTGACTTCCTTGGGCATAGAGTATCTTCGTGCCTGCTACACGATATACACATGCAAAATGGTCATTGGCAGAGGAAGCTCTCAGTTAATAACTGTGGAAGTGCTCGTAGAACACTAAGCTGAGAAGCAGGCATTGTCCCAATGAGGACGTTACGCCAAGAAGAGAGAGAGATGCATGTCTGGCATCTCTGGATGTGACTCCTGAATGATTTTTTGCCTATTAAATATTTCAGAGTTTTTAAATGTCTGACGAATTCGGGTATGAGTCCTTGAAATAAATCTAAGAAGAAAGCATCGAGATCTAGAAGAAATCGTAGGAGGAATTCTAGGAGAAATTATTACATAAAGTTTGTGATGTTGTGGAAGAATTTGAACTTACGATAACTAATTCATCACAGGGTCGCAAGCAAAATGTCCGATCGCTGGGATCGATTCTGAGAAAGCTCCAAAGAAAATTTCATTCGCATTCCCTAGTATAATGCCTGCAGGAGTTGCTGGATGATTTCCATGACTATTTTCTGTACATAGTGCAATTTCATACAAAAAACTATTATAAGAATTGTTGAAGAAACTTTGGCAAATGTCTGTTGAAAAATGTTTTGTTTCATGTAAATTCTCGATATGTGAGTTTTCAGACCGTCTCGAATGACATTTAATTAGGTCATTTAAAAATCGATGAAAAAAAATCGAGAAATAGTTGTTGGAAGCGCTATTCTGGGCTACTTGGAAAATTTTAGGCTGGGAGTCAACAAAAAATATTTGGTAAAAAAGGATAAGGTTTTTGGAAAATTGAAATTATATGACATGTAACATATTTACACCCCGCGATGAATATTACTCTCATTGTATGTTTTTCAGATAGTCTTTCAAATATCCTTAAACATCTTCGAAGGCATCATTTTAATCCAACAAACTGCAAACCTGGCCTCCCTGCAGGCACCCCTAAAGCAAGTGACACCATGAGCCGCGAATTTCTCGCTTGCAGCTTTCAATGTCAAATTACCATCTATGTGCTAATCTCAATAGTTTTGAAATGTACTTATCACCTTATCAGTTGTCTCTGTTCTCACTTCGTCTCACTGCAAATAGTGTGCGAAACAGATCCGTCCGGTCCGGTGTTATGACCTAAGCCCGATGGTCCAGATCTAATTAGTTGATAAAGAACCCATTATATGTAGGACACCAATGGTACCCAGCAAATAACCCATTTGGACCCATTAGAGCCAACAACAGCCCTGTCAATGATGATGATTATAATGATGATAACGATGAGGCACATTATATTCCATTCTTGTTTGGGTGGTGTTATTCTAGTTGTTCTGCTGGTGCTGTTGGAGCAAATGACAAATATTAATTTTAGGAATTCCAAATGGGGGCACTTCGTGCGGTGAACTGGAATTCGATCGAAAGTCATAATGGAGATCCCTCCTGCCTGGTACAAGGAGGGGGTGACCCTGTGGTGTGGAGAGAAACGACATCCAGTTCGCTTTTGTTGAGACACGATTGTACCATTTGTCGTCACAGCTGTAGTAATGGTAGGGGAATTGTTCCAATATATCATCCCGTATTTTGTTAAAAACGATGATTTGCTGAAAAGTCGAACTGTTTTAAAAATTAACGGTTTCGAAGTTATTAAATCGATAGATGAAAGTGTGATCCTTGAAGAAGATCAAACTCAACAGCCGAAACGTTGGAACAGTATCAAACACGATTTTAGATTTGTCTGTGAGCAAATTCATGTTGTCCTTCTTTATTTAGTCCATGAGGAAACACTTGAGTGAAGAATGTATACAAGTACCTTTACCCTACTTGTAATACTCTATATCTTGCACTGGTTGTGTCTCATCGCCGCCGTCGGTGTAGCCACCCATAGAGAGGGGCACACGAACCGAGAAGGAAACAGAGAAAAATAATGTTCCATCAAACTGAGAGATGTAATGGCTTTTTACAGTGCGCTAAGTGGGTCGTGAAAAGAGTTGCGGATATAAATAGCAGCGCTGCCTCCACGCCAAGGCAAGCCCCAAGGTCGATCCCAAGGAAGGCTGAAGATGATAACGCTGCTTCGCTGTCACGGACGGACGGACGTCCCAAATGTGCCAGGAACAGTGCCAATAACTCAATTTACAGTGCATCAAGCCCTAGCGCGCTGGGTGACGTTTGTGGGGCGGTCGGTTCTTAAGTAAGTGCTTTTTTAAAGGCAGTCAGTTGCACATATGAAGAGGAGAGTGTCAAACAAAGCCCACCACAGCTTTATGCAGCTACTATCCTAACGAGACCGTCATTTACTGACTCATTCAAGCGATGGCGTGGTGGATGAATCGTGGGTTGAAAAGGTGTGTGTTGCATTTTGTGGAGTAAGATTGGCGCCATAGAAGATGTGCTTTGAATTTACATTGTATGAAAGAATTCATTCGTAGCTGTCTGTTTAAATTGTGAGGGTTGGTGTTAAGGTGCAGGTTTTCGCGCTGCAGAATGTATGTTAATAAGGTATGTGCTTGGTTAGATGAAGTAGTATGATGCAAGTCAGTTCGTGTATTCACAGTGGCAGTCATTGGATTTATTTTCAAAATATTGTATTTGGTTGTGACTACAAATGTTAAAATTTATAAAATCTCTAAAAACCTGAGATTTTCTAAAGCTTTTCTATGACTATTTATAGCTAAATAAATTGCTGCGCACTTAATTTTTAAAGATGCAATTTGAAGAGTTTATACATTATTTGTTAAAATATGTTTACGTTACTGATACGATTGTGACACTGATTTAAGCTTGAGCTTCATTGGCTGCCCGTAGATGCTACTCCGGGGACTAAACAGACATCTTCAGTGTGTGAGTGTTTTTTATCTTTTATTTTTAGGAGACAATGGCTCCAGCCATGTCAGGTTGGGGAAGCAAGTGATGATTGGAATCGTTTGTATCCACAGCAGATCGAATATACCTCTGCGTGTGCACAAATTCATGCGGATGTCGGAGTTTTGGCAGGATATGGTTAGCACATATATACGTGGATGCCAGGCGTAATGTGATAGAATTGTGTGTTTATTGTTACTTGGTGTTAATTATGTTAAATCATTGCCTACGTTTCGAGCCTGTGGTTGGGATCTTCATCAGGGATCGATATGAATCAACTTGTAAAGATCGTGTGTTTATTATTTTGAGGATAATGTGGCTCGCTTGGTTGCATAGCTCGTAGGCGTTATCTGATTTGACACTGTGCTGTGAAAGTTAGAGAGAAGGCACATGGAATTTTGAACCCGTTTCTGGTTCTAGCGATGACTATGAACGAGCATATAAATATACATGAGTTGTATCTCCACATATACAACTGGAGGAGTGAGAAAGTACATAGAAATATACAAAGTAGGAGGAAATGGACGGGTCAGGGATTGAACCCAGGACCTTCTGCATACGAATCAGCCACCAAGCAAACCACCAAGCCTGTTTAAATAAAAACAAATAAATTTATAAAGACAAATTGATTATTTAGTATGTAAGAAGACGTATGAGTAGATGTTTTAATAATCTGTTTTATTTTTCTTTGTTTTCCAGGTAAGCGTTCGGATATTTGTAGTATAACATAAATAGTAAGTATTTTACAATATTCAGCCTATTTGAATAAGCAAATGATATGATTGTGGCACTGATTTGAATTATAGATTTTCCCCTTCTCGTTGTATCACATGAAACGAGTAAAACGGTTGTTTGTCCAGCCTCGTTTTGGTGCTGGACGTTTTCAGTTTCAGATTCAGAAAATATTTTTTACCCTGAGCAATTCTTGTCGAATTTATACTGAAATAATTTTTGTTAAGAAGCCTGGCAGAGTTTTGATACATTACTGCTGTTTACACACATATAATGTCCGAATTAAATATAACAAGATAACAGTCAGATTTTCTGACAAACCCAATGCAGATCTTAGAGAGCTTTTTCCTAAAAATCAGAAATAAAACTATAATGAGATCCTCAGCTTTTCTGCTTAGGAGATCTTTAAAAGTTTGCCTCTTAAACCTATAAGTTGTCAACAATCTCTTTTGGAAAAAAAAGAAAAAGAAAACAAAATGACCAGTACACGGGACTGAATTGTCGACATATGCCAAAATAACCGTTTCAATCACTTCTAGACTGTGAAAGTCATAACAGTCTCTCATTAGGAACCTTTTTTTAATCTTTGCCGTGTATCCACCTTGTTATTGCTTTCTTAAAGATATTAACGATTGGATGGAATTAATACGATACACCCGTTTGTTTTGGTTATAGTTTAGTCAATTTTGATCTACTGACTAAATTTTTGTACACGAATAGTACTGATTGTAACTATCAGTGCACACATTTGCATGCAAATTGGTTTAATATTGATTGAGTTATTGCAAGAAAAGCGACTCGTGCAAAAAATGAATCGGGTGTATTCATTATTTGTTATCAGCAGTCGCTCACGCTGCGATTTGATGTCTTAAGTGATCATATTAATTTTTATAGAGATGAAGAGTTATAGAAGTGTCGTGGTTCATTTGGTAAGACTCCGCGTTGCACGATCTGAAAGCGCCTGCCTAACACTTTTGTATCGCTCAATGTTTTTTCTGAAGTTTCCACGAAGGATTATATTGAAAAATGCTTCCAAAAATTTCTCCAGATATTCATTTTAAATTCCTCTATTCTGAGATTCCTTCAGAATTTTTTCGAAGTATTCTTTAGTAAAATCTTCCGATGGCTGCTTCGTGAAGCTATATATGGGATATGGCAGAAGTTTCACAAAGATATTTTTCGGAAGTCTTGCATGAATCGCTTCAGAAATTTTTTCACGAATTTTTTTTATAAATTGTTTTAGTGATTTTTCAAGATTTTTGTGCAAGGATTATTTTAAAAATTCATCTAAATATTTGTTCAGGAATTAAACCAGGAATTCATTTAATAAATCCTTCAGAAATTGTTACTCTGCTGTTTTTTTTTTCAAATCTTCTATTTTTTTAAGTTTTACAAGGGTTTTCTAGATTCTTTTCCAGAAATACCTCAACGAATTCTTTCAAAATATACTGCAGGGTTATTGAGATTTATTTTTCCAAGGATACTTTTATAAATTCGTCAGATTTTTCCTTCAGAAATTTGACAAGGGATTCCTCCAGAAATTTTCAAAGATTTTTTTTATAAATTCAGTAGAAATTCTTCCAGGGATTGCTTAAGAATTTATCTAGAAGTTTTTCCGTAAAATTATCGAAGAGTTTCATCAGAGAACCTTTCAAGGATTTTTCATAAGTCTTTCCAGATATTCTTTCTACAGATCTTTCCGAGATTTATTCGGAAGTTTCTCTTCAAAGATTTGTTCAGAAATCTCTCTAGGGTCTAGGAGTCTCTTCAGAAGTTCTTCGAAGGATTCTTGTAGAAAATACCTCATGGATGACTACTCTTAGAATTTCATCAGACATTCATAGATTTTGTATTAAAAAAAACTTCAGCTAATCCTTAACAAAGAGATTCTTTCAAAAAATCTTCTAAAAGTTCATTCAGAAATTCTTCAGTGGTACTTTCGACTATAGAATTTTCATCATAACTTTCTTCTAGTACTCCAATCTGTCAATTTGCAGTCTTCTATGGATTGCTTTCGGAAACGTAGCATTAGAGTCGTTTAGAAAATCCCCCAGAAATAGTTTTAAGAAAATCTTCTACAGAGTCCTTCAAAAAATTCCTCCATGGACTCTTTAAGAAAACCTCGTATAGATTGCTCCAGGAATTCCTGGATGAATTTTTTCAACAAATTCTTTGGTCTTTTAAAAAATTGTTCTAGAGATAACTCCAGAAATTTGTTCATGGATGCCTCTTAAAAACTTTAATGAACATTATTTTTCCGGGAATACCTCCTGTGATTGTTTCGTATAATTTTGCATGGATTTTTTTCGGAAAATCATAAGTTCAGAATTTCTATTTAAATTTCTCTAAAGTTTTCTTCGGAGATCTTTTCAGGGATTTTTAAGACACCTTCAAGGATTACTTAAAAAAATCCCCTTTGAGAAATTTCTTCATGCATTCTTTCATGAATTTGTTGTGGATTGTGTTTGATAATCTCATTCCAATTTCTTCGGAAATAACTTAGGGATTTTCTTCATAAAATGTTCCAACATTTTGAAATTGCTTCAATGCTTCGATAGTTACAGATATTCCAACTTACCTTTGCCAATCGCTCATCAGATAGAAGCAAAACAATTATACACCTCCTATAGCACTGAAAATCGAATGGTTACGCAAAACTTCACGTTTCTATTGCACTCCACTTACGACTTTGCATTTTTGTGTCGTTTTGCGTTAGACAAAAGCAACCGCGCCATAGCAGCAACTAGAAGAATTGTTTTTCATCATCGTCGATTTTGACTTCGATTGATTCACTTGTTGGACCATTTATTGAGCATGAGCATGAGCAAGGACAACTGCATTTACACAAAGAACCAACAGATGATGCTTGGGATTAGCTTTCTCCTCACTTCGATAAACTACAAACCCACCAAGTACAGTCATAGCACAATCATGGGTCACCCACAATTATGGGTCAATTCCATTTGAATTGCATGGTGAACTGACTGATTAATAATTGTGACAGAGTGACCCATAATTGTGCAATGACTGTATGTATCACAATACTTGGAGACACACTTTATCGATTTTCTATGGAGTGGCTGAATGAAAAAAAGGAAAAACGTATGAGACCTTGTGAAATGTAATTCGAGATATTGTTTTATTGTTTTGCTGTTCAAGTCAAAAATGATCAATTTTAGTTCGTCCCAAATAACTTTTTACATGGACACTTTTTATTATTTATTCATTTTTCTTATAAATTCGCTATAACTTAACAACGGTTCAATGGAGGAAAACAATTCTATTTATTTTTTTAATTGGAAATTGTATGAAGAATCTGTTTTTTGGTTGTTTTAAAAATTGATGGAAAATAAAAATTTAGTAAAAATAGTTATGAACATTTGACTATCCTAGACTATTTGGCAAATTCTGAGGCTGGAAGTACGGATAAAAAACGAAAGATAAGGTTTTTGTAAAACTGAAATCATATGACCAACAACAGCAATGCTTTAGGATGTGTCCCAGTGGAAATACAATTCCAATAAGACAAAAAGTCAAACAAAAATTGAAAGCATCATCGTTTCTTAGCCGAAATATTCCGAGTCACCTATACACAGAAATACATTTGCGCTAATATCACGTACCGAAAATTCCCTTTTTACCTGACGAGATGAGCCAGCTCAAGAATAATAAACAAGAAATAAATTATTCACCATTACCAAATGAGGCAGCCTTACGCGGCACATGCTTCTAATCCGTCGCCCATTAGCATCGTCGCCTTTTGGCGAAAGAACCGTTCTGCCTGAGGATTATTAGTCTACCCCAATCTCTTCTTGTATCCACGCTGCTGCTGCTGTGCAATTTGCAGCACCGACCATCATGCCCCCTCATTCCCAGAGCCATCCGTCCGTCCGACTGACGGTCTCTGGTCTGGTCCCATGAAAACATACTTTACTGCCCTAGCCTACAGTGTTTACCTGACCTGATTCCTACCCTATCCCAACCATATTAGACTCCCGTACAGGACGAGGACGGCGATGATTTCGTCATTCTGTTTCTTGCAACTCATCTTTACGTAGGGCGATGGAGTGTCCCGATTGTGGCAGATTTCGGTCGACGTGCTCGTCAGCTGATATAACATTCCTAGTCCTAGTATACATATCATCTCTTCTGTTTGGCGTAACGTCCATGCTGGGACAAAGCCTGCTCTCAGCTTGTGTTCAATGAGTACTCTCGCAGTTATTAACTAAGACCTTCATTTGCCAATCACCATGGTGTGTCAGGCACGAAGATACGCTATGTCCAAGGACGTCAAGGAAATTTCCATCACCGAAAGTTCCTGGGCCGACCGGGAATCGAACCCGCCACCTCTGCATGCTAATGCTGAATACCCGTACGTTTACCGCTGCGACTTAATGCCCCCGTATATACAGTTTACTCTATAAATTACGTATCGTACTTTCCTATCGAAGCCGGGTAGTCGCAGTTCGGTACCCCCAGAAGAGAAATTTCCACCATGGCACGGGACGGACTCGAAATTTCGGGAACAGAATTCTCTAGCGCTCGTGAACCGGTAATAATCAACGAAATGTCCAATGGAAAGGGACCCTCTCTATCCGCCACCGTGTGTAAGCTAGTAAATTATTTCCACAGGATAGCTGTCGTCGACATCATGCTGTCTTTCGGAGCCAATCATATTATATTGCTGGCTGGCATAGGTACCAGTCGGCGACGACGACGTCGTCATCGTCCGGCTCGCTCCTCGAACGAGCAATTTAGATAATCTGTTTTGGCCGGTAAACGGTTTGACCGAGTGGAGAGTTAATCGAGTTGTACATATTAGATTTGGACGGTATCGGTTTCTTCGATAATGTGCTTTCGGGTAGATAACATCGAGTTGGGCATTGCTTTTCCGTGAGACTTTTGACATTTTGATGTTTAAAAATGTTCTTAATAATTTGATTAGGGAATTACTTGAAGATTGATGATATAATCTTGTACCGTCGTGCGGGGCTACTTTTGAAATGCGGGGCTACTTTGGGCACTTTTGAATATGGATTTTTTGAATTCAAAATATGGTTCAAATCTGTTTGATGTCTTAGGAACTATTATAAAGCAATAGTTTTCCCTTCATTTGGTTGAAAGTATTTTTCAAACAGACCGTTTATTGCTTGTCAGGACGCAAAAAAACATCGAATAAACCAATATAATATACATAACGTATCAGAACATTTGGTCTGTAGGCATTGTTTCTACAGTTCATAAATTTCAAAGGGTTGATCAATTCATTCAAAATGTATCAACGTAGCACATACAATCGAATATTTGTATCGTTATACGTTATAAATGACCGTTTCGCCCAAATAAAGGATTGATGGTCCCTTTTTTTCAGGCTATCTATATAGCAATATCACGCTGCTCATAATACCAAAGGTAGCACAGAACCATCTTAAAACGCATATTTTTATTGAAATTATGTATGATACAGTATACTACAGTATTGGTACAATGTAGTTTTCCAAATAACTCTGGAATTTGAAATGCAGTTTTGTTATAGATAAAAATGTCCAAAGTAGCCCCCATCCGGTTCTATATAAGATGTGTCCGATTGGTGTATGAACAACTTTTTTGTTTATTGATGGATTTAGCTCAAATTTTGCATACATCCTACATACATACTCACAATTATTGTGTATAAAAATTGCGGAAATTCATTCACTAGTCTGGGAGTTATAATGTCATAAAGTTGAAAAACCATGAAAAAGTGTATAAAGAAGCCCCGCACGACGGTAATCACTTTTCGAACCTTCTAAACAGAATATCCTCAATGATTGAGTGTAATCAGTTTTGAACCTTTTAATTCCTCCCTCTATTGCTTATCCTTTGACAGATATGCGTGTTGCGACTATCACTTGCAGTCTTCCTCATTGTCAGTTATCCCTCCTTTAGAGAGGCGAACAAATATAATGTTTAACGTAAATGTAGCACTTTTTTTTTTTTTTTTTACTTATTCGTTTATTTGGAAGGCTCGGGCGCCACATGGGCATAACTGAGCCGAAATCTTTTGTTTTTTTTTTTACAATGGTTATACATTTTACAATTTATTACTGCCTTAAAACTATGTTAGTTTGGGAAGCCGAAGTACTCGCGGCTGTTTCGAGGTTAAGGATTAAAAAAAAAAATAATAAAATAAAATTGGGAAGGAGGGATTTATGGGTTTAAAACTAAATTATTTGCTAACTTATACTAAAACATTGATGGGACAAATTGTCCATATCTGTAACGGAACCAAAAAGAAAGGACTTTATCGGTAGAAAACGACAAGAAGAGGACAAACGGAAGGGGGATGACGACAGACAGGGGCGAACAACAAAACCAAAAGGCGGACAACGAAAACAAGGAACGTACTACATCAAACTCTGACATCAACACGTTTCAAAAACTGGTAAATCAGGTTCATGTATTCCAAATCAAGTCCTGCCAACACTTCTCTAACGGGTTTCTGTTGTTTTCCTCGGACCCGGAGAATTTCATGTAGCTCAGATCTGACCTCACGATACTCATTGCATCCCCACACGACATGTTCGATATCCTGGTAAGCCACGCCACAGACACAGAGATTGCTTTCTGAGAGCCCAACACGGAAGGTATGTGCGTTCAACAAATAGTGGTTGGACATCAACCGACACATTACACGAATGAAATCGCGGCTCAAATCCAACCCTTTGAACCATGGCTTCTTCGACACCTGTGGAATGATGGAGTGCAACCATCTACCCATCTCTCCATCTCTCCATTTGTGTTGCCAGCTGATCAAGGTCTCCTGACGGGCCAATGCAAAAAATTCGTCGAAGGCGATTTGACGCTCGAAAATATCGCCTCCGCTAGCGCCCACCTTAGCCAGAGAGTCCGCTTTCTCATTGCCCGGAATTGAGCAATGTGAAGGGACCCAAGCTATGGTGATGATGTATGAGCGTTTGGACAAAGCACTCAAGACTTGGCGTATTCCTTTCAGGAAGTACGCTGAGTGCTTCATCGGTTTCATTGACCGAACAGCCTCCAGAGAGCTTAGACTGTCGGTAAAAATGAAGTAGTGCTCAGGTGGAAGAGTGCGAATGTACTCTAAGGTGTAGTATATAGCCGCGAGCTCAGCAATGTATACTGAACATGGCTTTTGAAGCATGAAGGTGGCGCTATGAAATTCATTGTAGACACCGAATCCAGTCGAATCATCGGTTTTGGAACCATCTGTGAAGAACTGTCTGGCCCCGCTAACATGCCCGAACTTACTTGCAAAAATTTGTGGAATACCTATGGAACGAAAAGATTCCGGTATACCGGTGATCTCATCCTTCATAGAGAGATCAAAATCCACAGAGGAGCTGTCGAAGTCTGAGAAGTTGTCACGATTGGTGTTAACCGGAGATGGGCTTACCTCCAGCGTCATGTACCAGTAGTACACACTCATAAAACGAGTTTGGGGATTCTGTTCGAGCAGCTTTTCGAAGTTTTCTATGACCAACGGATTCACAACCTCGCATCGGATGAGGAAAAATGTAGCACTTAACAAAAATCTTTGTTGTACAGCAACGCAATCTATGATTTTACACCGACACTAAAAGTGACCAACTGTACATTTATTCATGCACAATTTAGTGAACATGGTTTTCTTTAATTGTCGCAGCTAGACGAATTGATCACATCTTTCATGCGGCAGGAAAAAATGCGAAAGTGTTTATTAACTCCAAACCTCATTTTCGTTCATTTGACGTTTAACAATCTATATTTCAAAGTTCCATGATCTCTAACAGGCTAATTTCCTGAAAAGTTATTTAAATTTTTTTCCTATTTTGGTCACTAACCGTTATAAGATAGCGCCTAAAGCTGAAGACAATCAGAATTTTCCGAATTTTCATACCACTGAAAATTACACAGGTCATTAAATTTCATATCTGTTAAAACAAATTTTTCATTTTCTCTACAATATTAATATATATATGTGCATATTTCATCTAGTATGTGAAAGTACATGGCTCTGGATTAGTATGGCCTGGTTTTTCATCGAATTAAAGCTACTTTTTACTATTTTAGTCATTTGTGAAAAGAAGTGTGCGCAAATCGAATGAACAAAAACAGAACAGAATATCAACGATATCTAGACAGCTTCCAAGTTTTAAGAAATTGTCAAAAATTGCAATAACTTCCGCGAAAATTGACATATATAGCTGAGCCAAAGAATATCAAACACTCAAAATTCGATACGCGAAATATCAGTGTCTTTTCTTTTGGTTAATGTTTTTTTTTTGTTCAGTGTGAAATGAGTGCCTCCTTACGGCATTTTTCCAACACTTTTGAATGTTCTATCAAATTTCATTGTATCAGCTGAAAACATTTCATTTTTACCATATTTTTAAATTTCTGGAGTTCTGAGAATTAAAGTTCAGATTCTCAAATTGCTTCTCGAAATTCTTATGTATTAGCTTTGTTTTTTTTTTTTTTTACTTCTAGTTGGTAAATATTTCAATTACCTTTTTGAAATATTTCCTGAATAATTACTTTTGGTTTTCCAGTCTTCATGCTGTGTCAAGCTTTTCAGGGTGCCTTTTTTAAATAAAAAATCCCAACCGTTGCAAATTTTGGCATATTTTTTAAGTCTTAAACTAGTTAACATCTGATAAAGTCTTGTCATGCAATTCCCGAAGAAATTCAAAACTTTCTCAAAGTTCTGTAATAAGTCGCTTGCAACAGTTTTAGTGCTTCTGGCAAAATAATTAGCAATGTATCAGTTTTGAATATATCTTTCAAGTTTTTTTTTTCAAATTCGCAGAGCTTAGATAAAATTTATGTGGCTTTAAAATGTTAATATTTACAGATTTTTGATTTTTTTTTATTTTTAAATTAATTGCCAGGTCATCTAATTTTCTTCCCACAGAACAAGGATCAAAAGTCGAGTGCTCCGTCTTGTAGGAAGTAAAAAAAATCCAGGGAATGCATTTACAAGGGGGTGTAGTTGTTTTTTTTTTTGGTATGTCGATGATGTGTATTTTAACCTCAAGCTAGTTCTAAACTAAATTTTCAGGGACCGTCATTCAGTACAAGAATAGATGTTTTGCAAAATATTAGACTTTTCTTAAGAGGATAACGGTATAAAAGAATTATCTGAAATTTAATATTAAAAAGGATCAAAATAACAAAATCTTTAAAAACTTTGTTAACAATTTGTTAAAATGTGAAACGTATTTAAATAAGCTATACGTGCATTTTTTAAGATTGCAGAGATTTCGCTGAATCCTACATCCAAAAATACCGATGCCCTCAAGAAAGGAATGGTTCTTTGCAAACTTCTACATTTTGATGGCCGAAGGTCCTAGATATATAATTAAGAAAAATCGTGAAACTACTATTCCTAGATTTCTAGAGAATTACTGTACAATTTTTATTAAGTTTGAAGGCTCCACCACAGATAACAGATGTTTATCCTAGAACAAAACTTAACTCGAAACCTGTGTAAAAACTGTAAAAACCAAATACGTTGCTCACTTCTTCCACAACGCTTGAGTACAAATGACAAATGCAAATAATCCCTGTTAGATTACTGCAGCAATTGGTTGTATAGATGCAAGAAGTGAGCAACGTATTTGGTTTTTACAGTTTTTACACAGGTTTTGAGTTAAATTTTGTTCTAGGATAAACATCTGTAATCTGTGATTCTACTAACACTCCAAATAATATCCCCAAAGATTGGAAACTTCTCATGAATTACATTGTAAACGTATACATTTAGATTTGATTAAAAATTACTAAAATAATTATTTGCTGTGATTCTTTCCGTGACTGCATGATAAGTTGCTACATATAAGCATTTCACTATTTCGAGTTGTTACTGGTTCCTCCACGAATTCAGAACTTTTTCTGGAATTTCTCTAGACATTTAGTCAGTATCATATTGAGAACTTATAAATTAGAAGACATAGAATGTTCCTAATTGACGAATTGAGAGAACCCTGTGAAAAAAAAAATCGCGTTCAAGTGGGATTCGAATTCACCACTCCGCATTTGCTAGATCAGTGCTTTAACCAACTAAGCCACAGAATAGGTAACAATTATGTGGAATAGAAAACCAAACTGACCCCAAACCCGCACTATTTGCTTTGACAGAGCTCAGACCTGCCATCTAGGAAAAGTTTGCCATGTAAGTGAAGTGTTGCTGAAGGACATTACGTTTAAAATGCTTCTAAAAAAATGCGGTATTATTCTTTGAAATGTGGGTTAATGGACGAGGTTAGAATATTGCTTAGCTACAATAGAGATAACTTTACGTTTTCAATATTGTATTATAGATTAAGTACTGATAATGTGGTTTTTCAAAGTTCTTATCTCGTACATTAATACCCACTTCAATAAAAATATGGAATTTTTTTAGAAGCCTTTTAAATATTATTTCTTACACATTAATTCCTATATTATTTTGCTAGCAATGCTTGACGCACACGAATGTAGTTAAAATTCATTCAAGAGTCTAATTAGTAATGTCAATGAAAACCCGGACATATCATTATTACTATATTCTTCAGAATATTGTTCTGGAATCAGAATGACCTATGATTTTGCTTTGAGATTTACGACAAAAACTTCGCAAGACAGAAGTTCGTCAGAAATTTCGAAACATAACTTTCATGTACAAATGTGAACGTTTTGAAAATTAATTCACGCTAAATTCAGCTAAATCCTGCGAAAACTCTCACGCGGATTAGATTGGAATTGGCCCGAAAACTTTGGCAGGAGATCTGAACGATTGCTGCAAGAAATTCTATTATGTATTTTTTCATACTGTTATAAATAACTTTTTTCCTGAAATTACATCCGAAACTCCTCGAAGATGCCGCCTTTTAAAATTGCGTTAAGTCATCTTGGATATGCTCGACTGTTTTCTCCATATTTGTTGAAATGATTAAAACAAGCAGCCAAAACACTCGTCTGGTTTCGCACTTTCAATGAAGCTACATACATCTACCTTAGACATGTTCACATTTTAGAAAATGATTAAAAACCCACCGGTCAAGCAAGTTTCATAATTCTCATGAACTATTTTGGATTGGCTTCCTCAGTCACTAAGTCAAGACAAGTATTTTATACTGTCCCGACGTTTCGGCCTTTTGATTGTGGCCTTCTTCAGGGATTGTATTGTCTACTGTCTACCATCATGAATAATTTCTCCTGGGCAAGGAGCAGAGATGGAGTTTTCATGCCTGCTCTTCGCTAGTTTAACAATTATGATAATTTTTCTTTAGCTACACAATCACAACGGTTGTTGCAGGGTTGAGTGATTGTGTAGCTAAAGAAAAATTCTCATAATTGTCGCCGAAACGTCGGAACAGTATAAAATACTTGTCTTGACTTTTAGTGACTGAGAAAGCCAATTCAAAATAGTTGATCAGTATCCAGTCGAAATCGCCATTGCACATAATTCTCATGCTAAAATGAACTGCTGTTCAAATTTTCAGCAACCCGGGAGCGGTCGCGTCGTGTACTGAGTATTTACATGCACCACGGAAAATGCACGCTTGTGGTACACAGCGAAAGCATGGCGTCACAGAAGGTGGTCGAAGACGCGACTGCTCGAGGGTTATTTCGATGTGCTCCAAGTCGATTCTGTAATTTTCGGCACTCAGGCACCAAATTTCTCACTCACGTGTTAAAAATCCACGGATTTATCCACCTCCGCGATAATGAATAATCAAATTCTCTCACTCCAGCACTTACGATAATTCTCTTTCTCTCTATCCACACCTCACGGGTAAACTTTTTGGCTTCGTTTCCAAGCGGCGTCAATCGTTTAGGTGTCTTGTAAGCCTCGGATTGTGGGTTCGATTCCCGCTCCATTCGGGGAAAACTTTTCACCGAACGGAAAATTCTCCACTGGGCCACAGGGTGTTATTTGTGTTGTCCGTTGTCTAATGTTAGTAATGTTCAGTCTGTGCGGCCTCTGGCCGAAGACCGTGTAATTCTAGGTGTAATTGTCTTTTTTTTTCTAAGCATCAAATTTTTCAATCCGTCTGAGAATAACAAAACGTTCCGACCGATGCACGAGATCAATAATTTGACGCTTAGTGGTACCGTGTTTACATAAAATGTACTTGTTTCCATGGCCATCTAGATCACACGGCACCGTTCAGGCATCAACCGGGTGAAAACGTGAATTGGTGCATATCTGTACATACTGAGCAAGCATTTTAGTGTGCAAATTTTTGTTAGAGCATACTTTTATCACGCAAAAGAACCGGAGGGAGAGCCTTTTCAGTAGATGTATGAGAAATTAGATCGCTAATGGCGCTGTAGCCAATGAATTAATTTATTTTATTTCATACCTCAGATGTATTTATCCACTATTTTTAAGTACACATGTTCTTGTGGGTGTTTTGTTTTGATTATAAAAATTGGTTTGACACTTGTAGGACCGGTACTAACGCTGTAAGGGCGTGGCAAACTAGATGTTGGTAACACGAACACTCGCGACATTGACATTCTGTGACTATTTTTTCTGCTGCCTTTTCTATCGTCTATGAATGCAAGGAAAATATCACAGGCTGCTTTATCCGGATAATATCGCGGTGTGATTGATCGTTACTCGCGTGAGTGACGGAACATTGTGATGCCTGCCGACACTTATGATTCGTAGCTTGCAATCCAAGCTTATCATATTCTACAAAAGTCGTCCATACATACTTGTACAGCTCGCGCAAGTTTAATCAGTAATAAATCTAGATTAACATTTGAAAAGGAAGTAACAGCCATTGTGAATGTCTGCTTCTCCGTTCCTCTTGAGCGTAATTGCCATTATTTATTCAATCTCTGACCAGTAACAGAGTGAGCAGACTCCCCTCTATGTGATAACGGGATAAGTTTGCATAAATAAATTGAAATGCGCCTAGAGGGAACGAAAGAAGCTGAGGCGTGCAATGGTTGTTCCACCCTTTTCACATGTTGGTCTAGACATTTAGTTCTGTTCTGCGTGGTACCGAAACATCTATATTTTTATAATTTTAATGGCCTGGGAAGCATTGATTAATGATTTTTGGGGTTGAAGTATCCAGGAGATAATCATGTTATATCTCAGAAGACGAACCCCGCTTGAGGGTACCCGGAAGCTTTTCGAATTAAATTATCGAAAATACGGGAAGACATGCCACACGCCATTATCCATCATGGGGGATCCAAGAATCCTACAACCCTTGAAGAGAAAATTGTCTATTCAAAAAGATACTCAGTAGAACCGGGTAGCGAATGAGCCCCCATCGAATTGGATATTTAGAATCTCAACCCAAGCTTCAGCCTCTAGGATAACTGGAGACTCAGTCAAAGGAGTTGTTAAGGAGTCAACAAGATTATCGTTCTTGAATGTCACACAAAAAGTACCAAGAATCCGTTAAGGTGCAAGTAAAAAATCTTGTAAGAGATGTACCAAGAATGTTTCATGGAAAACCGCAAAGAATTTTCTTCATAATCCGTTAAAGTTTACCAAAGAAACTTGCTTAGGTCTTTTTTAAAAAAGTGGGCGAAGAACCTGAAAACAATGCATTAAGAAATCATCACCTAAGATGTTGCCAAGAACCTACTAAGGTTTTCGTTAATGAATCATTAAAGATCTCCCAAGAAACTCACAAGAGATCTCAAGAAAAATACGTCAATCAACCAATACGTCACCAACTACAAATTCATTTTTTTGAATATTTTTAGCAACCTGAATTTTGACTTTGAGGCTAATAAGAGGCTAGTTATTAGCCTAAAACTCAAAATTCAGGTTACTAAAAATATTTAAAAAAATGAATAGGTATTTTGTGAAATGCTAGTGCCATAGAAATGTTAGTTTCCAAATACTTTCTCCGAAAAATTTGTTGCTCTGATTAAAATTGATAATATTTTCATTGAAATCCAAAGACGATAGCACATTGCAGTAAAGTCGCTGTGAACAAAAAAAAAACTACTGAAACATTTTAGAGCATACCAGAGTCAGATTCCGAATCAGTGGATGAAAATCTTTTTTTTTATCTGTATTAACGAGATTTTTAACCCTAGGCTAGTTCATCTCGGGACCCACGCTTAACTTCCCTTCCGAAGGAAGAACTCACATTTTGCGAGTTTGTCGGGAGTGGGATTCGATCCCAGGTCCTCGGCGTGATAGTCAAGTGTTCTAACCATCACACCAGGTCCGCTCCACTGATGAAAATCTCTTAAATATGAATAATAGTTATGATGAGCAGATAAAAAAAATAAGGTCATAAATAAAATATTTTATTTTATTATATGGTGAATAAAACCTCATTTTTTTTTCAACTGTACGTGTTACAGAAATTCTTTGGTCAGATTCCGAATCAGTGATGAAAATCTTTTATTATTACTTATAAGAATTTAAATATTAATATTGGTTATGATGAGCAGATAAAAAAATTAAATTAAAAAGACATTATTTTATTTTCTATGAAAATATGAAATTTTGTGAATAAAACCCTATTTTTCTCAAAACTCTCAAAAACTGTACGCGTTACAGAAATTCTTAGGTCAGATTCCAAATCAGTGCATCGAAATCTGTTAAATATAAATATTGGTTATGATGAGCAGATAAAAAACTAAAAAAAAAAACAATATTTCATATGTTCAATTTTGTGAACAAAACCTCATTTTTCTCAAAAACTGTACGTGTTACAGAAATTTTTAGGTCAGATTCCGAATCAGTGGATGAAAATATATTAAATATAAATATTGGTTATTATGAGCAGATAAAAAAATTTAAAGACAATATTTTATTTTCTTTGAACATGTGAAATTTTGTCAATAAAACCCAATTTTTCTCAAAAACTGCACGTGTTGCAGAAATTCTTTGGTCAGATTCCGAATCAGTGGATCAAAATCTATTAAATATAAATATTGGTAATGATGAACTGATAAAAAAATAAAAATTAATAAGACAATACTTTATTTTCTATGAAAATATGAAATTTTGTGAATAAAACCCCGTTTTTCTCAAAAATGTACATGTTACAGAAATTCTTAGGTCAGATTTTGAATCAGTGGATCAAAATCTAATCAATATAAGTATTGATTAAGATAGGCATATAAAAAAATCAAAATTATAAATACAATAGTTTATTTTTTATGAAAATATGAAATTTTGTGAATAAAACCCTATTTTTCTCCAAATATTTACGTGTTACAGAAATTCCTAGCTCAGATTCTAAATCAGTAGATCAAAATCTATTGAATATAAATATTGGTTATGACAAGCAGGTGAAAATTTTAAAATTATAAAGATAATATTTTGTTTTCTATGCAGCCTCGTAGCCGTGCGGTTAGGGTGACCAAGCTTCTAATCGCCCTATGCTGTGGGTTGAGTGTTCGATTCCCGCTCCGGGCGATGAAACTTTTCGTGAGAATAGCGTGATCCGTTTGTCCGTTGTCTAGTGTTAAGTTTCGTTCAGTCTGTACAGTAGACTGGGTCAACAAAGTCGATTTTTCGGAACAAAGCTTTTTCGATTCAATTTAGCGTCCAAAGCAACTGTGCAAAATTTGGGAGCGATTGGCTGCTTCCCCGTATTCCGCATTGCGATTGAAATTTGTATGGGATTTAGTATGGGAAAACGTGATTTTTTGCATTTTTCTCATAAATTGAAATTTTTCGTCTAAAACGATCTAACTAATGAGGTTAAAATATAGCCTAGGGTGTGCCAAACAACTTTGCCGAAGACCGCAAAGTGATCCGTAACTTGTGAAAAAAGTTATTACGTACAGATTGCCCGGTGGTGCTTAACATTTAACATGTAAAGGAATAACATCAATAATAAAATCTCAATTTTCGGCCTAAGTTACCAGGTGTATAACTTTTTCCACAATCGTCGGATCACTTTGCGGTCTTCGGCAAAGTTTTTCGGCATATCCTAGGCTATATTTCGACGTCATTAGTTAGATCGTTTTAGACGAAAAATTTCAATTTATGAGAAAAATGCAAAAAAGCTCGTTTTCCCATACTAAATTCCATACAAATTTCAATCGCAATGCGGAATACGGGGACGCAACCAATCGCTCCCAAATTTTGCACAGTTGTTTTGGATGCTAATATAGATTGAAAAACCTTTGTTCCGGATTGATACGATCAAATTTAAAGTTTCTCCATACAACGTTGACCCACTCTACTGTACAGCCTCTGGCAGAAGACGGTGTCCGTGTCTTTTTAAAAATATGAAATTTTCTGAATAAAACCCCATTTTTCCTCAAAACTGTACATGTTACAGGAATTCTGAAGTCAATTTCGGTATCAGCGGGTCAAATTCCATTAAAAATGGAACAAATGGTCAAAGTGCGTGAAAAAAGTTTCAATTTTGTCGACTAATTAGAAAATTCTCGAATCACGGAAAATATAAAAAAAATCGTTAAAGAGTTCTTTGTTCTTACTTCTAGCAAATTATGAAACTCCAGAAAGTATTTCTTATAAATAAATCAAGTCTTTGATGTGTTGAAAAATTAATGTTAATGAAAATTCGAGCGAAATTCTGTAATCTTTTCCCCTTCAGTGAATTATGACGTCTGCTATGGGTGAGCATATGCATCATCGATTCCGTCAGCTTTGTTGTATAACATATTATGCGCTTCCCTCAGCGGCCAAAATGTTTCATACACGCTAATAAAAGCTGATTTCAAAACTGTGCTCCGCATACTTTGAAACAAAATAGTTTTTGAGTTTCTTCTAAAAATCGTGTATTAAAGTATTCCAAAATAAAAAAAATCCTTAAATTCAAATAGCTTGCGCTGTAGAGAACCGATTACATGTCTGATAGCATAAATAAGCAGTACGCGTGAATTTTATTAAAACAAAAAAAGGCACACTAGCCCATAAATAAACCATTTCAATCTCTCCCTCATCAAAACCATTGCCCAAGCTGAAAAAGAGTTAATCGCTTATCACTCATCATCATGAAGCATGTGAAGCAAACACGCCATGAAGCGCTCTCGTTGACCTGCTTTAGTGCAACACTAGCTATTGATGATTGGCCTCCAAAACTGGTCCAAACTGTTCAAAACACGTGTCAATAATGATTGGTTCAACGTATTGCCGTCTCTTGTGGTTTCAACAGTTTTCAACGACCATAAGTTAACCAACCGTCTTTATCGAGCTCAAACTCTGTACAACACACACATTACGGTTCTGAGGTCAATCAAGCCGTATGGTGTGAACACAGGGAAAAATTTCTACTCAGTGGCTGAGTTGGTCTTACCCAGAAATCGAAAAATCCTTTGTTTTCTTACTCAGTTTCCGTTAAAAGTGGGACAACCCATTGCCAATGGGTTGTCCCACTTTTAGCCGAAACTGAGTAAGAAAACAAAGGATTTCTCGATTTCTGAGTAAGGCCAACTCAGTCATTGAGTAGAAATTTTTCTCGGTGAACGATCAATTGTCCAAAACTAGCGTTAGATGAAAGATCATCGAAAACAACAGCTCTCCAACAGCCGCCTCGCTCAGATCTGAAATCTCGCGTATTTAAATACACATGTTTTTCTACTGGCATACTTCCATCATCCCATCGATCAGCCCAGGTAGAGTCGAACGAAAACAAAAGAATCAGCCTCTTCCCGAGGTCCCCGACCCTCGCCGACCATGATCCTCCGCAAATCCGGCGATCAGCAATTGAGAAAATAGCTCAGAATTCCCCAAGCGTTCTCTCACTTTTGCTTTCGTCGGTTCCGACTCATCCGATCTTCTATTTAGCATTCGGCGGCACGGCGGGTCGACAATCAGACACGAATTGTGGTGGATCGTGTCTACCCGGATCGGCACTTTGTCGGTCGGTGGAGAATCCCATCCATCCCTTACGCATCGATGATAAACCCGATGAGGGAGGTTTGTCACCACGCCTCGTTGACCTCGTTGAGCCTCAGGTTGTTCGGGAGTGGAATCGAGTAGTACAACTTTGGCCTTCAAGCGGGAAACACCACGGTGTAAACAGTGATTTGCAAATGAGTACGCCTTTGATCGGCCCCCATCAAGAGATCGGACAAACCCCCAAAAAACGGCGAAGAACAATAAGACTAGCAGGGCGCCACCGTGTTCAATTGTTTGTTGCGAAGAGTTCGGCTCAAGAGGCGCCAATTACTAGTGATCTGGTTGGAATTGCGTTTTGTGTTTGAAGTTTTTTTTTGTGTTGGATCTTATATGGCGTGGCTCCATGGCGAGTGCATCGATGCAGTGAAAGTGTTATCTATTCTTGTGTGCGTTTTTTTTTGCTTTGTTTGTGGAGCATCACGCTGAGTGCAATCGGCTAATAGGTGGTTGATTACGTTTCGTGGTGAACTGGTGCGCCAAAGGCCGCCTGAAGCGCTGCTGAAGAACAGCGTGGGGAGGGGACTGCGATTAAATAATTACCAGGCCAAAGAGCGACGCTGCGTGAGCAATTCGGCACGGATTGTTATTCAGGTTCATCGATCTAAACTGACGACTGGTGTGTGATCGCTCTTGGGACTTAGCGGAGTTAACGTGCGACGAAAAAGAAGAACTATGGAAGTCATCGATGTACAAAGTGTTTCGGATTACGCCGTGATCGAGGAGAGGCCAAGGTTCGCCTTCCAAGTCGATACCAGTACGTTTAGTGCGGAGGACTTCGATTTTTTCATTAGTTCTTTGGAGAAGACTTATCCGGGTGGTCAGTTACCTTCAGTTATGGACATAGAAGACGATTCTGACGAAAACAGTTTGTATGAGAGGGTTGATTCGAGCAAAGAGAGTAGTTGTATCAGTGATTATGGGGGTACAAGTTCTGAAGACTTCTGCACCTCTAGTTCATCGTCCTTGGAATCTATTGGGCGTTCAGAAACTCAAAGTTCTGTCGAAGCACAAGAACCGTCAATCATCAGTACTCGACCCAGTCTGATGAACATTTTCTCTTACTTCGATGAAGATATTACCGTCCGATCGGAAGATGAGTCGTTCAATGACTCCATAGAAGAACCGATCATCAAAGATTTCCCCAAAATTACACCGCCGAGCGAAAGGAAAGTGCCGTCTTCGCATACAGCACCCGGCCCAAGTCGGATTGCAACAATTAAAACCCCGCTTCGAGAGTTGAGTAAAAATACATTTGCCGATCCGAAGTCGGTGACTCCTGGTCGGCTAAACAAAAATCTACTCAAGATTTTCGAAAGTGAAACCCAACCACCCAACAATGCGAAACTGACGCTGAACCCGCTGATTATTCCGAATCGGCAACAACATATCGTATTACCGAGGAAGGCACCAATTATGCGCAACAAAATTGACCAACTCGTCGAACCTCGGAAGAAAGTGGATAATGAAGCGATCGTCGGTCCGAAGCCGCAGGCGGCCCGCGAGACCTCGCCGCTCAAAACCTCCGATGGGGGTTCATCCACAGTAAAGATCGCGAACGCCTCTCGGAAGGTAGACTCTCCACGTCCGATCCCGAACCCCAACTCGGCCAAATCCGTAAATCACCGCGAACGCGATAAGTGTTTTGTGCGCAACATCAACGATCTGTTTCTCCACTACCGGACCCAGCAGCAAGAATCCTGCTCGCTAGATCAACATCAGGTCAACGAAGCCATCCAACAGCTCGAGAAGTCGGAAACCTCCGAACCCCTCAAACTTATGGAGGACCAACCAGAAACGCCCAAACCCTCCCGCAAGAAGACCCCCGAAGAAACGGCCCAGCAGATCCATTTCCGCCTCCAGAACCAAACGTACCGTCTCCAGATGCGCAACCTAATCGACAGCCAGAACTTCATCCACATGTCCCCCTCCTTCCGGAACCAGCTGTTCCACCTGGACAAGATCTTCAACCGCTCAAACCTCAGCCTGATCCACATGGTCCTATCCCTGATCAACGAGAACGTCCTCATGGGTGACCGAGTTTCCCTAGAACTGCATTCAACCGACTACGACCGCTTCGTTGACACCATGTCCGAGGAATCGTACGGGATCGACTCGATGGCTACCAGCACAATCCGCGAGAATTGTGTTGCCGTGGAAATCCTAGCCGTCGACGATGCCGCCTCCGCCGCCGCTGCCTCCTCTAAATCCATCAAGATCGCCATTCTTTTCGTGATTGAAATGAATGGCGAGTCGCCATCGGAGGAGAAGCGGCTGGACAACGAATGCGGCGGCCAATCGGGTCAGCTTGGTTTGGACAGCGACTTTTTGATCACGGTTCGGATGCGATTCGAGGTATGCGATAGTTGGTTTATTTAATCTTAAGTAGACGATTTGTTGCGCTCTATTTGATGGTCCGTGCTAGGATCGATGCGTTATAAGCCGTTCAGTGATCTAATAGAGCAATTTTCAGTGGTTTGCAATAATTGAGCGAAACTGATTGAATCATATTCGGTTGTTAGTGAGATGCGATGGTTCCATACTGGATTTGAATAAACAACTGCTTTTATCTGCCTTACATCATAGCAGTTTTTACGGTTTTTGGTGGAGTTTGTTTGCGATGCAATTTGGATTTTATGTAATGCTTGTCACTTATTACGAAGTGCTTAAATAACAGAGTGTCTTTGTGCAAAATAGAAATCATCCATTCCAAAAAATTGGAGATCCTCAGGAAGATTAAATAATCCGGGATGGCAACGAATTTATTACCGTCCCAAGTAACATTTTGATGGCCAATTAGCCTTATGAAGGTTTTTAGAATCGTCATAAAACCTTATAAATTTTATTTAAGTTTTATGATGGTTCAAAGAACCTCTTCGACCCTCTATCAGCTTTAACTTCTGGTTAGTTTGGGTTAAAGCGCCGGACTAGTGATACGAAGTCGTGAGATCATATCTCAACGAAACAAGTAGCATTTTTTACAAGTTTATCTCTCAATTTATCGATTAAACACCCTCTGTTTCTTCGATTTTTCGATTTTTTCATCAATTCTAGTCTTGCTCAAATTCCGAGAGAAATTTTTCCAAATTGTATTGGAGAATTCAAGAAATAACTAAATAAAAATGTATGATTAAATTGGCCAGATATTATTATAGGGAAATCCTACGCATTTTTTTACAATTGCAATTAGAAATTCTTTATAAAAAAATCTTCAATAATTCATGCCGGTTTTGTACCGAGCTTGTTTTAGAAATTTGGCCAGGATTTCAATAGAATTACCAACACAATCAACCGGTAGACGTTACCAACACTTTTAAAAAGGTTTCTGAGCATTTCTAGCTCAACACACGTAGATGTGATGTTTTCAAATAGAAATTAATTTTTCTGCTGATGTATGAGCTTCAATCTAAAAATGTTGTTCATATCATTTGCAGCATTTCTCACCTAACTTTTGAAGAAGTGGTTTGTTGAATTGGTATGATGTGTTCAAAGATGTTTGAAGATGTTTGAAGGCATTTTGGAACGGAAAAATATATTGACAGTAATATTTATCACGGATCTATGTGTGATATTATATAATTTCCATTTTCAAAAAACTCTACCCTTCGACTTTTTTCAAAAATATTTTTCTGTCGAATGCTGACTTCCATCCTAAAAATTTGCCAAGCATCCCAGGGTGTTCAAATGCTTCCAACTATTTTTTTCTCGAATTTTGTTTTCTATAGATTTTTAAAACAAGGAAAAGTCAACAATTTTTAATTAAGTACAGTATTTTCATTAAAACTTGTGTGAAGAATCTATTTACATGTCGAAAATCTGTTTTTTTTCCTTTGCTGGTTTTAAAAATCGATGAAATTTATAAAATAAAATCCCTAGATACGGGAAATCCTAAAATCATTTTTTTTTGTCCCGGGACGACACTCTACCTACAGACATAACCGGTAATGGCAATGATTACAAGTGAAAAAAATCCTGCATTCCTAAGAGATAGTACAGTTTGCGGTAGAAAGAAAAAAATGCGAGACTGATTTTCAACTTCAAACCTCATCTTCATCCATTTGACGTTAACCAATCTATGTTTCTATCTGATCTCTAGCACGCTAATTTTATGAAAATTTATTCAATTTTTTTTTCCCATTTTGGTCACTAAACTTTACAAGACGGTACCGGAAGCTGAAAACAATCAACATTTTTAAACCACTGAAAAGTAAACAGGTGGCTCAATTTCATATCTGATAAAACAAAAGTTTTAATTTTCTCTACAATATCATCATATATCGTCGGTTTCCTGCAATAGGGGCACAACTCAAAAAATGTGAATTTTCAGAATGAGTGTTTGAAAATTGGCAATCTTGAAGCACATCCTACAACTTCACTTATTTCTCTCATTATTAGACAAAAGTATACGAATTTTGATATATGTAAATATCATGGAAAGGGACTGAAGGACTATCTCTTTCATAAATTTTAGATTACTATTTTTCATCAACTATTGAAAAAGTTGACTGATTTTGAGTTGTGCCTTTACTGCGGAAAATTGGTGAAAATACAAAAATCTCGCGTAACTCATCGAATTTCGGAACGGGTCTTTGTCAGATGAAAGTTTGCATGGTTTTTCATCATTTGCCATCAAAACCTCAAAAATGACAAATTTTGAGTTGTGCCCCTATTGCAGGAAACCGACGATATATGTGATTATTTCATCTAGTATGGGAAACTACATGGCTCTGGACTAGTTTGGTCTGGTTTTTCATCGAATTAAAGCCATTTTTACTTTTTAGCCATTTTGTCTTGCGCAGTTTATTGATACCCACTTTTTAGGGTTACATGATAAAAATCAAATATATTCATTTTAGTGTATAGTGCTAGAATATAGACATCCTGAGCAGAAAAGAATAGCAAGTGAATAACTTATTTAGGTACTAATCTTAAATACAATCATACCTCGATATGCCCTTCATTTGGTGGACATAAGAGGCAAAATAACAAAAACGAATACCATGATTTTGTATCAATAACACCTAGAATAAAACAAGTTTTGTTATTTCAATAATAAATGAATACCTGAAATTCTTTAAGTGCTGTATTTGTTATCCAAAAGTTATTGAATAACAAAATAATAACATGTTTTGTTATTAAATCGTGAATTTGTTCGATAACACCGTGGTCCGTGATATAATACCAAAATATGTTCTTCTGTTATTTCACTGCTAAATCAACAAATACCACACCAATATCAAACTCTGCTCACATACTTCCAATTGTTATTGCGTTGTTCTCATAACATTTCGTAGAATAATATAATAATAACAATTTTAGATATTAGAGCACAGGTTGTTGTCAGCATGGTATTTGAAAGGTATTCCCTTGTGCTCGGGATTGACTGATATTACTGTCTCGCTATATATATAGCGATTTGATTTTTTTTTTTCACTGCCGCAACCTGTACATAATAACACTGCAGGACGCGCGCTGTTGTAAAAAGTACAACACTACAAAAAATCCTCGCTCGTCGTATACAGCGCGAGTGCAGTGCAGTTTCAGTTGCTTGATGGCGCGCGTCTCGAAAGGGTTATAGGGGAAAACTGCCGACAGTTTTGTTCCCTTCATCATGGTTTTTTTTTTTGTAAGCTGTTGAACTCAGAGTTGGCCTCAAATACTTCCCAACCAAGCTGAATTATATGACCAAGTTTCAAGAAATTTGGCCGATTAAAACCCCACATAACGAAGAGAACAAACCTGCCGATAATACCCATTGTCACCCTATAAAATGACGTTTTGAAAACGAATAATTCAGGGATTCTTTCAGACATTCATGCCGAGATATCTTCAGGAATCTTTTCAAATTCCCCTAGAAATTCTTTGGAAAATTCTCGCCGTGAATTTCTTCTGTTTCTTACAAGGATTAATTCAGATACTTCACATGATATTCATCCGGAATTTCTCGAATTTTTTTCTTAGGAAACTTTGCATTGACAACTCTTTATTGATTTTTCTTAAGAAATGCTTTAGTGATTCCTCCAGAAATTTATTTAAGGATTCAATTAAAAACCATCCATGAATATCTTTGGAAATTTCTCCATGGATTCTCGTAAACAAATTTCAGGGATTTTTTTTAGAAATTTTTAACAAGATTCTTTAAGAAACACTCCAGGAAATATACAAAACAATCTGCCAGGAATTCCTTCAGAGATTCATCTGAGAATTTCTCCAGGAATTCTTCCAGGGATTATTTTAGACACAGATCACAGTTTTCTTAAAAAATTTGTGCAAAGTTGTCTAGAGAATTTTTTTATCTGTAATAACGAGATTTTTAGCCCTAGGCTAGTTCGGGACCCACGCTTTACTTCCCTTCCGAAGGAAGAACTAACATTTTGCGAGTTTGTCGGGAGTGGGATTCGATCCCAGGTCCTCGGCGTGATAGTCAAGTGTTCTAACCATCACACCAGATCCGCTCCTTGTCTAGAGATTATCTAAAAAATAACATTAAGAACTTCTTTCAGTAGGTCGGCTCCAGCTGCACGTTCTCCTCCATTTGAAAAATCTCCAAGTATTCCTCTAGAAGAGCTTCCACGGGTTCCCTTAGAAATTCCTTCATAAATTCTCTCAGAAAACTGTACGAAGATATCACCCACGAATTACCTTCGAAAAGCTTTCCACTATTCCTCTAGCAAATCAAGAGTTTCAAATTGCTCCAAGAATTCTTTAGAAATTCTTCCAGTGATACCTTTTGAAATTTCTCCGGAGATTCCCCATGAATTTTCACGGGATTCTTCTGAAAATTCGCTAGGGAATACTCAAAAAAGTCTTCTAGTGATTCGTTTGGAAAATCCTTCGAAAATATCTCCAGGGATTGCCTTGGAATTGTCTACAGGAAAATTCCTTCAAATATTTTAGAGCATATTTCACAGTTTCCTTCAATAATTCAGCTCAGATTCCTTCTGAATCTTCAGGAATTCGTTCTTTATATTTTGGGAAATTCTTCAGGAGTTTCAGCGATGGAAGTATAACCTTTGTAAATTTTTCCAAGGGATCATATAAGAGATGCTTGAGATATCATTCAGGGATTCATACAGGCGTTTTTTTTCATAGATTGCTTCATCGGTTCCGCCAGAAGTATCTCCTGGGGATCTTTTAGAAACTTCTGCAGAAACTGTAACAAAAATTGGAATTTCAGAAGCTCTTACACAATTCCAACAAACAATTACAGAAATAGTATTGAATGGCTAAAGAAGTCTATGGAGGATTGTATGAAAGTATATTTTAGAACATTACTTGTGATACCTTTGGAGATTCCTAGAACAAAAATTGCCTGAGGAATTTATGTAGAGATTCCTGATGAAACTCTTGGGGGAATTCTTGAAAGAGTATCTTTAAACATATCTGCAGAAATTGCAGACAAAGGCACTGGTGGAATTTTTGAAGGAATCGCTCAATCCGCCTGAGAGATCCTTGAAGGATTATATGAAGAAATTTATGGGAAATCTTCTGGGTGTACTACCTCTCGAGAACTTTTCCAGAGAAATTCTTTTACAATTTCTAAAGGGATATGTACACAAAAATGCCTGGCAAAAGTGATATTTCTGGAAGTTATTCCTGCAGAAACAAACAACAGTAGGAATTATAAAGAGTACCATCGAAGAAATTTCTGAAGAAAAAATATTTTTATAGGTTTTTTTTTTTGGAAAAAAATACTAGGAAGAACTGTAGAACCCTCTGAAGGTATTCATGGAAGTTTTTCTTGAAAATAATTCAAGAACAGATTCTGAAGTATTTTTTAAAGGAATAGCTGGAGAAACCTCTAGAGCAACGTCCAGAAGAAAAAGGAAATTCTGATACTATTCCTGAAGGAGTTCCTACAGAAATGTTCGAAAAAAAACATGAAGTAAACAATACACAAACTTCTGTATTTGAAGTAATAGGGTATGTGTGCCATCGGTAATCTTACGGCACCGATTGATTCCGTTCTTTTTGTTTCCATGGGTGCTCACTCCTAACAAAAAATACAAAAATAAGAAACAAAACAAACAGCGCTAAAATCTTTTGTTTTTCGTAGGATGAAAATGGGAGCCACATGCTTAAGAAGGGAACTAATACCCTATATTAAGTTATTTCCTAAAGAACTCCTGATTGAACCCCAGAAAGAATTTCTAAAGAAACTTTAGGATTAGTTTTAAGTACCGCCAGTCGGGGTGACATTGGGCCTGGGGGGTAACTTTGGGCCAAAAATCAAGAAAGATGTTTCGCTCGAAATATTAACATTTATTTAAGTGATTATCAAAAAGTGGATAGTATATGGTAAATATAACTTGCGTTGACCATCCGTTGTAGAAAAAAGTCACATTTTGTTTATTTTCCATTAAGAAAACGTGATTTGTATATCATGATTAGGTGTACTGTACAAAATCGTTGTTTTAAAATGCGTAGAAAACAGCTGCACAACGGACATGTAATGAAAAACTGTTTTCTAGGTATATTGAGTAGGGTAAAAGCTCCCTTAGTGGAGGTAGTACCAATAGTTGTGGTAGTGGCAATTTAGCATTATTTCCGCCAAAAAGCTTGCAAATGACATTAATAACGTTAATTCAGTTTTTTGTTCAGGATTTGCCGAAAAATCTATTTTAAACAGTTATTTTATTTATTTTGTTTTTGCTCCTTTGCGCCTATAGTGGTGGTAGTGTTCCTATAGTGGTGGGTCCCATAAGAATTCAATGGGATGCGCCACTATAGGAACAAATGTTAAATTTTACCTCCATAATAGGAACCGTGTACCTATAGTTGGTGCAAGTGATTCATTAGGAAAATATGAAATAAATAATGGTTTTTACATTTTTCCTAGCAAATTTATGTGAAAAACTACTGATTAACGTTTTTAGACTTTTTATTTTGTGGTTTTATCATTTTTTGAATTATTTTACTACAAGGAGCTACTAATAGCACCACTATTGGTACATTAACCCTAGTTGTTTTAATTAGTAGTATGAGTTTTCTTGGTTCTGTATACTATTTTGCATGAAAAACTTATTTACTGGATCTATAGTACAAATAATTCATTTTGGGGTGTTTTGGGCTATATTAAAGCAATGCAGTTAGTACGAGAACCTTACAAATGTGAATTAAAACAACTGAGAGTATTCACATTATTTTGTGCATAATACGGTGCTTGGATTAGAAATAAATGTAAAATTCATGCAAAATTAAAAATGCACGCATATCAGTTTCTAGGTAGATGATAAGGAGATATTACTTTCGTCTTTTGAGAATGCTAGTTGGAATTATATCCACGGGATAGCGGATGTATTGTATTGGATCACTGATCGTTCACAATAAATGTGGTCAAACTGTCACTTTTGTTTGTCTGTGATGTTATTTGTGATGTGACTAGACGCTGAAAGGTTGTGCGCAAGCATCTATATATTCACTTGTTTTGATCTGCAAGCAATATTTTCTCACATTGAACTATTTAGTTTGAATTTTAGTGTTTGGCCCAATGTCACCCCCTAGAAGGGGTAAATTTGGGCCAATTTCAACTAGGCTATATCATTGTCAAAGTTAAAGTTGAAGCATTTATACTTTAAACAATCCTAAACAACATAAAAATGAACGTGTCTACTGAATTCAGCATTGATTTACATCTAAAATATTGTTGTAACGATCTACAAAGGGATGGACTATGCAATTTTGGCCAAATGATACCCCCACTGACGGTAGAATGTTTTGACAATTACTTTAGATACTGCTGAAGAAGATCAGAAGAAATTTATTTAAAAAAAACAAAGAGATTCTCTGCGGGAATCTTTTGAGAAGTTCTCAAAGAAACACATGGACAGGAAGGTATTCTTAAGAGAAATCTTTGCTGGAATTTTGCTAAAATAATTCTAGAAAATCCAGCAGATCCTGCTTGTTTTCTATGGAAATTGCGGAACAATTTTAATAAATTTCTGGCGGTGTTTCTGGAATTAATCTCGAAGAAAAATCTGATGAAGTACATGGAAAGGAATATATTGTAATGAAATCTTGTTGAACTCATAGATTAAAGGTAGATCACTGTGTTACTTTCTCAAAACCTTTCTAAAATTCTCTATTTCTTTATTTCCATTATTTTCCGTTTTCAGGAATATCTCATAGCATTCTTTAAATCTTTATATTCTAAAGATATACTGTCGAAACATCCATGAGCCGACTTCAGAGTTTTTTTGTACGTACATATTTCTACTGTATTTTGTTGATTTTTTGGAGAATTATTGCACAATTCATGAAAAAATATAAAGCTTCCGAGATCCTTGAACTGAATCCTTGGATTTCCCAACAATTTCCACAATTCTTCATTTCTATAATTTTCCGTTTTCAGGAATGTCTCGTAGTATTCCCTCGGAATTTTATTGATGAATTTATTATGGATACCTTCCAAAAATTGGACTAGTGAGTTTTATTTTTGTTTTGTAAAAAAAAGTTCTGAAAATTCTCAATTTATTCTATCGAAAGATCCTGAGGGCCGAATTCAATGTATTTTTGCATTTCTACTGTTGCAGTAGAATTCTTGCAGAATTCTTGAAGTTTCCGAAGTCCTGCAGTAATCAGTAATGCAGTAATGCAGTAATCGTTTCCAGGAATGTATCACAATATTCCCTTGCAAATTTATTGAAAAGTTCCGCAGGGATTTCTTCCAAAAATTGAACATAGTTCCCTTCGAATGAGTGTATTCTGCTTAGACGGTTTAAATAGTCGGTACAAGATCATAATTCCCGCTTTTTTTAGTTTTCCGGGAAATTATTCTATTGTTTTTCCGAAAATTCTTAAAATTCTCAAAATTGTATGCCAAAAGATTTTTGGGGCCGACTTCAGTTTTCTTTTACTTCTACTGTATTTTGTTGAATTCTTGGCTTTTTTGCAAAAACCTTGAAGAAATCGTTGAAGCTTCTGAATCGTTGAAGAAATTTCTCAAAAATTTCTACAATTCCATAACTTTCCGATTTTTTATATAATTTTTAATATTTCATAGTATTCCCTCGGGAATACTACTGCCAGAAATTTTCCGGAATTTCAAACAAAAATATATAATCTGAAAATTCTCAAGAATATCTTGACCCGAACGGGATGACTTCAGAGTTTTTTTTTTTTTTATTTTTACTTTAAAGGTATTGTTAAATTTTTGGAGATTTTTTTTTGCAGAATTCTTTGAAGCTTCCGAGATCCATAGTCATCTCATAGTATTCCCTAGGGAATTTCATCGGGGATTGTTTTGAGATTTTCCGGGAATTATTTTATAAATTCTCAAAGAAAAACGCGAAATTCTCAACATATTCTGCCGAAAGATCCATGGGCCGACTTCAGAGTTTTTTTTTTTTGTATTTCTACTGTATTTTGTTTAATTATTGATGTTTTTTTTTGCGGAATTCTGGAAGAAATCGATGAAGCTTCCGAGATCCTTTGACCGCCACAATTTTCTGAACAATTTCTACATTTGTATAATATTCTGTTTTCAAGAATATGTTGTAGTATTCCTTTGGAAATTTATTGACTCGTCGTGAATTTCTTCTCAAAATCGAGCTAGTTAATCCCACTTTTTGAGTTTTTCCGGATATTGATTGCTATACAATTTTTACATTTATTTTATTTTCTTTGTTTGGGAATATCTCATAGTATTTCATCGGGATTTGATTGACGAACTCTTCCAGAAATTGAGCTAGTATGTCTAGGTTTTTAGAGTTTTTCGGGAATTATTCCATACATTTCTCAAACAAACTCTGTAAATTCTCAAGATATTCTGCCGAATGCTCTTTGTGCGACATCAGAATTTTTTAAATGTTTGTTGAATGTTTTTTGTAGATTTTTTTTGGAGAAACCATTGAAGCTTTCGAGGCCCTTGAACTCCATAAGTTTCTCAGTAATTTCCACATTTCTATTATTTTCTGTTTTGAGGAATATCTCATAGTATTGCCTCGGTTATTTATAGATGAATCATTGATTTCTTCCAAAATTTGAGCTTGTGAATCCAGCATTTTTTATTTGTTCCGGGAATTATTTTATTATTGCTCAAACAAATTCCGAAAAATTCTCAAGATATTCTGCAGAAAGATCCTTGGGACGACTTCAGAGCTTTTTTTTTGTATTTCCATTGTATTTTGATAAATTCTTGAAGAAATCGTCGAAGCTTTCAAGGCCTTTGTTATAAATTTCTCAAATTTTCCGTCATTTCTATAATCTTATGTTTTTTATTAATATCTGAATATATTCCCTCAGGAGTTTATTGACAATTTCTTCATGGATTTCTCCCAGAAATTGAATAAATAATTCTCAGTATTGTAAGTTTTTCTGAGAATTATTCTATAAATTCCTCAAAAAAACCTTACGAAATCATCATGGTTTTCTGCTCAAAATTGTAGTAGTAATTCCTGCTTTTAAAGTTTTTTTTGTGAATTATTGTATTATTTCAAAATTACTAAAAATTTCTCAAGAATTTCAGTAGAAACATCTTCGGATGTTTTTTTTTTTGTATTTGCACCAAAGCTTTCAAAGCAAATCACTTTGAAAATTTTGCCAACAATCTCCTTTGTCACAGATTTAATTCAAACTTTGACTGAGCACTGTCAATAACCTGAAATTTATCTTGTGAATAAGTGAGACTATTCTATGGAAAATTTCGAAAATTATCGCAAATCTCTCGCTTTGAGGAAAATCTCAAAATTTTGAATTTTAAACAATTTTGAAATGAGGGGCCCAGATGCAAAGGGGTGTAAGTGACCATTATTTCGATTTTGAGCTGAGCATATCGAAAAATTCGTCAGATTTCAAGCTGTCAGGAACTTTTTTAAGTTCGTAAAAACAGATGATTAGAAAAATTACAATACATCCATCGCAGAAAATTGGGTCGATTTTGCAACTCTATACATTTTGTATGGGATGAAAAATTGGTGAAAAACTTTAAACCTCATTTACTCGAAAGTGGGTTTTTGTCACTTACACCCCTCTGCTTCTAACCCCCTCAAATGTAAATGTTCTTGTTCTTGTGCATGTCCATGTTCTTCTACAAATTTGATTCAACGTTTCGACTCGGTTTGGGATTTCTTCACGGAGGTCTCTGACCAAGAAAGCCAACAGTAGAGGGATACCGTTACCAATTCGTCAGTAGTTTTTACAACTATCTTGTCTTATTATTTCGCAGCTCGAGTTCTATGTTATTACGAGTATCCAGAGAACATTTTAGATCGCTTTGAGTACTGGACGCTTACACATAGACATTCTAAACCTGAGAATTCCGTATAAAAAACAGCCAATGCACGCATTATTCTGTCAAGTTCTCCACACTCAGATAATGTGTTTAAATGATTAATACCTTGATTAAATTTGTTTTTAACTATTTATTGAAATTTTTGACTAATCATTCCTCTCTTGTATTCTCTCCACCTTGCAGCCCCCGGAGAACGAGCTCCAAAAATCACACGAAACCGGAACGAACCTGAGCGAACACCAACTCCGAGTGCAGGCCTCCCTCCAACGACTGAACATCCCCGACTGGTACAAGCAGTACTCGGGCAAAGATGGCGTCACCCCGAACCAGACGGCGCCCAACGCAACCACCACCGCGACCGGTGGAATCCTGCGGAAACGAAACTCCGACGTGGGCCGGTGGACCGGCCTTAGCTCGAAAACGACCTCGCTCAGTTCGCTGGGATCGCACCGATCCGATCGGAGTCCGGTGATGCTGAGTCCCTCGGCGCACAGTCATCACGGTGGCCAGACCGGCTTCTCGCGGTGGTCCACCTCGCACCTCAACTCGAACCACACGTCACCGAGTGTCTCGACGAGGGGTTCCTTTACGAGGGGTGGCCTCAACGCTAGCGTCATTTCCGGCTACTCGACGGCATCGACGACGGCCGGTGCCACGGCCGGGCACGGCGTAGCGCCCAACAGTGCAATCCGGAACTCGTTCCGACAGCCGTACCTCGGCTGGAGAAGCCAGGAGAAATTGGCGCAGCCACGGACGCCTGCCGAGAGGTATGTTTAGGGTAGTTGTTAGGTAGATATAAAATAGGAACACGTGCCACCAAGTGCCAGTGTACCAAGTAAACACGACGGACGGACAAACTTATTCCATTTTGGTTCATGGATGTTATGTAAATGCATGATTGATTTCACAGCATCCCCAAAGCATTTCCAAAGGTTTTCAGTACATTTTTGGAGTCAAGGCCTTCAGATCAAAGCTCGTAACGGAGCATTGCGCAAAAAAGATATTTCAAGAGGTTTATCATTTGGACCAAGTTGATCATACTAACCTTATTCCATCTCTCCAACTAGGCTCGCATCTTCGCTGCTCTCCCAACAGAAGCTCAAAGAGCAACAGCAACAGCAGCACCATCATCAACATCAGAACCAGCAAAAAGTAGAACCAGTAGTAACACCGGAGATCCAGTCATCCATCAAGGAGGTCACCTCCGCGATTGTACATTATGTAAATGACCAAACCAACCGACACTCACGCAGTAGATCCACTAGTCCAAGCCAAAGGTAGGTGTCGCATAGGAAATCGGACGCCCCGAAAGGTTTACTGAACTTCCTTGCTTTTAGATGTTGGCTAGAAAGTTCATTCGTTGGTACCAAACCGCTGGACTCCCCGCAGACGCCCATGATCGACAACAGCAGCAGTGGATCAGCAGCACAACATGTCGTCATCCAGCATCAGCACATCAGCGTAAGCAGTAGTAGTACGATGGCCGGGGACCACTACCGGTACAATGCGGGCCGGATGAATGGCGTCGGTGAGTCGACGCTGATCTAGTTGTTTAAAAAAAAAAAAAAATCGGAACGGATCAGCGTTTTTTGATATTCTACTTTTACATAGACATACACACACAAACCACCACACACACTCACAAGAGAATGGAGATAGTTTAGAGATGGAATTTCTCTATGATATAGATCGTTCTCGTTTAAAACAGTTTTGTTCGTGTTTTTATAATTTTATGTTTGAGCTACAATTGTATACATTTATATATACACTATATGCGCATACACACTCTCTCTTGTTACTACTGTTTAGCAATATTGGTTCTTTAGTTTTTTTTCTTGGTTTTAAGTTTGCGCGCTCGATTATAATTATACCATATTTTTTGGTTTAGAACTAGTAAAACGAGGGCAATGAAAAGATGCGAGACGCTAATCGAAAAAAGAAAAACCTAGGTTTAGTTCGATTTCTCTTACAGTTTTAGTTCGAGTTATTTTCGGCTTTTTCGGATCAAGTAAAGCTAAGACAACAAAAAAAGCGGTCGGAACGTGTTTTCGGATATCTGCTTCCTGTCGGCAAATATTTTGATAATCTAAATTTTCTAAAGCATATCAAGCTAACGCAAGTTTTTGCATTATGAATGCATTTCAGATTATTGACTAAAAACCAACAACCGATAGGGATCAAACGTATACAGTCACTCGAACATTGTGAAACTTTCGATTGAAATGATATTTTGTATAGTTCTATTTTAAGGCAGGTTTAGGCGTCCAAACGATCGATGGTATCGTTTGGAAAAATTGTAAAAACTCAAGATTGATCAGAACCATGTGAATCACCAATCAGTTCATAAAATTCTAGCAAATTGTGTAAACGATAACAATTGGTTTAGGCTTTCTGACTTCATGATCAAACGAATCCCACATAAAAAAACGACGGATATTCACAGCACTAACTTCCACCGACCGTCCGCTTCCAGCATTGTAATCACTTTTGACCATATCCCATCGTCGCCATACTTCCACACCATTCTACGAATCACCTCCTCTTATTTAAATGACAAATTAAATTAAGGAGCGTTTTGATTTGTGGGACCCTCTTCCATCAAGTGCTTTTCCCTGCCATCGGATTTTTTTTTCCGCAATTCCTGCAAAAGTGATTATCTGACGTGAACTCTTACATCTTTGGAAAACGAAATTGTAGTCTCATCGGGGTCATTTCGCGTCAAAAACGATTGATACGAAGTATATTGAGCAGATCGTGATAAAAATTCGGCTTGGATTGATGAGTTTGGAAATATTCAGCTACGAATTCTATTGAAGCACATAATGAGATGAATGTGTACCATTTCTTTACCTTTTTGGTGTTTGTTTGACTCTATTTACTTTAATTTTAACGATTTTGATGTAAATTTTCCACAACAATTGGAAATTATTTCCATTTCATCTACATTTGCATTCGTGTGCATCGTTGATGGAACTGCGCGGTGGGTAAATTAATCTTGTTATTACTAGGAAAAACTTCAAGTGTCGTGGATATGAATCCTAGTGCTTTTCGATTTTTTGGACATGTGTAACTGTTGGGATGAAACTATATTTTACAACCTTGAACAGCGCAATTGATCTACAAAGCTATGAAGTGATCTAGATAAGGCTTTCAGGAGTCAATATTCAAAATTATCAAGATTTGGCCATAGTAGGAATACAATTATCTTTTTTTTCAGAATTTAATGTTAGAATGTTTTCAATTCAACTTTCTAAAATTCTTGTGTTTCCTCCGCTTTGAAGGCGGTGCCTTTTTGTATATGTTTCGTGTAAACTGTTTAAAAAATAGTACTGATTCTAGATGAGTTCTTTGAGAAATTCTCAAATGATTTTGACATTTATCCCTAGAGAAATCTCTGGGGCAGTTTCTGAAGAATTCACTCAAAAAAACCTGAAAAAAATCTTTAAAATGTATGGATGATTTGTTGTTCAAATCTTTCAGGAGGAACTCCTGGAGACACCTCCATTAGTAATCCACGAAGTAAACCGTGTACGTAAATCTCACTGCATTGCTGCACAAAATCTTAGGAAAACTTCAGAACAAACATCTGTGAGAGATTTTGAGATAAACTCTATTGCATGTGCCTCATTTTGTCCTTAGAATTTGTTCGCTGCGAGATTCTCTCCATATACGGTGGCTTTGAGTATTATCAGCAGGTTTGTTCTCTTCGTCATGGTGGGTTTTTGTCGGCCTGAAACTTGATCGTATAATTTATCGTAATGGGAAAACATTTGAGGCCAACTTTGAGTTCGAAAGGGGTAAAAAATTCCCAATGATGAAGAGAACATAACTGCCGATAATACATAAGTTCCCTTATAAGCTCAGGAAAAAACAAATCTTTTTTGGGTAATATTCAGAGATCACTCCAGTAAATATTTCAGATATTCATGTAGGGGTACTTTTAAAATAGCTCACACATGCCCATTCAGAGGTTTCTTAAAGTATTTGCCACGAAATTCATCCAGGAATTACTTAAAGCTTTTCTCCAACCGTCCCAATCAGACAATTTTTAATAAAACACTGCAAACATTTCTTCAGAAATTTATTTATGGGATTTAAAAAAAACCTCTCTTCAAGAAATGAGTCATCTTTGAATTCTCCATGGAACTTAAGTGTCCGTGGGTGTGTGAAGCTTCAGGTTTAAATTCAAGAAAATAAAAGTATTGGGACTCAACTTGTCTTCTTCAATTGCTATCGACTTTCTTCAGGAGTTCCTCTAGAAATTTCATCGGTTTGAGAATACAAGTTTTAAGAAATTTCTGTATAAATTTAGTGTTTTTTTAAATAATGCTAGGATCTATACGGAAGCTATAGTCAAGACTGTTGTTTCAATCAAATGATTGCTGCAAGATCTACGATAGAATTTTCTTCAGAAAGTCTTTTTCATAAAAAATTATGAAGAAGCATTGAGAGGCAATTCTACAGAAAATTCGAAGAAGTTCTGATGGGAAGCTTCTGAAAAAAGTCTTAGAAAAAAGACTCCCATTGAAAAACTAAGTTGGATAAATCGATACATCACTTTTTCAAATATCTTCTCTAAAATTTTCAGGTTTACAGCTTCTTAAGAATTTATTTCAGGCGTGACTTCCATAATAGAAGGTTTTGAAGGAATTTCCAGCGAAATATTTTCAAAATCCACGGGACGTAGGAATATTGTCAGAAGGGACTACCTGGAGTGATAGCTCTAACGCTACTGAATTATTTGACAAATTAAAAAAAAAAAAATGGAGTAGTTCAAAAAAGTCCGCTTTTGCCTCAATAACTCCTAAAAAAGTTTCAGGGGCAAATGTTGCAATTTTGCAAGATTTTCTTCCTGGAATCTTTTCAATATTTTTTAGGAGTCAATTCTTAATTCTTTCAGGATTTCTTTCAGGATTTTTTTCCAGTAATTTTACTAGGATTCCCTGTTTTTTTTTTTTTCAAGGTTTTCATTGGAATTCTTGCAGAGATTATTACAGAATTCATTTATAGGGTTCCTCTAGGTTCCCTTATCACATTTACCCGGAAATTTTCAGGAAATGATCAAAGAATTTCCGGTACCATCTGGAGAAATTCAAAAAGCCTGCTCTGTATCAGAACCAGGGAGAATTCCGGGAGGAATTATTGAAACAACTTAAACAAACCCCCAGAAGCATCCTCCATCCTCCTGTTAGTGTTCTGGAAGAAATCCTCATGGAAATCAGTGCAGGAACTGCTGCAGTAACCTCTGAAAAAGTTTCTAGGCTAATGTTGATGTTTTGCAAAAATAATTCTTATAGTCTTCTCAATATTCTCTTTAGGAAGCCAATTCAAAATCCTTATATGATTTTTTTCAGTAATTTCACAAATAACCTCTGCACAGATTCCCAGGTATTTTCTTCAAAGTTTCCGTTGGAATTCATACAGGGATTAATATGCAATTCATTTATAGGTTTCCTTTTGGGTGCCCTCAACATATTTGTCCGAGGATTTTCCGGAAACTATCAAACAATTTCTGGCATCATGTGGAGAAGTTCAAGCATTCTTCACTAAAGAACTCCTGAAGAAAATCTCAAAGGAATCTCTGAAGAAAAACCTTCATGAAACTGGGAAGTGTTCCTTGAAGCAATCTCACAGATTTTTTTTTTATTGGATTCTGTGGAAAAACGCAATTTTTGAAAGAACTATGTGGGAATTTTTTTGAATAAATCTATACATATGAATATTTCTGAAATATTTCGTGTGAATTTGCTCCGGAAGACTTCCCGAAAGAGTTCCTGAAGTAATTACTGAACAAATTCTATAACATACTCCCCGAAAAATCCTCCATTTATTGTTAGATTTCTGGAAGTAATCCCCATAGAAATCACCGGAGGAGCTGTAACAGTAAACTCTGAGAAAGTTTCAGCGGAAAATGTTGAAATTTTGCAAGACTTTTTTCCTGGATTCTTTCAATATTTGCTTTAGGAAGTTATTTCAAAATGCCTTCAGAATTTCTTTCAGGTAGAAATCTTTGCACTGATTCCCAGGATTTTTTTCTCAAGGTTTTCGTTGGAATTCTTACAGGGATATATACGCAGTTCATTTGTATGTTTCCTTCTGGATTCCCTCAACACATTTGTCCGAGGTTTTTCCGGAAATGATCAAATAACTCTGGTACCATCTTGATAAAATTGAAGAGTCTGCTCTTGACTAATGTACAATTGAAAAATTTTCATAGAAATTTCTGATGAAACCCCTACATTAAACTGAGTAGAGTTCCTTGAAGAAATTCTGCAGAACCTTTTAGTTGGATTCCGTGGATGAACTCTTTGAACACTACTTTGAGGAATTTTTCAGTAATGCTCGGAAGAACTCAGTCAGAAATTCTTGAATGAATCTCCACATAGGAATATTTCTGAAATTTTTAGAATGTATATGCTCTCAAAGGCTTCCTGAAGCATATACTGAAAAATTATTGAGCAAACCCCCAGAAATATCCTCCATTCACTGTTAGAGTTCTGGGAGAAATCCTCACGAAAATCACTGGAGGAACTGTAACAGGACTCTCAAAGATGTTTTCAGAGGCAAACGTTGATGCTTTGCAAAATCTTCTTCCTGGAATCTTTGTACGTAATTTTATAAGAAATCCCCACACAGATTCCTAGTTTTTTTTTTCAA